>NC_137498.1:14195000-14605000 GCF_041902795.1 Electrophorus electricus
AGTATGTGCAAATACAAATACAAGATTTTTATAATCCATTCATATTTTAATAAAACTGATGAAGATCTTAAACTGAACTGCTGGCCGAGCCAAAGACTGTCAGATGGAGTTTTTTTTTCTTTTTTTTATAAAGAATCTAAAGTCATCTAGTCAACTGACCAGTCAACTGACCGTTACACTGATAGAATTCAGCTGGTTACTGCTCCAAGAAATTTCTCTCTGTTCATATCTGGTCTGACTAAAGAGGACGGGGGACAGTACAGGTGTAGTATCAGCAGTCATCATCTTATAGAGGTCAAACTCCAAGTAACAGGTAAACCAACCTCTTGTATATTTATAGTATGCATGAAATGTTGACTACCCTTAGTGACTGGTCTGTACCAATAACTATCGTACTATGAATAAAAATACAGTCAACTAGACAAATATGGAATGCTATTCTCATCTAAAATATGAATCTGAACCCACTGATGCAACACTAATAGATCACAGACCTGAAACACTCAGAAATAAAATATGACGTTCTGTTTGTGCTTTATTTTAATCTCCCCATATTTAGTCCAAGGTGCCTGGGTCATGTGGTCAGAAACTGACCAGTGATAAAATAGTGGATCTCTAACACAAAATATTCATGGCAACAGATAGGCTGTACTTTCTAACTGTACTAGGTGTTTCTAGTTTCTAGAGTATAAACACCCTGGAATTGTGGCTGACATGAGGCATATAAAGACATTTAGATTTCAGCTCTGGTTGTTTGAGCACCAAGTTTCAAGAATCATTGAGAAAATACACTGCCTGAACAAAAAAAAAGGTCACACACTCTAATATTTCATTGGGCCGCCTTTAGCTTTGATTACGGCATGCGTTCGCTGTGACATCATTTCCACAAGCAAGTCACAACATTTATTTCTGTCCAGAGTTGCATCAATTTTTTCCCAAGATCTTATATTGATGATGGGAGATTTGGACCACTGTACAAAGTCTTCTCCAGCACATCCCAAAAATTCTCAATGGGGTTCAGGTCTGGACTCTGTGGTGGCCAATCCATGTGTGAAAATGATGTCTCATGCTGGTGAACCACTCTTTCACAATTTGAGCCTGATGAATCCTGGCATTGTCATCTTGGAATATGCCCATGCCATCAGGGAAGAAAAAAATCCATTGATGGAATAACCCGGTCATTCAGTATATTCAGATAGTCAGCTGACCTCATTCTTTGGGCACATAACGTTGTTGAACCTAGACCTGACCAACTGCAGCAACCCCAGATCATAGCACTGCCCCCACAGGCTTGTACGGTAGGCACTAGGCATGATGGATGCATCATTTCAGCTGCCTCTCTTCTTATCCTGATGCACCCATCACTCTGGAACAGGGTAAATCTGGACTCATCAGACCAAATGACCTTCTTCCATTGCTCCAGAGTCCAATATTTATGCTCCCAGCTACACAGCTGTTTAGTCCCAATCTCTTGAGTTCACTTCGCATTGTGCGTGTGTAAATGCTCCTACTTTCACTATTAAACATACCCATGAGTTCTACTGTTGTTTTTCTATGATTTGATTTCACTACACGTTTAAGTGATCGCCGAGCACGATCATTCAAGATTTCTTTCCGACCACATTCCTTCTTCGAAGATGATGTTTCCCCGCTGTCCTTCCACTTTTTAATAAGGCATTGGCCAGTTCTTAACCTGATTCTAGTAGTTTCAGCAGCTCCTTAGATGTTTTCTCTGCTTGATGTTTGCCAATAATTTGACACTTCTGAAACAGATTAACATCTTTTCCACTACCACAGGATGTGTCTTTCGACATGGTTGTTTAACAACTGAGAAGGTACTCACTGCATCAATTAGGGTTAAATAACTTGTTTCCAGCTGAAACATAATTACCTATGCAGTAATTATCCAATGGGAGGCTCTTACCTATTTGCTTAGTTAAATCCAGGTGGTGACCTTTTTTTTGGGACATGTAGTGTATGATTCACAGTATTAAGTCCCACCTCTTTGTATCTGCAATTATTTGATTCTCTCACAGAAAATGATTGATTTGTATTTAAAAGAAAAGGCAATTTGCTTGCCTCAGAAAGGAAACACTGCACCTACAGAGCCCTGTAGCCTCAGACTAAGCTGTTGTATTACCACCACTGACACACAGCAAACTGACACACAGGAAACTAAACATTTCTGCTTGTACAAATTGTAAATCCATCAGTTCTGTAGTATAAAGTATAAAGCTAAATGTACAAAATACATAACAGCCCTGAACCCTCATTACTTATAACTGATCACACTTTGCTATTCTTGCAGAGCCTCCATATAAACCTATAAAGCCTAATGGAATTTACAAACTGTCAAAAAAATGATTTATTGCTTGATTTGTTTTGACCCTCCATATATATATATATATATATATATATATATATATATATATATATATATAAATTATTATTATTATTATTATTATATGATTTATGATGTGACAATATTATATGAAAATAAATTAAAACACAAAGTAAATAAAACTTCCGAGTCTTAAACGAATACGTACCATCCAGTCTTTAATGTCCGCTCCGCTCTGCTGCCGGTCATGTAGTCATACTCAAACTTGCGTATGGGTCTCGGTGGGGTGGGTGGGTGTGTGGGTGTGTCTCTCTCTCTCTCTCTCTCTCTCTCTCTCACTCACCCACTCTTTCACCCCTCCCACTCCCTCCCATTGGTTGATTCTCTAGAGGTTACACCTCCTCACCCCCCGCCCCCCAACATGCAGGAAAAACTTTCTGACAAAATATGATATATGGTGAAAAAAAAAAAAACTCCTCCCAGGGTCAGAAATACACTCCTCATTTGACTCCTCAATTTTGCCGCCTTTTCTTTCTACCCAACCACCCGGTCTGACCAATCCCGTGCAGCGTGCAACTCCTCCCACAAAACCAGACCCTCGTACCCGCTCATTTAAATTTAGTTGTACCCCAGATGTTTGAGTAGGAATCATTGAAATAATTCTTTAATAGTGAAATAATGTGATTAAAGAAAATCAAATTTTTTAGTCTCATACTACACCAGTTTGTCTCCACTTTCTCTATCTGTTCAGTGTCCTCTCTGACACACACTCTGCAGTCAGAGGTCATTGACTCTCTCTCTCTCTCTCTCTCTCTCTCTCTCTCTCTCTCTCTCTCTCTCTCTCTCACACACACACACACACACACACACACACACACATCTCTCCCACGACACCGCTTTACATCTTATTTGCCAGATGTATTCAAACAAGGCAATAAGCAAACTTTTCAGAAAACATCACAAAGTTTTAATTAATTTATTTTGTCTGATCTCTAACCATTGTGGTTACTCTATAAGTTTTATCACACAAGGTTTTTGTCCGTTATCACACGTTGTACTCTTACCACTTTCAGTGCATTCCACAAATGAGAGAGGTGTTGGGGGAGGGACGTAATTTACACCTTCTATCCGAAAACCATTTCTATCCCCACCGACTTTTTCTTAAAGCCGTGTTTTCGGTATTTCAATCCTTTAGTTCACAACAGGTAAGCAATTCAGTAATGCTTAACTAATTCATGCTATACCTTATATTAGTATAAGTTACTAAAAAGGCTGACGTGTATTTAGCTAATGGATGAAATACTTGATCGTGCGTTGTATGATTTAACTCAGTGGGGCTTAGCGTCGTAATTAATTTCAGGTCTAGATAAAACATACATTTTAACAATCAATGCGTAGTATCTACAAGCTATCGTAAGTATTCTTTTGCGAGCTATCTAGGAAAGGATATTGTCAATGTCTTTATTCTGATGATTAATGGTCAATATGTAATATGACCGCTATGCCATAGAGTACGTGAAATATTTTGATCGACTAAAACTCTTTTGATCGACGGCTATTCTTATTCTCAGGGCTAGCTAAATAGAAAAAACTTTAGCTTCGAAGTGGGTGAATCTATTTACTTAAATTAACCAGTACATGACCTGACATAAATGCGGTTTTGGTATAAAGGATATCATTATGGTGATCTTTTCTACTCATGGTCTATAATTCTGTTCTATGTATTTCCATAGTTTCCGACGTTCACGACTTCCTTGACTCTGTGGAGTGAATTGCCGCCCAAGGTAATTTCTTATTTGTGAACTTTTATAAATTTTAATTTTATGTATTTGTTTTGTTTACATTTTTGTTACTTTTATTTGCAGATATAAGGACACAAGCTGATGAAACAGTTCATATATTGAATGAGTTGTTACAAGGTAATCTTTTCTAGAGTGCGTCTACCATATGATAAAAGCTTTATGTCTAAAAGTTTATGCAGTGCGTTAATTTGTCACACAGGCAGAGGGGGTGAATCCCTCTACTGTCATCCACTATTCATCGAGCCCTCTGGCGGAGCTCACAAATATTTCACCTCGTACAACCGGCAACGTCTACAGAAACGTATACAGAGGCACCTGTGTTTTAAACTAACATGGATTTTCGCTGAAACAGAATCCATCCTTATAACCAACGACATAGACATCGGCACCATTCCCCCACATCACAGTGTCACCCCTTTCCACATGGACACCACAAGGCAGCAGATGAGGAGATGATGGGAGAGTGGCTGAGGAAGATGAGGGAGGAGCAGCAGACACTGAAGGAGGAGAGAAGACATGGCAGGTTCTCCTGCAGATGTGAGTAAATGTATCTATTTTCATCCAGCATTCATTTTATGCATCATCTATAGGTTTTCTGTTTATCTGTCTGGAGTTGGTATTCTCAAAGCATTCCATTCTTAATATCATGGTAACCAGAATGAAGTCATTTTAATGACTTAACATGTCAGAATAATCTTGGCTCTGCAATGGGAAGCACTAATTTCTGTGTTAGATATGCAGGTAGCAGTCTATAGCAGACTATAAACTTAAGAGAACTCGAATGAATAGTGAATCTGAGAAGATATGGTAGTAGGAATAACACACTTTAATAGTAAAAGCAAATCCATTCACAGCCACTTATAAAAACATCTGTTTTCCTCAACACACAATCAGCTTTTTCATTCATGAAGCAAAGTGATGGGAATCAGGAACCAGTTCCAAATTGCCCGATCCATCAGAATTATACGACTCCGAGATGAAGACTTCTTTTTAGCATTGCTTGTGCATTTTTCTGAATTAGGCATTGTGCAAAACTAACATTGAGTGTCATGATTTCAATCTCTTACAAACATGCAAGAAGGTGTCATGGAGGAGAGGCGTGGCTTCTTTTCATGAAAAAAAGATAACAGAGGTGCATGGATTGTCTGGAATATGACCATTTCAAGTAAGAGTGGAATCACAAGACGTATGTCGAAACATCTTTCGATGCAACTTGGTCCAACATTCCAGAAATACCATGTGCTGCTGCTACCCAGTCGAGCAAGATGTCCCATCCCCCAGATAAATATGCTGCATTAGAATAAAGTTAACACTATGCTGCCAGGCTTAGCAAGTTATTTCTTTGATTAAATGAAAATGAACACTGTACAAACCTCCTCTACTTTCATGCATATTAGATGAGGATGGACACACTGTTGCTCCAGCCAGCTGGAAGACTCAACATCAGCCTCCAGCTGAAAGCTCCATCTCATGCTTGCTGCACAGTGATGGAGAGTGAGCATAGCAGGGGTGAATGCATCACTGTGCCAGATAGGCAGGCAGGGAGGCAGACAGGCAAGTAAACTGGGCAGGCAGGTGGGCAGGTGGCAGGGTAAGCAGAGAGGCTGGGGAGGCAGGGAGGCAGGGATGGAGGGTGCACAGGCAGGCAGGCAGGGAGGGTGGTAGGCTGGGGAGGCAGGGAGGGAGGGAGGAAGGGAGTCTGGGAAGACAAGCAGGCTGGCAGACAAGCAGGGAGAGATGGAGGGAGGGAGGGGGCTGAGGAGTGAGGGAGACAGGCAAACAGGGAGGGAGGCAGACTGGCACATAAGCTGGGCAGGCAGGCAAGTGGGTGGGCAGGAGGGTAAGCAGAGAGGCTGGGGAAGCAGGCAGGCAGGGAGGGAGATAGAGGCACTGGGGAGGCAGGTGGGGAAGGCAGGAAGGGAGGGAGGCTTTGGAGGTAAGCAGGTAGGCAGGCAGGCAAGCTGGGTGGGCAGAGAGGCTGGAGTGAGGCTGGGGAGTCAGGCAAGCAGGCTTGGATGGAGGGAGGCAGGGAGGGTGGGGAGGCAAGCAGGCAGGGAGAGAGCAAGAACACTGGGTACACTGGGGAGGAAAGGAGGGAGGCAGGAAGGGAGGGAGGGAGTCTGGGGTTACATGTGGCCAGATGAACAGAATGTATTCCAAACCTCCCCCAGGAGCCTGCGTCTCCATTCAGATCTACCGGCCATGGGTAGCCCCAGCCTCCCCTCGGTGTCTGGGTCTCGATTCTAATCATGTGGCTACATGTATTCCCAGCCTCCCCTGGAGTATGGGTCACATGCTGCTTGTCTGGCCTCATGTATCCCCAGCCTCTCTCCCTCCCACCCTGGCTGCCTACCTGCCTCACTGCCTCCTGAGCCTCCCTCACTCCCTCCCTCCCTGTCAGCCTCCCTGCCTCCTTCTCTCCCCAGCCTCCCTCCCTCCGTGCCTGCCTGCCTACGCTCCTCCCAGTGCCGCGCCTGCAAACCTCCCACGCCTTCCATCGCTGAGTGCAGCCGCACCTCCAGACCTCCTGAGCCTGCGATCGCTGAACGCAACCATGACTCGGCACCCACATCGGACATGCAGGTGGACGCTCAGGACACGTCAGACGTGCTCGTGAACGCTCAGCTCATGCTCCACTGGTGCCCACGCCCTACGACACTTCTGTAACTGCATCTACATAATGTATCTATACCTGTTTGTGTGAACTTGGTAAAAACCTGTTACCCTGCCTTGTGGCATCGGTGTTCCTTTACCTGTTCCAGTAGCTGCACTCATGCCTGTTGTTTATTTTGTTGCTGTGCCTGTCTCAGTTTTGTTTAACATAATTACGTCTGCCTTTGCTTCTGTGCCTGTCCCTGTTCCCGCAGCTATCCCAGTATTTCTCCTCTCCTGTCTCTGTGCTCGCCTCCTGTTCTAGCCATGTTGCCAGTCCCACTCCTTTTCCCTCAGTCTGTCCCAATTCCTGTGCCTGTCCATGGTTTACAGTCTCGTCTAGCATAAGTAACCTGGTTCTGTGCTTCATCGTTGTTCTCCTGTTAGCCGTTCCTTAGTGTTAAGTTTCCTTAGTTGCCTTGTTATCAGCCTCGCCCTGTTAGCCTGCTTAGTCTTCTGATTCTTTCCCTCATTCTATTGTGTTGTTTTTCTTGTTCATTTTTTTTATATTAAACTTATTTATTTGTTAATCCTGTCTGTTCGTTTACTCATTCTCTTTAGGGTTTGCCTAGTCATTGTTCCAGTTCACTCTCACATCCGAGGCATTGTTACTTTGTATATGTGTTCACCCTCAGCCTCCCAACCATTACACTCATGTGGTTCCTTATTTCCCAAAATCCAGATGTATTATTAAGTACATTTTAAATAGAAAAATAAAGATGCAGACTCGAGAATTAATTGAAGAGAATAGCAGGCCCTGTGTTTTTGCTGTTCAATATAACATACAAACAAGGCATATGGTAAATATTCTGCGTTAGAGTAATGTGAACGCCACACAGGCAGGTTTAGCAGGTTATTTCTTTGACTAAATTAAAATGAACACTGCAAACATTCTCTGCTTTCATCCATTTTAGATGAGGATGGACAGACGGTTGTTCCAGCCAGCTGCAAGACTCACCGTCCCCCCCCAGCTGAAAGCTCCATCTCATGCTTGCTGTGAGTGTGGCAACGGTGAACACGTCACTGTGCCCATCACTGCATCACGGAAGAGACACTGAGACACTGTGATGAAGAGGAGGAAGAGGACTACACTCAGATCATTATTATGATCATGTGGCATGGTTTAAAACATGAAGCTTCAATAAAGCCATTAAACTAAACCATTTGGTGGTACTAATATAATAATAATAATAGTAAATTTTAGTTGTATACAACTTTTTAAAATTATAGTACAAAATAAGAGTAAAGACATTAAAGATAAAAAAACAATTCAAACAACAATAAAACACTGGATAATAAAATCATAGAACATAAAATCTGTTCAATATAAACAGTGTATAATATAAACAGTGAAATAAATTTGGTAAGAGAGATAAAACTAGACAGATTTACAATATAATTTTTTTTTTACGTTCCATGTATTTTTCATACGCCCAAACTGTGATGGATTTTGCAGATCTGTGCCCTTCAAACTATTTAGAATGAAAGAGCTCAATAGCATTTATGACAGACCCCACCCACCAGGCCCCACCCCACAATCTTTACATTCACTGTATATAAAAGATAAATAATATTAGATTCTATGTTATATATGTAAAGTATAATAATACTATAAGGATGGATGAAATAAAGGGTCAGTATCACTGCCCAGACCGAACACATATTGCATCTGAGAAAGAAAGGTCAGACTACATCAGGAATCCACCAGAGCCAAACTGTAATGTGGACATTGTGTGGTCCAGCTGTGGCCATGCAGATGATGGTCATGACTAAGGTAACTACTGTCATCCACTGCTTGAGGCTCACCTAACTTCGTGGTAAGCTACCATCAGACAGTATGCTCACAAATGTAAATGCAGCAATAAGCACAATACCAACAACCTGTATAACTGAAACCAACAAACTGGTATATACCACTGTAGTAGTTAAGCTCAAGATCCTAGCATACAGAATGCAAGCAACAGGCCACTTCCACTATGCCCCCTGGAAACAGAGGCTTGAAACCAATATAAAGCCAACTTGAAGTCAGCAAATTGACAGATCTTCAGAAGGAGATAAAAACCACATATGTGGCCTGGTTACAGAAGAAATACAATGGGTGGCCCATAACTTAGGATCTAGAGTCTGGTAAACAGAGGTCAAAAGAGTGGTCAAGAGGCTTTTTATTGTCTTTCTGTGACGGCGGCGGGTGAATGGAAGCGAGAGGCGGGTCAGCAGTGAGGTAATCTTTATTCTCCATAGGTTGTCCATGATGGAAGCACGGAACCTCAAATACAAATACAGAGGAGCTAGTCTTCCTCTAGACAATTGATCATGCATGGTTCGACTCAACGTAGTAGGACCGCTAATGTGCAGCTCCGTTTCCTCAGATCTGAGGGTTAAAATAGAGCAGGGAGTGAATGTGGAATGGGTGAAAATAATTAGTAATCAGGGGATTGTGAACGGGGCAGGTGCGATGTGTAGTCCTTAGCAGGGGTGGGTGTGTCTCCCCTGCTAACTAGCTGACCAACCGTGACACTTTCTAGCTATAAACAGGTAATTAAATAATGCGCCTACAGTACCATGATGCAACACAAAAGGAGAACATGTGTAAACAATAAATATGAAATACAGCACAAATATTAACATATAGGCAACTCCAACCAGTGCACCATACTGTGACATATAAACAAATACGCTTATAGCATACAGCAGTCACTGAGGTAACAGTACATTCATTTAAGAACACAGTATTGTTAAATGGAATACAATTTTTGTTGTAAGTCTCTGGGAGTTGAGGAATCTGATGGCATGGGGGAAGAAACTGTTGTGCAGTATGACTGAAAACACATGTTTTGTACCTCTTCAGAGACAGTAAGATAGAGAAGAGTTTTTGTGAGTGGAGTGTGGGCTCATCTCTAAGGCTGGTAACTTTGCGAAAGCAGCGTGTGTTGTAAATGTCCATGATGGAGGGAAGAGAGACCCTGAGGACCTTTTCTGCTGTTCTTACTATTCTCTTCAGGGTTTTGCGGTCTGAGTCAGTTCCTAAACCAGGCAGTGAAGCAGCTGCTCAGGATGCTGTCTATTGTGGAACATGGTGAGGATATTGGCAGGGGATGAGCTAGAAGTAGGAGTTACTGCTGGGCTTTCTTGGCTATAGAGCTGGTATTGAGGGTCCAGGTGAGGTTCTCTGCTAGGTGGACACCAAAGAACTTGGTGCTTGTAATGATTTTCACAGAGGAGCTGTCGATATTGATCGGAGAGTGAAAACTACCTACTTTCCTGAAGTCGACCACCATCTTTTTTGTTTTTTTCCACATTCAGTGACTGACAGGTTCTGAGACATCCTCTCTGAACGCTGACTCATCATAACTGCTGATGAGACCCCACAGTCTTGCCATTAGTGAATTTGATGTGGTTCAAGCTGTGCATTGCTGCACAATTTAGGGTCAGCAATGTGAACAACAGTGGACTGAGCACACAACACTGGGGAAGCTCAGTGCTCAGTGTGGTGGTGCTGGAGACAGTGATCCTGATCCAGGCTGATGGGGCTTTCCCACCAAGAAAGTCCTGGATCCAGCTGCAGAGCGAGGAGTTCAGACCCAGCAGTCTCTTTTCAACCAGACACTGAGGAATGATGGTGTTGAATTCTGAGCTGCAGTCTATGAACAGAATTCTATCGTATGTGTCTTTGTTCAGCTTTATTCAGTTTGTTTTTGAACACAAACATTTTTTCAAATCAGATTTGCATCTTTAACTGAATAATTAACTGATACACATTAATTTTATAATTATTTCATATTTCACTGCACACATGCATATCACCATAATGCTAGTCCCTAAAAAACAAACTAAAAATGCAAGAGAAGGGCTGTAGAATTTAGCTGTAACTAACAGGTAAAGGTTTGTAAAACAGTGCTGATGCGAGCTAACATTCCATGTTAAAGTGTGGAATAATTGAATACTGTCAAATTGAACTTACCAAGCATTAAAGAGAGGAGTTCTCAGCAGTCTGGTCCTTTAGTTGTTGAGGTGCATTTTAACTACACTGTTCACTGCTGCTATCTGACAGCTCTGTCTCAGTATACTGCAGAAGCGCTGAAGGCTGTGTTTCAGTGAGGCTACATAGCAGAATTTCCTGTCCTTTTTTAACTTTCATTTCTTTATAGAGGGAAGAAATCAAAACAGCCAATAAGAAAACCACAACCAGTCTTATTGAAATCTACACTTGGTCATTTGTAATGGCCCGAGTGCCGCAGGGCAAAGAGCATGACTAACAGACTCCCTCGATGGAGACAGACATTTATTAAAGCACGCAAAACACAATGGCACTCACATGTAACGTAAACAGCATACATGAATACAAACATGGCTAACGTGAACAAGCTGACCACACACGAGCAAAGGCAACATGAACAGTGACTGACACCGATACACACACCAAGACGGGTTTAAATACATACAGACATAACGAGACTAAGCCAGGTGCAGGTGTGTGATAAACAACATGGGTGTGGTTACAAACAAGACAAGTCACAGTCAACGAGAAACGCCCACTGCACGTAACGGGCCGTACCACGTGATCAGCAGGAAGGGGAGCCTTCCATGACATCATTCTAAAGTATGGAAATCCAGAAAGGCCATAATGTGACATCTGGGGTTGGTTGCATGACCCCATAAGTTAACTATTGTTTGTCTCGCCTTATGAACTATCTAACCTAGGTTAAAATTACTCTTAACTAAAATAAGTAATTAAAGAGAAAATACAGTACTTAATTAATTAAAGAAAAATACTTTTGAATAAAATCAAGCAGTCAGACTTGATTATGGAAAAGTAATAAAAGATTATGGAAGAACTGAGTGATGGGAAATGAATTATGTTTAAACCAAGAATAGGCCTACATAAGTTTGTGTTCCATGTTCCTAAGTTGAAGTAGAGGAGACTGAAGAACAGAATACACATTTTGGCCATTAGGGTAAAAACAAATGAACAGTTAAATAGGAATCAGGCGTGCGCTAGAATTCCGGTGAGTCAGATGGGGGGGGGGGGGGGGGGTGAGTGGGCGTGGCTGTGTGGAGCTGATGGTTGTTCCTGGGGTTCATAATAGGCTTCCACATGTTGTCTCTATAACATTGAACTGAACCACTTAACTAACAATGACAACATTCTCACTGATGATGTGAGAATATCTGATAGATTACTGACTGCTAAGGAAGAAAGGAAGATGTACCAAATGACAACTTACAGAAACATTTGGTGTGTGTGTTGGGGTTAGAGGTTTGTCAAAATTTCATTTGAATACACTTCCTCTCCACCGTAACTGTAGAACATTCAGTAGACTATACTTCTAAAGAGTGTGTATTGTACTGTGGGTTACTATGGAGGTCAAGGCCTGTTTGATACTCAAAAAGGATGGCAGAGGCCCTCATCCTGGGAATTATGAACTGTTTCCATCAGGTGTTTTTCACAGACTGCATATTAACTGAGGGAACCAAAAGGGTCATGTGGGAGGGTCTGTCTTACTGACCTGCTCCTGGACTGAACATCACATACCACACACTTTTAAATGGACCTTCAGAGAGAAAGAAATCTACCCCACTGACCAGACTCAGGGTTACACAGGCAAAGTTCAGCATCTTAAAGATTCTGCAGGAAATCTCTCTCTACTCATATCACCCCTGACTGAGGAGGATGGGGGAGTGTCCACCATACCTGTGTAAACACGGCAGTCCACTTCCTCCCACTGACTGGACTCTGGCTATCAGGTGTTTCCCTCTGACTCATGTTGCCTTTATCACTCCAGGACGGCACTGCCATCCTGTGGGAGAAACTGACTTGGAGAACCGAGATGGATGATGCTTCTCCACAAACTCTACTACACTGTACAGTCTCAGCATGTCTAATAACTACTTCTTTGTGTTATATTCTGTGCAAATGATTTTTTGATTGGGGCAGAGGTATAGAGAAAAAAATGTTTTTTTAAATTTCCATCACTCATTCAGTATGTTTTTGATTCAATCTTTCCAAGAGATGACATGGGGGTTTAATCATGAAGTTTGCACCTTGAGATGTAGATATCAGTAAAATGACTGAATAAGGACAGCCTTTAGTATAACATGTTCAGAGCTGTTGGCCAATTGCTGTGGCAAAACATATGGGAGGTGACAGAGATGCATGCTGGGAATATTCACATTTGTAAACTCATTGCTATGCGCACAGTGACAAAAGAAAAAAAAAAAGACTAATTAATTATTTAAACTGGAGTCACTGGAGTGAATGTGACAGAAACCATGCTGCCATGGTGCCATGTGTGTGTGTGTGTGTGTGCGTGTGCCAATTCCCCCCCAGATAGACACATCACAGATAGTGATGTCCAACAGATAGTGGCATATCCAACTGCTGTCAGTGAACTGCACTCTACACACATTCTGCTGTCAAACTGCACCACACACACCTTCATGATGTGTGTGGTTATCAGTGTCTGTAAACAGAAACCACAACTCTGTCCTGATTTGACTCTTTATTTATGTGGAAGTGGAAGTGATGCGTACAGCCAACAGTTTGGCATTTGACTTTAAAAGGCATGATTAAGAACAGAAAAAAAATATGCTGCTATTTAAATTTCAAATATCAAAAAATCCTTCAATAGAAATACACACATAAAATGCAGAAAAAAATATTCTTTGGGAAAAATATGATAATGTAATAATAAAACGCAATACATTTTTTTACAGACAAGCAAAATGAGTCAGAATTTAGTTCTAGATTGTCCTGCCCCTACAAGTCCTACTTTATGCTAGTATCTAATTAGCAATTAGCAAGTAATTAGCACCGGTTCCTCTCTACCGGACCGAACCACAACGCAGATTTCAGTGCCACTTAACGCTGATCAGATGTGTGTGGCAGGTCTGTTAAACAGGTGTGTAGGTCTGTAGCTGGTCTGTTGATTTCTCTTGGTTTTCTTCTCTACTGCAGACTAGCTGTTCCATCTCCACCAGCAGTGTTATAGTGAACTCTGCTCATTTCTGACACTGAAGCAGGTCACATGAACAAGAACAACTCAGTTCATTCAGGATCTGACTCTGCACATGGTAAAATGGATGTTAATGGACACAATGAGAAAACAATCTGATTATAACAGCTTGCTAATGAGATTTTTACCTTTGTTTCTCTTGGTGTAATAAACCACAGCCACGATAATGTGGAGGAAGATCAGATTGACCAAAGCAAAGGGGATGTAGGGCAGAGTCTGAGGAGAGACTGTAACAACACAACAAACACTGACCCCAGTCTTACACAGCAGCAGAATACATTTATTTAACACAACTGTGAACTGTTTCCTCTTCTAAACACTCCCTCTTAAACTAAATGTTAAACTAAATGTTGTTTACTACTGATATTATTATCATTAGTAGTAGTATTCGTAGTAGCAGTATATAGTGGGGAATCATTTTATGGAGTTGATGGGAGAATATTATTGAACAAATGCATCTTAAATTCAGTGGTAGTTGATGAACAGAATGAATGTGGGGCCTCTGCAAGAATAGAAAATATGATGAGTTGAAAGTACTGAAGGTTCTGTGCTTTCATGCGTTTTACATGTTTACATTTATATTTTGTTATATTTTATAAGTGTGAGGTTACAGGTTCTGTAGGTGCAGTGTGTCCTTCAGTCATTTTCTGTGAGTGAATGAAACAGGGACTGCTGGGTCAAGTCCTCATGGAGTGGATTAGTCTTCAACTGAGCAGAATAGCTGTCCCGGGGGGGTCTCTCTCTCTCTCTCTCTCTCTCTCTCTCTGCAGACATTCTCCCTCATTCCTGGCCTGGCCACCTCCTGTCACATCTCTGTTGTGCTTGGACTGACACGACTTTTCATTGTTACCCTACCAGTCCCAGTGTCTGCCTTTGTCTGTTCCAATTCATATCTTTGTAACTGTCCCAATCCCAGCTGTGGTTCGGGTTGCTGTTATCCCGTCTCCTGTCCTGCCCGTCTCCCGGTCCAGGCCTATGCAGGGTCCTGCTCCTACTCTCAGACGGGCTCCCATCCATCACGCTGCCCAAGCTGGAACCCACTCGTCTCCTGTCCAGCCTGCTGTCAGGTCTCTGGTTGTGGTACAAGGTCCTGTTTCCACCCCTCACCCGATGGACTTTCCCTTTTTTTCCTCCTTTCCCACCTGTCCTTGTCCAGGTTCTCCAGACCCTGCTGTGTGACGCCGGGCTCGGGCTCCCTTGTCAACTGTTATGCGCGTCAGGAGCCCCGTGTTAAGGAGGGTGTGGGTGCTACTGTAACACCCCTCACCCCCATCACACAGGAGCCCCGTGTTAAGGGGGGTGTGGGTGCTACTGTAACACCCCTCACCACCATCCTCCTCCCCATGTGCTCCTTTGTTTGTTTTTGTTCCTCCACATGCTTTGTGTTGTTCATACCCTCACACAGGGGTCCTGTGTTTCTCCTTTCACTTACCCCCGTCACCTGGGTCTAGTCTCACCCTCATTATTTACCCTATAAAGCCCAATCCTGTACAACCACTAATGTCAGTTATTTTGCCTTAATCGCTTGTATTACATTGTGTATGCAACATTAGCACAGTAAGTTCATGTGTGCTTTCATTTTCATTAAAAACAAAAACACATCAAACCAGGCTAAGTCACGCTTGCATCCTGCCCCACACTCGTTAAACCAATGTGTGTTACCTCCATTGGTAGTTGATGGACTGAATGTGTTATAACCATTTGGAGACGTCATTGTAGTAGTAGGTTTAGTTGAAGCTGTTGGACTTGTTGTGTCAGTGTCCACTGAAGGAGGATTTACAGGTTTATATGGAGCCTCTGCAAGATTAGAAAAGTGTGATCAGTTATAAGTAATGAGGGTTCAGGGCTGTTATGTATTTAACATGTTTAGATTTTGTACAGAATCAGTACAGAACTGATGTATGTACAGTTTGGCCAAGCAGACGTGATACGCTGACTAAGTCTGGAGCTGCAGGGCTCTGTAGGTGCAGTGTGTCCTTCAGTCATTTTCTGAGAGTGAATGAATTAGGGGCTCCTGGGTCAGGTCTTTCTCTCTCTCTCTCTCAGTTCATTTCAGTTCAATAAGCTTTATTGGCATGACCATATACAACTATAGTATTGCCAAAGCAGAATTATAACATGAACATTACACAACATTACAACCTTTGCAATTATGGAAATTAAGAATTCTGTTATGATAAAGAACTTGAAGAGAAACTGTAATTGGTCTGAAATAATAACAATTAGAAGTAAAAGGGAAGAAGTGAAAAGAAAGGAAAATGAATAAATAATAATGATAGAAAATAATAAATAGTTAATAATAATAAATAGATAATAATAATAAATAGGTAACTTTTATATACTGGGTAATATAGTCTGTTTGTGTATGCGTGTGTGTGTGTGTGTGTGTGTGTGTGTGTGTGTGTGCGAGTGTGTGTGTGTGTGTGTGTGTTTGGGTGGGTTAATCACTGTCCCTCATCTTATGGCAGGCAGATATGCATCACCCAGCTAAAGCGCTGCTTTCCTTCTTTTCACCCAGTAGGATGGGCAGTTTGTCAGTGTTAGACAAACTGGGGTGGACCGTCTCAGATTTTGTAAAATAAATTTGCCGTATTTGGATGAATTTTTCACATTCAGTGAGGAAGTGCAGCTCTGTCTCTACAGTGTCATATTTACATTGCTGACAGAGTCTCTGTTCTCTGGGCAGCCATGACATTTATATCGGCTTGTCTGGACGGCCAGGCTGTATTCTCTGAGTCTGCACTTTGTCAGCGTGGTTCTGTGTTTAATGTCAGTCACTGTGTACAGGTCGTCTGCTACCGTGTACTGACGTTTTAGGGCCAGATAACGTTGCATTTTGCTTTGTGCTTGTGTTTGTGTTCCAGTGGGTGATGTAGTTTAGTTTGTGAAGTGTAATAATTTGGTTTGGTCTGATTGTGGTCCTGGTCCTGATGTGTTAGTTTTAGTGTGTGTTAATGAACTCAGTGTCAGCACCAGCTGTGAGAGGAGACTCTTCTCTCTGCTTTTTTTCTTTTTCTTTCTATCTCTCCCTCCCTCCTTCACTCTCCATTTCTCCCTTTCTCTCTCTCTCTTTTTAGGAGTGAATGAATTAGGGGCTCCTGGGTCGAGTCTCTTCCTCTCTCCCTCCTTCCCTCTCTCCCTCTTTCTCTCCTCCCCTCTCTCTCTTTCTCTTTCTCCCCCTCTCTCTAGAGCAAATGAGAACAGTAGTAACTAAATAAGGAAACTAAACAAGTCGTGTGTAATATGGGTATATAACTGACTAGAACCTAAACAGGACAGAAGACAAGAGTCATTAACTACAGGCATGAAATACAAATACAAACAGAAGATGTAACTAGAAACAGACAGAAGTAGAACTGCAGATCCTGCTGCTGGATAGATTTTTTGTTTTATGTAGTACAGTAGTTATTGGTACAGATCAGTCACTATATGCAGTCAACAACATTTCATACATTAAATACACAAGAGGTTGGTTTACCTGTTACTTGGAGTTTGACCTCTATAAGATGATCACTGCTAATGCTACACCTGTACTGTCCCCCGTCCTCTGTAGTCAGACCAGATATGAATAGAGAGAAATTTCCTGGAGCAGCAACCAGCTTAATTCTACCAGTGTAACGCTTTGTCTGGTCAGTTAGGTCGGTGACATTTGATTCTTCTATAAAACTCCATCTGACAGTCTTTGGCATGGCCAGCAGTTCAGTGCAGTAACAGGGCAGCAGGACAGGCCCTCCCACGTATCCACTCAGCACTGTGGGAGGATTCACAACATCCTTACAGACTAGAGGGAGCAGAAACACTGACATGTTACACTACTGTTACGAAGTAACCTGTACAACCAGTGACATTCATCTGTGAACCATCATATGAAGACAAAACAAATCCATCTGTCAGATTTTTAACATCAAAAAGATGTTCTGATATTCTGTACCTTAGTTTATGCAATAATTTATGCTCCATCACATTTGATAAATATGAATGGATGAGAAAAATCTAGCCCAGTGGTTCTAGCCTATCTGGTTTAATACAAAGTTAGTGTTAACCATCCTCCAACTCCAGTCATGATCAGTGTCTGACCACTGAACCACTGCTGGCTGGATATCTTTCACTGGCAGAACACTCTCAACCTACCAGTAGCACTGAATCCAGTAACACTGCTGTACCTGAACCACTCATACCAGTACAACACCCACTACCAAGCCTCCAGCACTGTAGTGGGACTGATGTATGGAGAATGGTTCAATATCCACATATACTGTGACATCTGTGGTCAGAAACTGACCAGTGATGTCCTGGGTGCAGGGTCACACACAAACTGTGTAAGACACCAGGTGGACACAGTCTGTAATTATACCTACACATTCACTTATTAGAGGTACTGAAAGTGTTCAGTGAGGGCAGGTGAAATGTATGTTAGTTGTGTAGAACTCTTCTAGACTGATGACAGAGGGTGTCTGGTGACTAATATCTGAGGATAATGTGGTCCACATGATAGATACATAAATATGTAATGGTGTTTCTCTACTTTTAAATGTCCTGTTTTTGAATTTTAGTAATATCTGATGTGTGTGTGTCTAATAAAGTGTGTGCTGAATGTATTTATATTACATTTATTTGTATGTTTAAAAAGTAAGTTCATGGTGGAGAGCCAAGCTAAATCGACTTATGAGGTTTTCATTGGTATTAGGAATGTGGTTGCTAATAATATTTTACCTGAAATATAAAGTCTGATGTATGTGTATTCATTGTCTTTAATATAACACCTGTAGTCTCCTTCATCCTCCACAGTCAGGTGTGATATGAGTAGAGAGAGATTTCCTGGAGAGTGAACAGTACCCATCTGAACTCTGTGTCTGTACTGTTCACTCTCACTGGAGATCATGTCCCATGAGTTTCTGTTTGTGTTGCGTTTCCTCCAGGTGAAACTCTCAAGTTTGGCGTGTAGGTCAGTGCAGGAACAAGGCAGCAATACTGAGTCTCCTGTGTATGCAGTGATGCCGTCTATCCTCAGATTCCTTACCAAACTGCAGCCTGCAGAAATACAAAGGATAAAGGCCTTCACTATTAAACATGGTTGCACATGTACATGTAAAATGGCTGTTATTACATATGACATAATTAATTATTATTATTATTATTATTATATATGACATACTTAACTATTATATATGACATACTTAATTGCTCCAGGTCCAGTCACCTGATGGTACTGATGGTACCAGCCAAATGATGATGGTACTGGAAATCACTAAGAGATTTCCCAATAGATGTTGGTATGATGGATGCATGACCATCAAGTTATAAGATTTAAATGTCTGATTATATTGATTATAGATTGTCTCTGCCTCCCTCTCTCTCTCTCCCTCCTTCCTTCTCTCGCTCTCCCTTCCCACTAAAGTTACTATTACCACTACCATTACCACTAAAGTTACTATTACCACTAACATTACCACTAAAGTTACTAATAACGTGACTAATCTTGTTTGAAGCTTCAAACATCACAGATACACAGGATGAGGTTGAGACTGTTTCATAAGTTTGGCACTGTCCTATAACTTGGAAGCTTTATCTTTTTACTAAAAAGTTGGAAATGTGCAAATTATAGAAGCCAAAAGGGGGAGTAAATGTTTCATAACGTCAACCTGTTGTCTCCCAGTATAGTTTTGTACTGTTTTTACATAAAAAGGGAAACAATTATTTTAAACAAATTATTGCAGAATTTAATTACTAAACATCATTACTGATCATCATTTTTTTAAATGAAATATGAAGGCGGTGGAGTGTTGTATTGCGCAGTTTTGAATCTATGGCTGCTATAATTTCAAGTGCAAAATAAATTATTCCTCCACTTCTTTCTCTCTCACATACAGACTAAATCTAACAGTGAAACTGTGTCTTTCTAGTGTCATCACTTCCTCCTGAGCTGCCAGTGTTCAGTCCCCATCCTCAGTAAAGTGATCCTGCAGTAAGAAGTAGTGCTACACAGTGATCCCCCTCAGCACTCTTTGGACACATCATTTCACTCCTGCACTTAGTGATCAGAGGGCCAAACTGAATGTGTAGCTTAGCAAATATTAGACAGATCAGACAGGAAGAGCTCTAGAATACATGCTGATCAAAATAAACATTGATCATTTAATCACGTAAACATGAGGATTGTCCGATAACATTCATATTATTCATAAAGTACAGGTGGAACGCAGCAGTCTATGATCATGTTGTAGTTTTCATACTATCAAGAAAAAACTACTTAAGTGAAGCTGTGAAATTCACCCACTGATACAGAACCACTAAAGGAGTCACCAAAGAAAAGATCACTTTGGATGTAGACAGTACAACGTCATCACAACCCAGTTATCACAGGAAGTAGAAACATGTTTTCTCACCTTTTCTCTTTGTTACTTTGTTCTTTTTGTTGTTAAAGCTGTCAAAAGCTGTTTAACAACTGTTTGCTAAATGCTGAATATCTGTAAAGTAACTAATTGAGGCTGTAGGCTTGTGTGCACTGCACTGTAGCAACACAAATAAAATAAAATAAAAACTTAAAGACAAAAACCCCAAAAAACAAAAATAGTAATAAAAAATGTATAAATGCTAAATGGTGAATATCTGTAAAGTAACTAATTGAGGCTGTAGGCTAGTGTGCACTGTGCTGTCACAACAACAACAACAACAAATCATAACTAAAAAGACAACCCCCCCCCCCCAAAAAAAAGCAAAAATAAAAATAAAAAATGTATAAATATAAAAAATGAGAACAGCAAAAAAAAGAGTGGGTTTCCTTGCCTAGTACCTCTATGCACATTTTGTGATGTTATTACATTAATACTGACTGTGGCCTTAGGTGTGGTGTTACAGATAAAATGTGAGGAGAAAAACTTCCAGTTTTTTTATTGAAGCCCTTCTCTGCATAGGAGTTTCTAATATGTGGAGTGAGGTGTAACATATTTGTCACGGTTGGCCGGGCAGCCAGAGGGAGGGACACACCCACTCCTGCTAGGGATCACACTAAACACCTGCCTCATTCCCAGTCTCCTGCCTACTAATCACCTCCACCTGTTCCTTGTTCGTTCTCTCTATTTAAACTCACAGGTCACGAGAGAGTGCAGCACATTAGTGACCCGTCGGACTGCTCACTCCCAACGTGTACATCGCTACAAGGACTACTGGAACAGAGTAGTGTTTGTCGTTAGTAGTGGTATCGTCACATATTGACCATTGAAAATAAAGAGCACTTTGGCGCAACCTTGCCTCTCGCTCCCTCTGAACTGCCACCGTCACAGTATTAGGTTAAGTAGTCTACCCTGTTAATGGTTGAGTGTCTCCTTTGATGAAACCAGTTTGATCAGTGATGGAATAATATGTTCTAATCTAATGGCTAATGCTTTGCTATTTTTTTTTTCCCATTTTTTATTTCAATGATTCCAAGAGATGATAGTTTTACTTAGAGATGGGGATTGTACTTGGAGATGTAGATTTCATTAAAAGGACCATATAAGGACAGACTTTAATAAAATATGTGCAGAGTAGACCAATACCACAGACCAAACATCTTTCATCTCCAAGACAGCCTGAGTGATGTCCAAGATGCTCAACCTGCACCCTTCAGCCAGGTTCAGAACCTGTGCTGTACACAGCTGCCCTGCATATGGCTGCCCAGTGGGACCCAGACAGAAGCCCCTGGTGCTTCCTCAGCTGTAGCTGTAGCCACTCACCTTCCCATCTCACCAAATACACCAAAAGGTCTTTAGAGGTCACATATCCTACATTTATCCTTTATTTTAGAGTTTTCTTAGGTGTCTTCTTACAATGTTTTTGTGGCATTATCTTTGAAAAAGTCATAATTCAATTTTACACAACTATTTTCCATCCTCTCTTTATCCCTTGGAATTAAACAGGCAGTTTCTGTAGCTGTTCCTTTAAGATGTAAGATAAATGAGCTCTGTTCTGATTGGCTGCCCTGTATTGTGCTTCATTTAAAAAGCACTAAGAGCTGAAATATGTCTGAGAACTGCAATGTAGGTGTTGGGGGTTAAACTGCTGTAGGCCAAAGAGGCAGAGATAAGTAAATGAGCTGGTTCTCATGACATCAGAGAAACAGTGATTTCAAAACAGGCTATTTTTACAGATTATATTCCATATATGGACTGTAAGGAATGGGAGAGTAAACAATGTGTTTTGAAAATGTAACAATATTTACATATTACTTAAAAAAATTTTATTTCAATAAAGTGAGTGACATTCAGTTTTTCATGGTAGGGGCCCAGATATGACTTTGGCAAAACCAACAAGCAGAGTCAGTCTGCACTGTTTGTATTTGGTACCTTTTGTGGTGCTGTGGTTGTTAAGGTGCAGTTCCATCTCTGAATCAGCGTCTCACCTACTTCCCCTTCAGTCTTGTTGCTACACTTGTATTCCACATTATGTTTGATTTACTGTTTCTTTTCAAGAACACAGAAGGGAAACGTGTGCTACACTTTACAAACTTGATGCAAATTCCTGAACACTATACAAATTCAGAAAACACTATTCAAAATGCCATGTGTGCTATATTTTGGAAATGCGAGGCAACTTCAGAAAACACTTTTATTGTATTGTGACTGAGTTTGCAGCATTTCTGAAGTTGCACTGCATTTCAGAACAGTAGCACACGTGTTTCCATTCTAATGAATTTGTTTTTTTTAATTTATGCATTTTCTGCACAATGGGTCTTCACACCCACCGTAGAGCTGGACATGGATACCTCAGTTGTCTTGCCAAATGTATTTATTCATCACTAGTCCAACTCTTTATCCTGTAGGTAGTGAGCTCTGCCCCTCCTCAGGTCTCCATGGTAACACAGTAGTATCGTCTTGGATATGATGAGTATGTCAGAATTCATGAGATCAGAACTCACTGTAGCCTCTCCCTGAAACCCAACCCCACGCCCCACTTAGTAAAACACACACAAGCACCAAACACATACATCATACACCACATGTAAAGGACAGTACCACATATACAATTAACCACAAAGAGGTGTGACCTCTGTCACAGGCAGCTGGATACAGAAGTGGGTAGTGGACAAGAGCTGCATCATAAACAGAATGAACAACTGAGGAAAAAATAGTACTAACAGAAACAGTGTGTGTGTGTGTGTGTGTGTGTGTGTTTTGTGTGTGTGTGTGCGCAGCAGCATGGGCTGTCCAAGCCTCATGACCAATTGATGAACAAATGAGGAATAAATAACACAAACAGAAATAAACAAGTGAGTACATTTCACACGTAGCACCCAGTGCACCCAGATTAGCGATACATATGTGAGGAGGAAGCGGTGCATGCTGGGAATTCTCACATCTGTAAACTGGTAGCTATGACTATGGTGACATCAGAATAACTTGGGACTAAATAAGAAAAGTCTTTAAACTGGAGTCACTGGAATGAATTTATGCTGCCAGAGTCAGTGATTGACTGATTAAACCATGAGGTTCAGAGCTGAATCTGTCACTGATGAGGATTTGGAGACTGTTTTACAGTCTTCATGGGTGAGTGAAAGAAGTAAACATGTCATTCACGCACCACTCAGAGGAACAGCACAGCAGATTTTTAAGCTCACAAATCCAAAAAGGAAGCATGCGCATATGCATGTCTGTGTGTGTGCGTGTTATTTATGTATTGCTAAAGTGCACCAGGTTTAGCAATACATATGTGAGGAGGAAGAGGTGCATGCTGTACTGTACTTTATGGTTTTATTTTTTCTTATTTGTTCATTTTTTATTTGTAAATTTTTCTAAGCCTCTAAGATAAGAGGAACAACATAGGAGAACTTGAAGCCCAAACACCCAACAAGAAGAGAGAGAGAGAGAGAGAGAGAGAGAGAGAGAGAGAGAGAGTGTGTGTGTGTGTGAGAGAGAGAGAGAGAGAGCAGGGCAGGAAGGTGTTTTTACATCTACAATATCCCTTTGAATGTACATTTACTGTGTGTGTAAAATTGTCTTTCTCCAAGTCCTTCAGATGTGGGTCTGGCCATCCTGCAGCAGCTGTGCATGTTTTTGTGTGTGTGTATACGTGTCTGAGAGAGAGAGAGAGTGTTAGTTATTTAGTTATGTATTGTTAAATTGTTAAACAGTGCTCCAAGTTTGCTAGGAGGAAGAGGTGCTTGCTGGGAAACTGTACTGTTTTTGTAAGACAGAAAAACGGGGACATGTGACACAATAATTGAAACCACTAACTCATGTAGCCCATCTCCTGACCTGTTATACTAAACCAAAAGCACCTTCCCTGATTTACACTCATTTTGTATTTCTAAAACACATTTTTTTCAATACGCTAAGCACAATTCTCTATATTGGACACATCATTCAACAGAAATACGTGTGTTTCTTATGGAAAACCCTCAAATGTAAATGACACTTGACAAATGACACTTAGAAATCAGAGCCTGAGCACTATAAAGAGGCCACAGGCTCGATGTCTTGGTTGGGTATCAATGGAGGTCAGTATTGGAGAGCGAGGATGAGGGCGAGGAAGAGCAACCATCACGGATGAGATCTGCGCCACTTTGGTTGACCATGTGGTTAAGCATGGGTTGTGTTTCAGAAATCCTGAG
This sequence comes from Electrophorus electricus, assembly GCF_041902795.1. NCBI lineage: Eukaryota > Metazoa > Chordata > Actinopteri > Gymnotiformes > Gymnotidae > Electrophorus > Electrophorus electricus. The sequence continues at coordinate 14,219,397 of NC_137498.1, forward strand.
CAGGGGTCCAGCCTAATCTGGGTCACTACACTGTAGGAAGTGTCAGCAAGTACTATAGTCAGTGTCCCTGAGCAACATGGGGGTAAACCATATAAATAGGCTAAAACAAACAAACAAACAAACAAACAAACAAACAAACAAACAAACAAACAAACAAACACTGTCTTCACAGTGGGAGACAGCTGTCTGGCTGAAACCCTCTGGGAAGTCCTGATAGCTGAGACCTCCTGATTGAAATGGATTTATTCAGTAGCAGTCCAGCTCTTTAACCTGCAGGTAGTGAGCTCTGCCCCTCCTCTGGTCTCCACAGTAAAATGGTATTACTCTATCTTGTTTGACTGCTAGCTCAATAAGGGATATTATGGGTACGTCAAAATTCATGAGATCAGAATTCTCTTTAGTCTCTCCCCCAAACCCACACCCACTCCCCACTTGGGCAAACACAGAAGCACCAAACACATACATCACACACCACATGTACAGGTAGTGAGCTCTGCCCCTCCTCTGGTCTCCATGGTAATATAGAGTAGTACTGTCTTGTTTGACTGCTAGCTCAATAAGAGATATGATGGGCATGTCAAAATTCATGAGATCCGAAACCTCTGTACTCTTTCCCCCAAACCCACCCACACTCGGGAAAACACACAGAAGCACCAAACACATACATCACACACCACATGTACAGGACTGCACCACATACACAATCAACCACAATGAGGTGTGACCTCTGTCACAGGCAGCTGGATACAGAAGTGGGTAGTAGACAAGAACTGCATCATACACAGAATGAACAAGTGAGGAATAAATAACAGAAATAAACAAGTGAGCACATTTCACATACCACACCATAATAAAAAACGTTTTTTATAAATGTGCAGATTTATAGAGCAAAATGATCCTTGTAAGAGTCACATTACTCAAGTACTCTTCCTGTTTCTTAATTCTATCAGTCTTACTAAAGTCCCTACAATTCCTACCTTATGCTGGTCTGAAGTAACTAATTAGCAATTAGCAAGTAATTAGCAGCGGTTCCTCTCTACTGGACCGAACCACAGCGCAGATTTCAGTGCCACTTAACGGAACAAGTCGGCGAAGAATCAAATTTACTTTATTCTCCCTTAACTCGGGTGGACAAGACATGTTTGGAGTCCATATTTCGCTCCTTTAGAACAAAACGCTGCTAATATTGCTAACAAACACTGGAAGCCAACAGCAACGATAGCTAATAGGATTTGTAAATAAGTCAGATATCGAGCTACATGTCCTCAAACCTCATCCAGGTCGCTTCCCGGTGACGTGTTTCTTCACTTGTCTAGTTCACAGTGAGTTATACGACACACCGACTAGTCTGGGAGACATTTATTAACACTTGGATGCGGTTTGACCGGCTTGAGAGAAGTTTGTGGGTATTTATTTACGAAGACTATATTTGAGTTTCTGCTGACCTCCAGTGTTTGTTAGCATTTAACAGCTTTTGTTCTAAAATAAAGAGGCAAAATTTGGACTTCAAACATATCTTGGTCGATAGACAGAATCTGGGATAAGTGGTGAGTTGCTGCTCTCTGCTGCTCCCAGATATAAATACCTTTGTGCAAATGAATGTATGAGGATGACAACACCTGTAGAGAGAAGGTAACACTCACCATCAGCAGCGTGGAGCACAAGGAGCAGATAAACACACACCTGCATTCTTACTGAGTTACACACACACTACACACAACTACAGCAGGACTGCTGATACACACCGTACACACTCTTCAATACGGTCTACTGAATGACTTCACAGCTACACTCATAGTGGAGAGGAAGTGTATTCAGATGAAACTCTGACAAACTAAGCTCAACACAACACACACCAAATAGAGATGCGGTAGGTTTTGTAAGTTGTCATGTGGTACGTCCTCTTTCTTCCTTATCAGTCAGTGATCTATCAGATATTCTCACATTGTCAGTGAGGACGGTCTCATTCTTAGTTAAGTGGCTCCGTCCTTTGTCACAGAGACACGATGTAGAAGCTCAGGGGGTGAGACCCAACATAACCTCCCTCACTGCTGTTTGGTCATTTCATTTCACTACGACACCCAAAGTACTTCAAAGGCTTATTAATGAAAACAGTGTAACGCTTCTTACCTGGAGTGAGGAACAGGTGCTACGGGGTAACCGCGATGCGTGGAGTTAACATGGAGTGACACACACACTGCTGTGGACAATCTGAAAGACTTTTATTCTCTCCTGGACCACTTCAAGCCAGATCACACGGCTACCATCACTGTATTTATACGTAAAGAAAACAGTAAAAAGCACCGTACAGCGTTACCAAAGAAAAAGGAGTGTTGAGAAGGCGAGCAGAAAGGTGACGGCTCTCTCAATCTACATAACCATAAACCTCCCTCTTAAAGGCGCAGTACAACTGTGTCTGTTACAACAGCAGGTGGAATTACGGCAGCCACAGAACTGGCTACCTGAGACTTTAAAAAAGTTTGACCAGATGTTTAAAGGAGTATTTAATTTGAAAACATTATTTTTATACATAATGCAGTGCATGAAACATAAGTCAGGGTGTATTTTTAATTGCACATGTTCAGTTTGAGTAGTGTGGTTCAGTTTCAAATTTGATATGGAATTTGTTTGCAGGAGTAACTTGTTTGTTGGCCAAAAAACTGGTCCTCACTCTGTAAGAATGTCACTCCACCACTAGAGATGAGAACTCTACTCACACCACAAATGTACTGTTGCTTTCAGCTTCTACATATCAAAAGCCTTTTCTAGGTCTGTACAATAATGCACAGGTTAAAGGTATGAATTATGTAAGTCAATAAAAAAATACATCAATCTTATAGAAGGAAAATTGGACTTTTTAAAAATAAATTATATCAGTCTTAATAAGAAATTTGTCATTTTATGATCCCGGTGTTGCCGTATGATTTACGTAAAATTGTAGCATGGGTCCACCTAGTGGCAACACGTTAGATTGCAGTTTTACTGGATTGCCAAGGGCAACAGTTGCTAGAAAAATCTCCCAAGAGGAAGAAGTAAGAGGAAGAAACTTTGAGAGGAACCAAGACTCAAAAGGGGGCCCATCCTCCTCTGGCCAACAATGGTCACCACTATAATAACAATTTAAAAAGAAAAATGAATTTAATAAGTGAAACAATAAGCAATTAATGTCTAGTCCAACTTTCTAGAGGTCCTGTTCTTGTCCCGAGGTGTGCATTCCCGGTGTGTTGTCTTGTATGTTGATTCACTATGATGATCTGATCACAGCAGTTGGTGCAACATCCAGGCCCCTTTGAGTCTGTCAGGGTTCAAAATCAGATTTATCACCTCTGGTTTGGTGTCAGATAAAGTAATAAGAATCACAGTAACACTGCTTCTAAGCCAGTAAGTGGAGGGGCCATAATTATAAAAATATGTATACAGTTCTGGTTTGACCATTTGAGCAGTAACAGAGTCAGAAATCAGACTTCAAAATGCTGTTCTCCATTTAAAGAATGTACAATGTATGGTAGCTAGGTCTGACATTGAGGATTTTAGAGGGGATCTAATTTTTTTAATGTTTGTGCATTAGAGAGTAAGAATTTTAGTTCTTTTTCCAAATATATTTGATTTTATATGACTTAATGTCTGTACTGGATCTGAAAATCCCCTTGTCCTGTAACAGATAACTTTATTATATATCTCTAGGATTAGGTAAAACCATGCATATTAAAAGTAATATGTTTCAAACCATTTTATTCTTAGATTTAGTGCTTAGATTTTTACCAAGGCCCAATCCCCTCTCATTTTTCCTCCTACCCCTTGTTTTCAAGTGTCATCTTGCTCCTTCGGACTGAGTTACAAAGGCTAGTGGTTAAAATCTTCCCCCTTGCTTCTGTTTCCATTTTTTCAATGATTCACAAGGGATTCTGAGAAACACTCAGTTTGGAGTGGGACTATGAAAACCTTCAGTTTGGAGGGCCATTTAGCACTAACAGTGCACCCTAGCCCTCTATCGGACACCCAACCCTTACTTATGAACACCGCATATGGAGGGCCAGGGCTAAGTGGTAGGGTCAAGGGGTGAAATGTGATTGGGCCCAAGTGAAGGTGTATGAGGCACAGGAACATGATAAATAATGATGTTGCTGGGGGCCACAATGACTGGATTTAAACCTCTGTGCTACCTGGGCTGTTTTTAAAAAGAAACACACATGGTCTGAGCGAGCTGTTAGTCGTGCTTTTAGTCCTTGTGGTTTTAACCAGCAGTTTTTAGTATTAAGTGTAATGGCTCATAGCAAAGGCAGAGTCTAATTATAACTGATCACACAGGCTCTGTATAACTGGCTTGTCAAATAGCTGTCAAATACATAATAAATAGAATAATACAAATATTTACACTTTATTACAAGAAAAAAGGATTTGTGGTGGAGGAGACATAAACATACATATTTTGAAACACCATTCATTACCAAAAAACAACCCGCTCTATTGCTGATTTTATGTATTTATGCTGTATGATGTTTGCTGTATTTATGCATTTTATGTTTATAAAGTGTCATGACTATACGATAAGTAGCGTATGCAGTATTTGTCCACCAGTAAACTGGCTGTGTTACATGGCTGCTTTAACGGCAAGTTGTCAACAAGGAGGCTTTTTCAGCCTTCTGGTGGTTTCTCAAGCCTCCTCTTTCTTCCCCCACAGACACCCCCACACTGAAACCACAACATGCATGTCTGGTTCACAGCGGCACCAGGGGCCCTGTGGGCTCTGTGAAACTACACAATGAAAAAACAGACCTCAGGTGTTCTCAGGACTCAAAAGACACCACATTACTGTAGTGAAGTCCTTGTGGACCTCAGTGAAGTACAGCTGAGAGAGTTCTGGACTGAGATCTGGAGTCAGTGTGTGTCCACAGTGGTAGTGGAGTTCTGGGTGTAGAGTTGTATAAATACCCTAATGCTAATATCTGCATTCATGGTCAGTGTATGACCCTACTTTCATGTAAATACTTGTGTCATGAAATAACTCAGCTCAGTGGATACATCAAATATAACATGCAGGCTCCACTTTTACAGCAGTGTTCTTAATCTATTAGTGGTGTGAGAAAAATATGGTTTGTGGACTAAATTGTGGTAGAAAAGTATTTGATATGTGTATGGCATCTTAAAGTAAGTATGTGCAGTTTTTAAAGTCAATAAACATTTTGCTCTCAAAACACCTTATGAACGCCCCAGAAGAAGGAGGAGACTGTTCTGGTCTGAGAGCTTAGGATGTCTGACGTCTGCTGTTGTTTCTTTTCTCACAGTTCCAACCATTGGGCAGCGGATACCAGATCAGAATCTAAAGCCCATTTTAGACCAGAAGTGACAACCGTGCTGCTTTGACACCTCTGCAGCTGAACTGTGGTCACACACTCACAAGCTCAGTTCCCTTCTAGTCTATTTCTTGCCCTATGCCATGACAGGCTTATCAGTGGTTTCTAGCTAGAAATAGTACAAAATACTACATTTATTCTGTAAAGTGTAGTTTACTAATCAAAACAGCACAACACTGACTGCTGGGTCTATTCTAATGTGAAATTGGGATAAAGGATGATGTTTTAAACAAAGACTAAAACTAGACTAGGTTCTCAATGGCAGGTCCAGTTTGAATTTAATTTAGTACAAAACAGGTTTAGTATGAGTAGGACTGGTATGGTTACTGATAATTTGGGTAATATTGTGTACTGTGAGGAGAGATGTCAGTATTTCACTGAGAAAAGGGACTGCTCATGTACTACCCAAACCATGTCCATGTTCAACGGCTGATTAATAGAGTTTATAAAAGTTCAAATAGGTTCTTATTTTGAGTAATGCAGGTTTTTGTTGTTTGTTTTTGACTCATTCAGTAAATCCAGAACTTCATATTACTCACAAAAAATCTTAAAGAACCTTTCTGCATAAGCAATGGTCCACAACAAATTATTGTGATGTGGAAACTGAAAAAGCAAACAAAAAGCAGGTCCTCTCATTATCTATAAATTCTTGAACGTGTGTGTGGGTGTGTTTGCATGATTATAGTCTCTGGAGACATAAAGCAGGCAGCATTCTGTAGTGACAGTACATAATAGTTCAAAGTATATTTACCAATAAAACAAATTTGATACAATGAATAAAATATTAAGCACACAGGACATCATAAGGCAGTGCAAACATAAAATATATCAAGCCATGAAAAAGTAATGCAAAAATTTGTATGTGCACAAGCTTTGAGGTGATTAACTCTATAAACTGCATTTTAAAACTATAAACTTAGAAAGAGGAGTTTGGGATAATATGTCTGTTTGTTTCTCTCCTCTACATCAGACTCCACCCCCTTTGCTGTGTAATGCGCATGTGTGTCTCCTATATGGTTTCACAGATGCAGCATCATGGTCAGTGTGGGGTTGTGGGATACATCACAAAGGAAGAAACAACCAGAGTCCTCACAGGTCAAAGGACATGATGGCACTGTGTGTGGTTTTGTATGTCTCTGTAAAGCTGGTGATGTGAACTTGAAAAGAAACATAAGAGCTCTGGCCAAGTTCATTTGTTCCCAGTTCCTCTCTGCTGGGTGGACATTAGGGTCTGGAGTACTGAAGTAATGCTGTGAGAGTTCTGGAGTCAGTGTGTGTCCACAGTGGTAGTGGAGATCTGGGTGTAGAGTTATCAGTGTGTGCTGGGAGGTCAATGGTGTTTCCATAGAGACAAGGATGCTCAGTTTGTGTTTTCCCTTTACTGTACTTCCTCTCACTAAAGGTGAGTGTGAAATTCTCTCTTAATGCTGAGTGACATGAAACTGTACATATATGTGCTAATCTAAAAATGTTATTAAAGTGAGTTGAATCATTCAAGATTTATTTGGCTGAATTAGAATCATAACCTGGCTGGTCTTAGAATGAAAAAATATGATTAAATGGTCCAGAATGCAAACAGACTATATCTTTGCATGAATTAAAGTTTATTAATCAAAAATAAATCAAAAAGTCAAAAGATGTTATTTCAGAAAATCAAAAGACAGGTTGGGGAAAATGAAGGGAAAAAAGAAATACAAAATAAATTGGTAAAAAGAGCTGGGAAAAGTTAAAGAGTAGGGCTAATTTTGTTGGAGCGCTTGGCACAGGACAAGGTGCTTTTTATAGCCTGCCATGCTCGTCTGAAGAAGATGCGTACTCTCTTCAACCTCTTGCATTCTGAGCCTTTATATTTGAAATAAAAGTAGAATTTTTAAACTGGTGTCCATGGAGTGGATGTATGTAAACTCTGATTATTGATGTGGTGCTTTGATGCTACTCACCAGCTGGGGTGTTCTCCACTTTGACTGCCTCTGTAATCGATTCCCCTACTCCACCCAGATCCTCTCTTACATCTACAGATGTTTATTTTTCCCAAAAATCAATACAAATGCAATTACATAATAAAGTACAGGCACATATTTAAAGTGAACAAAGATCATATCCTACTGTGTGTTCTTAATGGAAAGCTAGATTTATGCAAGAAAGTACATCTGCACCTTCTACATGGGCGCTGTGGTCCAAAGAGCAAATCTCTTCCGTTGACTCTGTGATCATACAGTGTTCAGCAGTTCTGCTCCGGATGGCACGAACCTCCTTACAGTCCTGCTGTTTCTTGGGTGAGAAATGAGAAATAATCAGTGATGAATTGTAAAGGAAATGAATCATCCATTGACCCCACCTGGGCAGTGGAAACTCCACTAATGGACAGCATATTTTGGATTGCCATCTGTACAAGTCAGGGAAATGTGAAGGCAAAATAAATAAAACTGTGGATGCATTAAAAAGATGTAGACACTTACACTTTCTCCCAGATTGGCACAGTAATGTTGCTTAAACCAAGCAATGGGAGCAGGGTATCTATAACTCTTCTGGCTTCTGGTGATAATATTAGTAATTAAGTTGTCCCTTGGCATCTAGAAAGGGCAGAAGAAAGCTCTATTGTCACTGAACGATAATAAAGCTGTTTACTTTCTTTTAAAAAGTTTGCATGTGTTTTTGGACATTAAAAAAAAACTTTAATTTTTAAGAATTAAAGATTTATTCCTAATAAGTAATTGAATTTGAAATGAAAATTAGGCTTTGATTACAACACAATTTTCTATAAAACAAGGCTTATTTTACATGCATTTGTGCACAGGATTACCTTTGTACCCCAGTTTCATATCTCTATATGGAAATGAAAAATCAGAGCCTGCAGACTTTAAATATGTATATAGTTATTATGTAACAGAACAAATGACCACCTGTAGCTCAATTTCTTCTACAAATGTTAATAAATGTGAAACAAAGGTTGTCTGTTGTGCGACAGTGCATAATGGCCACACTCGTGGTCTTACAGAGGCTTTTCTAAAACAAGCCCATAAGTCACTTTCCCTTGTCTCAGTCAACGTATTTCATCTAATGGAGTTCGGTTACCCGAATATTTTCAGCTACGTCCCCTTTTATTTATCAAGGTTTCCTTTTGTTAGTTCACTCTCTACTCACTTATTCCGCATTTGAAAATATTTGTGCGGTCCGTGAAATTAAACAGCTGTGACGGCCCGAGTGCCGCAGGTCCCACAAACTCGCTTGACGTAGACAGACGTTTATTAGACGAACACGAATAACGAACACAGTGGCGCTCACACCAAAAAGGCAAGATGAACATGTGAAGCATTGAACACAGCTTACAAACATAAAGTGCACCACGTACGTGAACATTAGCGAACACAGACCGACAAGGATGCACACACCAACCGGGGTTTAAACACACACAGACATTAGGAGAATAACCCGGTGCAGGTGTGTGTGACTACATAGTCGTGGTTTCACACAAGACCATGAACTCCAACTGCAGGCGGCGGGCCGTACCACGTGACTAGTGGGGCGGGGAGCTCACTATCAGCTCGCTAATTAGTTCTCCGTTCAGTCAAAAGTTCTCCAACATTAAAATGTGTGTTCTCATTTTAAATTCGCATATTGGCTACTTGTTTATAATACGATTCCGTTATCAAATATTTAGTATCTGCCTTTGTAGATAAAATTAAATTCTACTTACGTTTTGTTTTCGTTTCTCAGTACCTTTTACGCGTGAAGAATTGTTTGTAGTCTCTGTTGATGTTTTGTCTAAAATGATCGTCATCGGCAAATCCACTCAATAAACTGATCTGGGGTCAGAAATAGAATGACACACATTATGACATAATCGAGCGCTAAATTCTGTTCAGTGGTTGTTTAGAACAATGACAGAAGTGCAGCTGAAATGACATTATAGTCTCATATTAAAAATCACATTTTAAATTCATTTCCCCCTCTTTACGCTATCATTTTGTTATCAGGCTCAGATTAAAAAATCTAAATAAAGTAAATATAACCTATACATGTAAACTATATATTAATTAATTAGTAATCATTCCACATAGGTACAGTTCACTCACTCTGTATTCGTTATAATCCAAAGTCATTTGAACACTCATTAAGGATCAAAATGCAACCTAAACAACAACAATAATACATTCTTAAGAAATTATACAATTTTAACTGAAAATTAGGCTAATTGATCACAATACAATGTTCAACAAAACAAGGCTTATCTTTACTCGGGTGTTTCAGTACCAAAGCTACACAGTTATGCAAACACTTTCTTGCATAATATATGCTTATATTATGAAATTGAGCAACTGGAGAAACAGAATTAAATGCTCCATTCATTACCGCTTCAAATGGTTTATTATTTTTAAAAATTATATTTTTTAAAAGTGCAGGATTGTAGCCCCAAAATATATCCTATATGAAGTGACCTGCATTAAGAAATTAATTGTTGATGTCACTTACTATTATTATTGTTATAGTAGTAGTATTTAGTGGGGAATCATTTTATGGTGTTGATTGGAGAATACTATTAAACAAATTAATCTTACCATCAGTAGTAGTTGATGAAATTAATAACTTCTAACCATTTGGAGGTGTCATTGTTGTAGTAGGTTTAGTTGAAGCTGTTGGACTTGATGTGTCAGTGTCTACTGGAGTAAGATTTACAGGTTTATATGGAGCCTCTGCAAGAATAGAAAAGTGTGGTCAGTTCTAAGTATGAACTCTGTTTCTGTACTGTTCACTCTCACTGGAGATCACTTCCCATGTGTTTCTGTTTGTGTTGTATTTATACCAGGTGAAGCTCTCAGCTCTGGTGTGTATATCAGTGCAGGAACAGGGCAGCAGCCTGAGTGCTGCAGCTGATATGCATGAGATTTAACTGCACCACAATAATACATTGATTTCAAGATTTGGTTTTATGACTGATGGCAGTCTAAAAAGCAAATCGTAATTGTTCAAATTCTACCTTATATGTTCAGATAACATGGAGTGCCTCTTATACATTATCAGAAATATATGACATGTCGTCTCTAACTGGACTCCTACTAGATGTTTTCAGTGTTTCTTATAAAGTAGCTACTGAGAAGATATTTGATGATCTACAGATGTAGAGAGAAAGTCAACTCACCATCAGCAGCAAGGAGCAGATAAACACACACCTGCATTCTTACTGAGTTACACACATTACACATGGCTACAGCAGGACTGCTGATACACACCATACACACTCTTCAATACAGTCTACTGAATGTTCTGATAACTACAGTTACAGTGGAGATGAAGTGTATTCAAATGAAGCTTTGACAAACTTCTATCCCCAACACACACAACAAATATAGGGAGGCAGTAGGGTTTTATAAGTTTTTAAAAGTCATTTGGTGTGTCCTCTTTCTTCCTTAACAGTCTCACATTATAAGTGAAAATTTTGGGACAGACCCAAAATGACTCCCTAAGTGCTGTTAGTTCAGTCTAGCACACCTGCCCCTTTGTACATGCATCATTTATGAACGTATTTAAATCCCTCTGTCACTGGAGTGGTTGTCGGTCTTTGTTCGTACTCAGGTTGGCGTTAATGGTCGTTTAATAAATGCATGTCTTCGTCAAGAGACGTCTGTGCTTCCTGCGCCTTGCCTTGCGGCACTTGGGCCATCACAACAAACAAAATATTTGTATTTTCTTATACCTGCGTGCGGGGGGTGGCATAACGTGAATAAGTGAATAAATCATATAAAAGCAGACATTGTGTTCACTTTGTTTTCAGTAGGCTACACCAAAAGTGAGGAGAAGGCCTTCAGTATTTTGAGGAGTTCCCTTCAGTATTCTGGGAAGAGTCTCATATATAGTCAGGGCCATTGGACCTGGACTTCACCATCTCTCACACCAATCTTATTCCCATTTCCTTAAAAAAGAGAGAAGCCTGCAGCCAAGGGATCAGTTAAGATGAGGCAAAAAAGCAAAAGAAAAAATAATGTATATGTAACATGCTGCAACCGTCCCTGATCTGGGCTGAGTTGCAACATCTGACTTGCAACATCTGACTTCTTCTATTCAAATAAATAAGTGGATGTCATGTGTAATCATTTAGCATTTTTTCTTCACAAACTCAAATATTTACTGTATAAACTGAAAAATCTTTAGGATTTAGCATTGTTGTGAATCACTAAACTAATATTTAGTTGTATAACTACTGTTTCTGAGAACTGCTTCACATCTGTGTTGCATGGAGTCGACCAACTTCTGGCTGCTGTAAACAGGTATTCCAGCCCAGGATGCTTTGACAACTTTCCACAGTTCCTCTCCATTTCTTGGTTTTGCCTCAGAAACAGAATTTTTTATGTCCCCCTCAAGTTTTCTATCGGATTAAAGTCCGGGGATTGGGCTGGCCACTCTGTAACTTTAATTTTGTTGGTCTGGAACCAAGATGCTGCTCGCTTACTGGTGTGTTTTGGGTCGTTGTCTTGTTGAAACCTCCATTTCAAGGGCATTTCCTCTTCAGCATAAGGCAACATGACCTCTTCAAGTATTTTGATATATGCAAACTGATCCATGATCCCTGGTATGCGATAAATAGGCCCGACACCATAATAAGAGAAACATCCCCATATCATGATGCCTGCACCACCATGCTTCACTGTCTTTAGAGTGTACTGTGGCTTGAATTCAGTGTTTGCGGGTCATCTGACAAACTGTCTGCGGCTCTTGGATCCAAAAAGAACAATCTTACTTTCATCAGTCCACAAAACGTTTCTTCATTTCTCTTTAGGCCAGTCCATGTGTTCTTTGGCAAATTGTAACCTCTTCAGCACATGTCTTCTTTTTAACAGTGGGACTTTGCGGGGGCTTCTTGCTGATAGATTAGCTTCACACCGGCGTCTTCTAATTGTCACAGTACTCACAGGTAACTTCAGAGTGTCTTTGAGCACCCTGGAGCTGAGCATTGGCAGAGGCTTTGCCATACTGCCGATACTTCAATCCATTCAAATGGTAGTCTTCCATTTTCTTCCACATCTCTCTGGTTTTGTTTTCTATTTTAAAGCATTGGGGATCATTTTAGCTGAGCAGCCTATCATTTTCTTTATATCATTTTCACTTCTTTATATGTTTTCCCCTCTCCAATCAAAGTTTTAGTCAAAGTATGTTGTTCTTCTGAACAATGTCTGGAACGACCCATTTTTCTCAGATTTTCAGAGAGAAATGCATGTACATGTGTTGGCTTCATCTTTAAATAAAGGCCACCTGATTGACATGTTTTTTCACAGAAGGAATGACCTCACTAATTGAACTCCACAGTTATTATTTTGAACACACCCATTTCAATTAATTATTCAATTACACAAACTCAGGAGCATGCATATCATGAATGTTGGGTCTGATGGTTTTCTATGACTCTGCTACACCTACTGGTAAATTATTTACCATGTAGTAATATAATTTCTACCAAAAACAGTGATTGATATGATTAGTCATGTTGGACTGCTATTATTTCATCTTCCTTTGTAACTCAGTACAGTAAGTGATGTGGAGTCTGAGCTTCCTAGACACCACCATCTCCAATGATTTCAAACTAGAGATCACAACAGCCATAATCAAAAACGTTCATCAGTGTATCAGGAGCTGCTTTGTATCAGAAACTCACCATGGACCCCACACAACTAGGGAACGCCACACACTATCTGTATAAAACCCTCTGCTCAGGTATTTGTTACTGCTTCAACAAAACCTGAACTTCACAACTTGTGTTTCCCAAAGATGGTTTTCCTTTAAAAAAAATTTAAAACCATAAAAAAGTGCTGTATGTGATATATGTGATCCTTTATTTTAACTATATTGTACTAATTGTATTGTATCATCTGAACCCCCCTCAGATACAAAGTGGCACTCACTTGAACATGTGAACGAAGCACAGCAATACAATCCTGTAAACAAACAAACACACACACACACACACACACACACACACACACACATACACATACACACACACACACCATGGAAGATTTGACCTTGAAGGACATGTGCCAGTAATGATGTGGAGGTTGTTTTTCTTATGTTACAGTGGATGGTATGTGAGCATTCACCTGTGTCTCCTGCTCTCTCTTCTCTTCTGTTTGCCCCTTTCTTAGCCTCGTTTGTCCATGTCTCTGGACTACATTAGAAAACCAGACAGTGTGACCCACAACTTGTATGCATGCATGTGTGTGTGTGTGTGTGTGTGTGCGTGTGTGTGTGTGTGTGTGTGTACCTTTGTATCTCCAGCACAAGACCCCCACGAGACCCAGCAGCAGGAGGAGGACAGCTCCCACAGCAGTAGTCATGAGGATATATAATAGATCACCAGCAGGGTTTTGGACATCTGAAGGCAAACGTTATACAAATGTTATGTGTATTTGTGTGCGTGTTAGTGTTTGTGTTTTTACACAGCATGCATTTTAATTGCTTTTTAAGATATTAGGAGACCATGTTGATATGCAGTAAATGCATGTTACCGTCAGTCAGAGTCTTTGCACTGTCAGTAGTGGAAGCGTCAGCTGGAGCCTTTGCACTTGTTTTGCCATCAAATCTTCATGTAAATTCTGTTGTTGAGATTCCTGGAGAGGGAGATGTGTTTGTTAGCATAAGATGGTGTAGTGCTTTAGTACTAGCAGTACTAGGGTAGCAGTACTGAGTCTCCTGTGTGTGCAGTGATGTGTTTTGTCTCCCTGTTGTTTTTTAATTGCTCAATTTAATACTGATTTAATACTCAACCTGTAGAAACACACCCTACTGTCATACTCCACCACATTTGCTTGTTAAATTAATAAATATTTACTCTAATATTATATGATTTTTAGCATTGTTCTAATGACATTCACTATTCTTATAACAATGATAGTTATAAGGTGTAACTGAGCAAATTGGTTGCTCCATTTAGGTAATAATTTGAGCTTTGTTTGATATTAAGTACCAATTTAACAATTTTTTAATATTTGATCAGAATCTACATTTCAAATTTACTAACATGTTTGTTAAGAGTGGTCTTCATAAGTCCTTCATAACAGCTAACACAAACCTAAATACACTTTTATAAAGGCTGATTCTGACAGACAGCTGTCATACAGTCTTCTCTTCATAACACAATACTATCAGTTGATTAGTTGACATAACACTTCATTCAAGGGCTATAGGTTGTTGTTTTTTAAGTTTTAAATATGTTTCCAGTTAAAATAACATAACGGGACCCCCCAGCAGACAGAGTCGGCTGAGAATGAGGATGGCCACTATAGCCCCCCCAATACCCCCAGAGAAAAATCGGGCCTGATGACCAATACCGTTTGTTCATCTTATGTAGCCCAGTTCTGTGTTGTTCCCGTTTGTCTGTCTTTATGCTCACTGTTATGTTTTATTATTGTTGTTCTCCGTTAGTCTTCCCTTAATGTTATATTCCCTTGTTGCTCATTTCTCGCCCTCACCCTGTTATCATATTATTATTCTTCTGTTAGCCTGTTTGTTCTTCATTCTATAATGTGTTGTTAGTCTTTGTCGAATATTAAACTTATTATTTATTTATTCTATTCAATCAGTTTGGTTCGTTATGGCGTCGTCACTTCACACGAGTGTTCGCTCTCCACCCCTCCCGCGTTACAATTAGTTGTTGCTTACCAAGTGAGGGGTGACATCTTAGAACAGGCCAGACGCTTGTGGACAGCCGAGTTTTATTTGTAGTGGAATAAGCAACAATTGTAAAGTGAAACAGGCGAGAGTAATGGCCAGATATACACACACCAGGGAATTGCTCAGTACATGCTGATAGACCAGCGATAATACTTTGCAGGGAGTGAACGAAACCAGAGAGAATAAATAGTGTAGCAAAGATGAGACACATGTGGCACTAGTAAACTGGTGATGAGGATCTGGTGAGGTTGTGCCAGGGAAGACGGGAGTTGCAATCACGGACTGAGGGCGGTTGCGGGACATGAGGATACTAGGAAAACTGAGCAGATGTGAATACCTCAAACCACGTAGTACCTTCCTGTTCTTGACACTGGCTGGAGAGGCTGAAATGAAAACTCCCATATGACTCTGTTATAAATGAATGCTTTGACAATGATTGTCATGACACTCAATTGAAAGTGTTCTGGCCTGGTCTATAAATAAGGTGTTTTATTTTGTTACTAATAAAATGTAGATTGATCTCTATTGCCACGCCATTCTACCAGTCACAGAAAGATCAGACAATATATGTATAACTCTGTGATAGAGCATCAGTGTGGAAGCACTAGAAATCTTAATATCAAGCCAAGTGCCACATACAACACATGCTACTGATCACATTCTTGAACTACCAAGTTGCCACTGTTGGGCCCCTGAACAACGCCCTTAACCCTAAATCGCTCAAGTTATACTCAGTCATAATTATAAGTCGCATTGGATAAAATCAATTTGTTATTTTAGCATTCTGTTTCTAATGTTTGATCATTCATGATCACATATGTAATTTTTACATTAGGCTACTTATGTTTATCACAGTAAAGGATCCAATACTGCCTCTTGCATTGTGATTTTAACACTGCCAGAATGCAATGTAGACAGAATAGGTGGGTTACATAAAGGATCCAATCTCTGCACCGCACATTTAGTAGGTTAAACCCAAAGTTAGGCTAAGAGAATGGTAAAGCCCTGAGAAAGCAGGATACATTATAACTAAGGAAGGTTCCTTAGTTATAATATGAAAGCAGGATATATTATAACTAAGGAAGGTTCCTTAGTTATAATATATCCTGCTTTCTCAGTCACACATTTTCTCATAACACATGCTAGATTTCTCATAACACATGCTAAATTGTAATTACAGGCATAATTTGGAATCAGATCATTTCTTGTAAGTTTTATGTGCATTACACCTTTACCTGCACGTCTGCCATTGGTTGTAGGTAAGTGGGACAGGGGTAAATAATTACAGTAACAGAAACTTGTAATGTCAAACTGACATCAACATGGACTAAATCAACTTTTATGACTGTTTGTTTTATGCCTATTTGCAACTTATCATAGCAAAGCATTACCTCTTATTTTAATGTTCTAAATCTAAAATAAGAACACATTAATGATTTTGATCCAGCTGATCCACCTACATTAATGATCTGCATACTGCAGTTTTCAGAACGATAATTTAAAGCGGAGGCAGACAGGGCTTGACGCACATGTGTAAACAAAAGTTCTTCATTTCCAAAACTGGTAGACAACTTCAGAAGTAACAAAATGATGCAAACTAAACACTGACTAAACAGAACACCAAAAAAGGGAGAAGAACGATACAGGAACTGTGCAGAAACAATAAAATTGTGATGGAACGTTTGCTACTAAGACATTGAAGCTCACATCACACAGTGTACTGAAGCTTGTATCAGTGACTATTACCACTAATATTACCAGTAAACTTACTAATAACAAATGACTAATGATGTTTGAAGCTTCAAAGGTCACCGAAACACAGGATGAGGGTGTTTCACAAGTTTGGCACTGTCCTATAAAGTATATTTTTACTAAAAAATTGGAAATGTGCTAATTATAGAAGTCAAAAGTGAGAGTAAATGTTTCATAACGCCAACCTGTTGTCTCCCAGTATAGTTTTGTATCAAGTTTTCACATAAAAAGGGAAACAATGATTTTAAACAAATTATTGCAGAATTGAATTACTAAACATCATTACTGCACATCCATTTTTTTTAATGACATGAAGGCGGTGGAGTGTTGTATTGTTTACAATGCTGTGCAGTTTTGAATCTAAAGCAGCTATAATTTCTGAAAACCACCAGGTGTCGCTGTTTTGTCACCAGCTTTCAATGTTCCAAAGCTTCGAATCCTTTAGCAGTATAATAAGGAAGAACCCCAATGGCTTCACAGGACTTCGTCTGCACATCATTACCAAAACGGAAGTAAAGACACATCTGCAGATAAAAAAACAGCTGCATTCCACAACACACTACACACAGCTCCAGCAGTAACGCTGCTACACATCTTATACACTCTACAAAACTACAGTGTACTGAACGCTCCGAAAACTGCAGCCCAGACTACAGTCTGCCTGTGGGAATCACCACACAACTATGACCTGGAACTCTACAACTCTCTCAGTAGAACTCCACTGAAATTCTCCACCCACTAATGTCCACAGTAGAGGGGAAGTGTATTCAAGTGCAAAATAAATTATTCCTCCCCATCTTTCTCTCTCACATACAGACTAAATATAACAGTGAAACAGTGTCTTATATTTTTCCTTTATTTTATAATTTTCTTTGGTGTCCTCTTACAATGTTTTTGTGGCGTTATCTTCCAAAAAGAGTCATAATTCAGTTTTACACAGCTATTTTCCAACCTCTCTTTATCCCTTGGAATTAAACAGGCAGTTTCTGTAGCTGTTCCTTTAAGATGTAAGATAAATGAGCTCTGTTCTGATTGGCTGCCCTGTATTGTGCTTCATTTAAAAAGCACTAAGAGCTGAAATATGTCTGAGAACTGCAATGTAGGTGTTAGGGGTTAAACTGCTGTAGGCCAAAGAGGCAGAGATAAGTAAATGAGCTGGTTCTCATGACATCAGAGAAACAGTGATTTCAAAACAGGCTATTTTACAGATTATATTCCATATATGGACTGTAAGGAATGGGAGAGTAAACAATGTGTTTTGAAAATGTAACAGTAATTACATATTAATTAAAAATTATTTATTTCAATAAAGTGAGCAAAATTCGGTTTACCATGGTAGCGGCCCTTTAAGGGTATGGGCCCAGATATGACTTTGGCAAAACCAATAAGCAGAGTCAGTCTGCACTGTTTGTATTTGGTATCTTTTGTGGTGCTGTGATTGTTAAGGTGCAGTTCCATCTCTGAATCAGCGTCTCACCTACTTCCCCTTCAGTCTTGTTGCTACACTTGTATTCCACATTATGTTTATTTCTTTTCAAGAACACAGAAGGTAAACACACATGCTACAGATTACAAACTTGATCCAAATTCATGAACGCTATACAAATTCAGAAAACACTTTTCCAAAATATAGCACACGTCATTTTGAATAATGTGATGCAACTTCAGAAAACAGTTCCATTGTGTTGTGACTGAGTTTGCAGCATTTCTGAAGTTGCACTGCATTTCAGAACTGTAGCGCACGCGTTTCCATTCTAATGAATTTGCTTTTTTTTTAATTTTTGCATTTTCTGCACAATGGGTCTTCACACCCATCATAAAGCTGGACCTGGATACCTCACTTGTCTTGCCAAATGTATTTATTCATCACTAGTCCAACTCTTTATCGTGTAGGTAGTGAGTTCTGCCCCTCCTCAGGTCTCCATGGTAACACAGAGTAGTATCGTCTTGGATATGATGAGCTCGTCAGAATTCATGAGATCAGAACTCACTGTAACCTCTCCCTGAAACCCACCCCCACTCCCCACTTAGTGAAACACACAGAAGCACCAAACCGTTACATCATACACCACACGTAAAGGACTGTACCACATATACAGTCAACCACAATGAGGTGTGACCTCTGTCACAGGCAGCTGGATACAGAAGTGGGTAGTGGACAAGAGCTGCATCATAAACAGAATGAACAACTGAGGAAAAAATAGCACTAACAGAAACAGTGTGTGTTTTGTGTGTGTGTGTGTGTGTGTGTGTGTGTGTGTGTGTGTGTGTGTGCGTGTGTGCAGCAGCATGGGCTGTCCAAGCCTCATGACCAATTGATGAGCAAATGAGGAATAAATAACACAAACAGAAATAAACAAGTGAGCACATTTCACATGTAGCACCCAGATTAGCATATGTGAGGAGGAAGCAGTGCATGCTGGGAATTCTCACGTCTGTAAACTGGTAGCTATGACTATGGTGACAGAATAACTTAGGACTAAAGAAGATAAGTCTTTAAACTGGAGTCACTAGAGTGAATTTCTGCTGCCAGAGTAAGTTAGTGTTTGACTGATTAAACCATGAAGTTTAGAACAGGATAACTGACACTGATGAGGATTTGGAGACTGTTTGACAGTCTTCATGGTTGAGTGAAAGAAGTTAACATGTCGCTCACACACCACTCAGAGGAATAGCACAGCAGAATTTTAAGCTCATGAACCCAAAAAGGAAGCATGCGCATATGCATGTCTGTGTGTGTGTTATTTATGTATTGCTAAAGTGCACCAAATTTAGCAATACATATGTGAGGAGGAAGAGGTGCATGCTGTACTGTACTTTATGGTTTTATTTTTTTCTTATTTGTTCATTTTTTATTTGTAAAGTTTTCTAAACCTCTAAGATAAGAGGAACAACATAGGATAACTTGAAGCCCAAACACCCAACAAGAAGAGAGAGAGAGAATGTGTGTGTGTGTGTGTGAGACAGAGAGAGAGAGAGCGAGCAGGGTAGGGAGGTGTTTTTGCATCTACAAGTATCCCTTTGAATGAACATTTACTGTGTGTGTAAAATTGTCTTTCTCTAAGTCCTTCAGATGTCGGTCTGGCCATCCTGCAGCAGCTGTGCATGTTTTTGTGTGTGTGTGTGTGTGTGTGTGAGAGAGAGAGAGTTAGTTATGTATTGTTAAATTGTTAAACAGTGTTCCATGTTTGGTAGGAGGAAGAGGTGCTTGCTGGGAAACTGTACTGTTTTTGTGATATTACAGTTTTTTGCAAGACACAAAAACGGGGACATGTGACACAATAATTGAAACCACTAACTCATGTAGCCCATCTCCTGACCTGTTATACTAAACCAAAAGCACCTTCTCTGATTTACACTCATTTTGTATTTCTAAAACACATTTTTTTTCAATATGTTAAACACAATTCTCTATATTGGACACATCATTCAACAGAAATCCGTATGTTTCTTATGGACAACCCTCAAATGCAAATGATGCATCCATTTATCAATTAACCAAACCCAGTACTCATAGGTGAAGATACTTGACGAATTTTACTAATGACACTTAGAAATCAGAACCTGAGCACTATAAAGAGGCCACAGGCTCGATATCTTGGTTGGATATCAATGAATGTCAGTATTGGAGAGCGAGGATGAGGAAGAGGATGAGGGGGAGGAAGAGCAACCATCACGGATGAGATCTGGGCCACTTTAGTTGACCATGTCGTTAAGCATGGGTTGTGTTTCAGGAAAGCTGAGCAGGGCTCTAGCATAATTGGAGTCACTACACTGTAGGAAGTGTCAGCAAGTACTATAGTCAGTGTCCCTGAGCAGCATGGGGGTAAACCATAATAAACAAGTAAAAAACTGTCTTCACAGTGGGAGTCTGGCTGAAACGCTCTGGGAAGTCCTGATAGCTGAGACCTCCTAATGGAAATGGATTTATTCAGTACCAGTCCAACTCTTGAGCTCTGCCCCTCCTCTGGTCTCCACAGTAAAATAGAGTAATACCATCTTGTTTGACTGCTAGCTCAATAAGGGATATTATTGGTATGTCAAAATTCATGAGATCAGAATTCTCTTTAGTCTCTCCCCCAAACCCACCCACACTCCCCACTTGGGCAAACACACAGGAGCACCAAACACATACATCACACACCACATGTACAGGACTGTACCACATATACAATCAACCACAATGAGGTGTGACCTCTGTCACAGGCAGCTGGATACAGAAGTGGGTAGTGGACAAGAACTGCATCATACACAGAATGAATAAGTGATGAAAAAAATAACACAAACAGAAATAAACAAGTGAGCACATTTCACATACCACACCATGATAAAAAAACAAACAAACAAATTGTTTTTGTAAATGTATAGACTTATAGGGCAAACTGATGCTTGTAAGAGTCACAATACTCTGTTTCTTAATTTCATCAGTCTTATTAATGTCCCTACAATTCCTACCTTATGCTGGTCTGAAGTAACTAATTAGCAATTAGCAAGTAATTAGCAGCGGTTCCTCTCTACCGGACCGAACCACAGCGCAAATTTCAGTGCCACTTAACAAATAAAGTCAACAAATTTACTTTATTCTTCCTTAACCCAAGTGGACAAGATATGTTTGGAGTCCATATTTTTGCTCCTTTAGTTTAGAACAAAAAGCTGCTAACATTGCTAACAAACACTGGAAGCCAACAGCAACGACAGCTAATAGGATTTGTAAATAAGTCAGATATCGAGCTACATGTCCTCAAACCTCGTCCAGGTCGCTTCCCGGTGACGTGTTTCTTCACTTGTCTAGTTCACAGTGAGTTATACGACACACCGACTAGTCTGGGAGACATTTATTAACACTTGGATGCGGTTTGACCGGCTTGAGAGAAGTTTGTGGGCATGTATTTAGGAAGGCTATATTTCAGCTGCTGTTGACCTCCAGTGTTTGTTAGCAACGTTCGCATTTAACAGCTTTTGTTCTAAAGAGGCAAAATTTGGACTTCAAACATTTCTTGGTCGATAGACCGAATCTGGGGTAAGTGGTGAGCTGCTACTCTCTGCTGCTCCCAGATATAAATACCTTTGTGCAAATGAATGTATGAGGATGACAACACCTGTAGAGAGAAGGTAACACACCATCAGCAGCGTGGAGCACAAGGAGCAGATAAACACACACCTGCATTCTTACACACCATCAGCAGCGTGGAGCACAAGGAGCAGATAAACACACACCTGCATTCTTACTGAGTTACACACACACTACACAGCTACAGCAGGACTGCTGATACACACCGTACACACTCTTCAATACAGTCTACTGAATGACTTCACAGCTACACTTATAGTGGAGAGGAAGTGTATTCAGATGAAACTCTGACGAACTTCTATTCGCATCACACACACACACACATACAGATATATTTGGTACATCCTCTTGGTACTTTTGCTTTGAGCATCTGCATAACAAAATCCTTTTCTTACCTGCAATAATGTGCTGGTTAAAAGTATGAATGTCTTTATCTCAATAAAATATACATCAGTCTTATAAAAGGAATGCTTGCCTTTTTCCTTTTTAGAAATTATATCAGTCTTATCTACCGTTTTTTTTTTTTATCCGTGTTTCGATATAATTTAAGTGTAGTATAGGTCCACCTAGTGGATTGCGGTTTTGACAGGATTTTATAAGTGTAAAATGCACTTGGAAAAAATACCTGCCAGTATGTTAAACTGAATAAGTTTTGGTTTGACATTTTAATTACACGTAAACTCATAAGAGTTTACTGAGTTGTGCACCCAGTCACACGTCCACGCCGTCACGGAACGCTCCGCCCCCCACGAGTTACGTGTGTTGTAACCACGCCCTCCGGGACTGCACACACCTGCGCAGGGTTTACTGTTGTTTGTCTGTCTATTTAAACCTGTCAGTATGTGAACCGCTGTTGGTTATTGTCGCTACGTGTGTGTTAATTCCGAGCTCTGTAGCCGCAACGTTAGTTTGTGTAGTCACCTGTTAATGTATATCTGTTCATTGTTTAATGTTAAGTGTAGAGTCATGTTTATTGTGTTATGTGTGAGTGCCCCCTGTGTCGTATGTGTTTAATATTAATAAACGTCTTGCACCGTCAAGGATGTCTACGTCCTGCTGCACTCGGGCCAGCAACATTACACACACACACACACACACACACACACACACACACAGGTCTGCAGTGCATGTGTATATTTGCCTTGAGTACCCCCACACACACTCATCTGTTGTACATGTGTGTATGTTGTGTGCTGTCCTCCTCTATCCTCTTTAGTGCTGATCTGTGACTGTCTTACTGTACGTGTGATGTCCCTGCAGCAGGAGTGAGACATCACTGACTACATGAAGAACTATCTGACTGCTCCTCAACGAAGCCCAACATACCTAAACACACTGTTTTTAGGACTGTGGGGTGTGAGTGTTTGAGCATGTGAGAACTGAAACCATGACAAATACTTCAGCTCACACACACACGTCTCTTTCTACTTTTAGTTGTTCATATTTGTCCTCCCTCCCTCCTTTGGTCTGTGATATTCTGACTTGTTCCTGCATGCAGATTGTCACCAGGCTGAATATTCATGTTCACAGGAGCAAATAAGCATAATGAATTCATGCAGAATCTAAACTCTAAACAATGAATTACAAATTTTCAATTGTATACATTTCAAGTGCTTGTGTGTGTGTGTTAATCTGATACTAGCGTGTTGTGTTTTATCTCCATGAGCGATCTACAATGGACAGTAAAGTACATTACATCACCTTGTTGTCACACGATACCAACATACACACACACACACAGAGAGAGAGAGAGAGAGAGAGTCAGAGCGTCAGAGAGCTGGAGCGGTTTGTAACGCTAATATGAAAACAGCAGGACTGATGAGGTCACTGGCACTGAAGATGTCAGCGAGTTTACGGAAGCAGTAGTGGAGTTCATTGGGAAAATGGTGGATGATATGATCCCAAGAGCCACCATCAAGACGTTTCCTAACCAGAAGCCCTGGGTGGACAAAACCATCCGCGAGGCTCTGAACTCTCGTACTGCTGCCTACAACACGGGGATCATCAGTGGGAACATGGACGAGTACAAGTCTGCGGCATACGGAGTGAGAGACGGCGGTGAGAGACGCGGACCGGCGCTACGGAAGAAAACTAGAGACACAGTTCCAGCAGAGTGGCTCTGGATCCCTGTGGCAGGGACTACGGACGATCACAGACTACAGGAGCCATGCCCCGGACGGATGAGCGCGGATGAGTCTCTGGCGAAGGAGCTAAACACATTCTCAGCTCGCTTCGAGGCTGCATCTAGCAACGCTAATGGTAACAGCGCTAATGCTAACAGCGCTAACACTAACAACGCAAATGGTGCTATCGGCGCAGCCAACAACGCATGCGCAGAGCCCACCATAGACCAGCGCCCCCTCATCATCACGGAGAGTGACGTGAGGCGAGTGTTTAAAAGGGTGAATACCAGGAAGGCGGCGGAAGCAGATGGCATCTGTGGGAGAGTCCTCAAAGCCTGCGCAGACCAGGTAGCCCCATTATTCACTGACATCTTTAACCTCTCCTGACGCACGCTATCATCCCATCCTGCTTCAAACAGTCCACCATCGTCCCTGTCCCGGAGAAATCTCGGCCTTCCTCTCTCAACAACTTGCCCTCACATCGGTTGCGATGAAGTGCTTTGAAAAGCTGGTCAGAGACTTCATCACCTCTTCGCTGCTAGCCTCCATCGACTCAATGCAGTTTGCATACCACCACAACCGCTCCACTGATGATGCAATTGCACATCTGCTCCACACCACACTGACCCACCTGGATAAAGTGAGGGGTAATTATGTTAAAATGCTGTTTGTCGACTACAGTTCAGCATTTAACACTATCATCCCCTCCAGACTCACTACCAAGTTGGAGGATCTGGGACTGCATCCCTCCCTGTGTGACTGGATCTCCAACTTCCTAACAGACAGATCACAATCAGTACGGGTGGGCAACTGTGTCTCATCCACCCTCACCCTCAGCACTGGAGCTCCCCAGGGTTGTGTCCTAAGCCCCCTGCTCTACTCACTCTACACATAAGACTGCGTGGCCACTTCCAGCTCTACCATCATTGCCAAGTTTGCTGGTGATACCGTCGTCATGGGTCTCGGACAACAACGAGAGGGCCTACCTGGAGAACTGGTGGCAGGAAAATAATCTCCTCCTAAACGTCAGCAAGACAAAGGAGCTGCAGCAAGAAGCAGGAGTGGCACTACCAGCCTGTTAGGATTAATGGAACCACGGTGGAGAGAGTAGACAGTCTTGGTCCCGCCACACCAACTCCCTGGCAAAGAAGGCTCGTCAGCGTCTTTACCGCCTCAAACACCTAAGAGACTTCAGACCGCCCGCCAAGGTGCTGCGAACCTTCTACACATGCACTATTGAGAGCATCCTCACAGGAAACATCACAGTCTGGTTTTGAAACTGCACCAAGCAGGAGAGACAAGCACTCCAGAGCATGGTGCGTTGAGCAGAGCGGAACTTCATATAGAACTTCTTGACCTGCAGACCACCTACTACAAGTGTTGCCAGACCAAGGCCAGGAGGATTGTGAAGGACTATCCCAACAATAGGCCACCTATCCCAACAATAGGCTCTTCTTTTTGTTGATGTCAGGGAAGCGCTTTCGCTCCCTGAAGACCAACACGGAGAGACTGAAGAGGAGCTTCTTCTCGCAGGCCATTTGGGCCCTGAATCAGGCCAACTGATGGAACTGAAGGGACTACTCTGTGTATGATGTCCACAAACATCATAAAACAACACACAAAAAAAACAAAACTGTGAATTTTAAATTGTATATATGCATAGTATACATCCTGTCTTCATTCATCATAACATATTTATTTATTCATTAAACCACTCTCCATTACCCTGTATCTCTCCTGAGCCACGGACAGAGTAGTTACATAAAGCATTTCACTGCCAGTTATACCATGTATGACTATGTACGTCACAAAGAAACTTTGAAATTTGACAGAGTCTGAGGCCTCTGCTACCAGGCCAGTGTTGAGAGGTAATTCCTGAACACCCCCCCCCCCCCCAATTAAATTAAATAAATAAACATATTTAATAAGGCCATATGTGCAGAGCATGACTAACCTGACTGTGTACTGCTTTCCCAGTGGGTTTTTGCATTACACACACATACTTACACACTCACACAGTGACTATGTTTTCACTGGCTTTTCGTCAAGGGAAAAAGGATGTGAGTTTTGCCTGCCACATGCCCAATGTCTCCATCGAGGGTTGGCCAGATAACCTCAACCAAAGCCCTAGTACCACGCTATTCTTAATCAGTTCAATAGCAGTGTTTTTATGAGGAACTCCATCCTTAAAAATTATATTGTAGCCTTGCATTATTCAATTCCATAGAAATGTATTTGTATAATGCGCTTCTCACCAGGTGCTATACCAAGGCAACATTACATAAATTAGCTTTAAGAGATCAAGAATCCAGGCTCATCCTCTTCTGTTCAACACGGGATGGTATGCACATTATAGTTCCCTAATTTACACACCCTTGTACGTGGACATGCCTAATAATTTAGTCTCTCTTTCTGCTGAGGTTCACCCATCCCTGATGTCATGATGTTTCTGAGCCTACACCCGCCTCATCTGCCATGGCTCCTCCCTCCACCCCCTGATGTCCCCTGCTGTAGCCCAAACAAACAAACAAACAAAAACCCCACATGCACTCTAGTTTTATATTTTGTCAGTCTTAGTAATGTCCCTACAAGTCCTACTTTATGTTAGTATCTAATTAGCAGTTAGCAGGTAATTAGCACAGGTTCCTCTCTACCGGACCAAACCACAGCGCAGATTTCAGTGCCACTTAACGGGACAGGTCGGCAAAGAATCAAATTTACTTTATTTTCCCTTAACCCGGGTGGACAAGACATGTTTGGAGTCTAAACTAAAGGAGCACATTTTGGTCCTTTAATTTAGAACAAAAGCTGTTAATGTTGCTAACAGACCATGCTTTTACTCAATATATGTACAAAATTTCATTTTAGACATTTATTATATATTTCAATATTACTTTATTCATGTATTGCACTACTGTGAACCATGGAATTTGGTAAACCTATTTCAAACACCAAAACAGTTCCCAATTAGTAAAGGGATTTTTTCACATGAGATGAAAAATGTCCATATTCCATAATATTACTTTATACAGTGATCTATGTCAGATTCTACCTCATTAGGAAGATAGCTGAGATTGCTCTGAACACTATGATATCAAACATGTTATTACCTTTAAGGTGAATTTAGGAATATATGCAGAAACAGACATTGCTCTGAGCCATCAGATTTTTAAATGATGGTGTTACACCAAAATCTGTGACCACTGAATTCTGTCACTGTAGCACACAGATCACCATTTCTGACAGCTGTGACCGCACTGTACCGTCATAATAAATAAGTTTAACACCAATCAGAATGTTTTTTAGGTGTTGTGATTTTTGATGGCTGGGTGCTGCTGCTCTCTGCTGATCTAAAAAATTAATTGTGTTTTATTATTACGTTTATGTATTTTTCCCAAGGAATCATTTTTCTGCATTTTATGTGTATATCTCTGTTGAAGGATTTTTTGATATTTGACCTTTAAATAGCAGCATATTATTTCTGTTATTAATCATGTCTTTTAAAGTCAAATGCTAACCGTTGTCTGTACGCATCACTTCCACTGTGAGAGTCTATTGCTGTTTCATGAGTAAAGAGCCAAAGCAGGACAGAGAGTTGTGGTTTCTGTTTATACCCACTGATAACCAAGAACATCATGAAGGTGTGTGGTGCAGTTTGACAGCAGAATGTGTGTAGAGTGCAGTTCACTGACAGCAGTTGGATGCCACTGTCTGTTGGACATCACTATCGGTGATGTGTCTAGCTGGGGGGAATTGGCGCGCACACACACACACACACACACGGATGCTTCAGGATGGCCAGACCCACATTGAAGGACCTGGAGAAAAAACATAATTTTACACACACCCTAAATATACAAAGTGATACACAACTACTACCCCACCCACACACACCCACACTCACAAATACATGCATGCTCTTGTATACGCATATATGCCTATATAGCTACCAGTTGACAGATGTGAAAATTCCCAGCATGCATCTCTTCTTCCTCACATATGCTTCCTCCTCACATAGGCTCCTCCAATGCTGATGCACACAAACACATACACACATTCATGCCTATTCTAACACAGTCATGCATGCTTGCACACACACACACACACACACACACACACACACACACACACACACACACACACACACACACACACACACACACACACACACGTCCATGCTTCTTTTTTGGTTTTGTGGGCTTTAGGTTCTGTTGTGATCCAGCTATGAACTTTGTGTTATAATCAATCAATCACTAACTGTCTCAGGCAGTATGGTTTCTGTCACATTCACTCCAGTTTAAAGTTTTCTTAAGCAGTCTTAATTTTTTTTTTCTTTTGTCTCTGTTTTCAAAGCAATGAGTTTACAAATGTGAAAATTCCCAGCATGCATGTCTTTCACCTCCCATAAGTATTGCCACAGCAATTGGTCAACAACTCTGAACATGTTTTACTAAAGGCCATCCTTATTCAGTCCTTTTACTGATATCTACATCTCAAGGTGCAAACTTCATGATTAAACCTCCATGTCATCTCTTGGAAAGACTGAAACAAAAACACTGAATGAATGATGGAACTTTTTTTTAAAATGTTATTCTCTATACATTTGCCCCAGTCAAAAAGTCATCTGCACAGAATATAACACAAAGAAGTAGGAATTAGACATGTTGAGATGGTACAGTGTAGTAGAGTTTGTGGAGAAGCATCATCCATCTCAGTTCTCCAAGTCAGTTTCTCCCACAGGATGGCAGTGCCGTCCTGGAGTGATAAAGGCAACATGAGTCAGAGGGAAACACCTGATAGCCAGAGTCCAGTCAGTGGGAGGAAGTGGACTGCAGTGTTTACACAGGTATGGTGGACACTCCCCCAACCTCCACAGTCGGGGGTGATATGAGTAGAGAGATATTTCCTGGAGTATCTTTAAGATGCTGAACTCTGCCTGTGTAACCCTGAGTCTGGTCAGTGAGGTAGATTTCTTCCTCTCTGAAGATCCATTTAAGAGTGTGTGGTATGTGACGTTCAGTCCAGGAGCAGGTCAGTAGAACAGACCCTCCCACATGACCCTTTTGGTTCCTCCAGTTAATGTGCAGTCTGTGAAAATCACCTGATGGAAACAGTTCAAATTTCCCAGGATGAGGACCTCTGCCATCCTTTTTGAGTATCAAACAGGCCTTGACCTCCATAGTAACCTACAGTAACATACACACTCTTTAGAAACATAGTCTACTGAATGTTCTACACTTACAGTGGAAAGTGTGATGGAAAATGATACGAAACTATGTATTATGTGATTCATATAAAATCACGCTGATCCTTTTGCTCGTAAATTAATAATGCTGTTTGCACATTTGTATCCGCCTGTTGCTGATTAAGTTGAACATGTATCAGGAACTGTTAACATCAAGGTCAACTTGACACACAACCCACACTGTTTGGAGTCAGTTTGGGTTGGTTTGTGGAAAAAACCAAGCCGAGAGCTGATTGGCTTATAGCCACAGCAACAAAGGAAAGAAGAGCTGCTTAAGAAAAGATGATTGGTTAAAGACAGCACAGGAGTAGTATAACTAGCCACGGTTTTGTATACTCGGGGCTCCCTACCTGAGGAGAGCCAAACATTTATTTTATTCTTTTTCTTATTAAATTACTCTCTTAATCACGTCTGACTTGCTGTTTGTTCAAAATTCCACAACAGAAATTGGCGTAGTCGGCAGGATCAGCGAGAGGCACCACGCGGAGCAGCGGTGACTGAACTTCGAGGACGCTCCTCAGAGAGAAAACTGAGCTGGAGAAAGAGGGAAACCCACAAGAATACGGGAAAGTACCTAACCAGGGAGTGACGTCCTGCTAGACTCCGGTGGTGTACTCCGCCTGATCCAACTAACAGAAAGTAAGTGGTGAAGTTCAGTAATTCAATCCTAGAAGAAAGTGACGTAGTGATCCGCCTGAGTCTACCCTGGGGTTGGTCTGTAATGTAGCATAGTATATGAGATACTAGGGCTTAAAAATAGGGTCAAGAGGACTCCGGAGTCTGGGACTCCGCCAGCCTAAGAGAATAGGCACACTGAGTAGACGTACTAGTGTAAGAAATAGGCCCGGGCCGACAGAACACCCCGCAGGGAACGGAGTGGACTCAATGAACCAGCACGGATTGCTGGAGCAGAACTAAATTAAAGCAACGTCGGAGACGTGATTAACAGAAGGGGGGGAAAAAAAAAAAAAAAAAAAAAAAAAGGGGGGGGGGAAATTTTAAATAAAAATATTAGTACCCCCTTTACCCTCATAAAAAAAGGGAGAAAGAGAAAAGAGTTTTTGTTTGTTTCTATCATATTTGGGTTTATTTGTTTGTTTATTTTATTTGTTTATCGCCCTTACCCACAAAAAAAAAAAAAAAAAGGGTGGAGGGAAGCAGCAGGTAGGGCATAGAAAAGGTAATAATGAAGTGTCTCAGTGTGTTTCCTTAGCTGATCCTGACCTCGATGCCGCCCCGCCGAGAGCCCCCAGCTGATTCAACAACCACAAGCATCAGGAAACCCACCTCCTTATCCCGAACCAGGGACTTCATCGCTAACATCAAAGCCGTCTCCATATGACGAACCAAGACGGCAACTGGAGGCAATAACCTCACCAGTGGCTCATCACACTCGAAGTCACGCCACTATAAAGCCATCCGCAGGGCCTGACAGAGGCTATGCCCCGCAGTTCCCGATGGTGGAGGTATCTGGACCTGAGGGAGTGATTATGGTCCACCGTCACTGGACTGCAGACGACATCATGAAAGCGGCCGACGGACTGAGCAAGCCAGGTGATATCGGCGGACGACGCTTCGGACAAGAACTGATGGCATTCGTGCAGTCCTGCAGACCAACACAGGCTGAACTGAGACGGTTGTTGATGATGCGGAAGAGGCAGAGGAAGAGGAAGAGGAAAAGGAGGGAAAATTGATTGGATGAAAGAACAGGAATGCTACAACTGTGGAAAGCTTGGACATTTTGCCAGAAACTGTCCGGAGGAGGATAACTCATATGACGGGGGCACAGATCAGAATCCCACAATCCACGAGTGACGGGCGGTGGAGAGGCAGGACAGCAGCGGACCACTGAGTGAAGACGGCAAAAGGGAAGTGACGAATTTAAATTACCAACTATTGCAGCAGATTAGTAAAGGGCCAAGAGGCCTTCCTGAGGTAACTGTGAAAGTAGAGGGAAAAAATGTTAGGTTTTTGGTTGACAGTGGTGCCACCCACTCAGTGTTAAAAGAAGGATTAATAGAATGTAGAATGAGACAAGGATATGGGATAACAGTAATTGGAGTGGGAGGTCATCCCATTGATGAAAGGCTGTCTGAGCCTCTCCAATGTAGTTTAGGAAACAGCCAATTCAAACACAGCTTTTTGGTGTCAGAAACCTGTCCAATTAATTTGTTAGCTAGAGATTTAATGTGTAAACTTGGGTGCACAATTAGCAGCAACCCAGAGGGGTTATTTGTTATGTGGGAAACACCTACACAGGGAGTCCAGCTAGAGGCAGGAGTCCCTTTGTACGTGTATGAATTGCAGTGCACTGCTGGGGAAGTACTAACACATTTTATGACTGAAGTTACTAACACGCTACCTGGTGAGCTGACAGTTAAACAAAGTGACTCTATTCACTGTACAATGAAGGTCCATGAGGGATCTGATGTTGATTTTGAACAGAAATTTGACTTAGGGGGCAGTGACAGTTGGATTATCACAGCTATAGCGTGGGACTGCGAGTGGGCTGCGGGAGTGGTGCAGCTCTCAGCTAAACAAAAATCTTTATATTCGATCTCACATGCAGCACCTCATGTGTCGCTGGCTAGCGCACATGTTGACCCAGACTGGCAGAGAGTAGGGTTGTGGACAAAACGCGTGTTGAGCGCAACTGATTGGATAAAAGAACCCCAGTGTAAAATTATGTACAGCCCAAGCATAGATGTGTGGAAAATGCCAACCCCGTATAGGCTAAATTGTAAAAGGGGGGTTGAGCTTGTAAGTCCTAATATAGTAATTATGGCAGCCTCTGTTACCCTCTCAGAGGAAGAGGAGGAGGAATTGAAAACAGTTCCTGCAGGGTTATGGGCACAGGGAAAAAATGATGTGGGCTTAATAAAAGGATGTGAGCCCGTCCACATCACCCCAAAATCTGATTATAGACCACACCAGCACCAATACCCTCTGAAACCAGAGGCAGTGGAGGGTATCAGGCCTGTGTTCCAACCTTTAAAACAAGCAGGAGTTATCATACCATGCCCAGATTCACCAGTACGTACTCCAATTTTCCCAGTTAAGAAGCCAGGGAGAGATGAATGGAGATTTGTGCAGGATTTGCAGGCTGTCAACACGGCAGTACACCCTAGAGCCCCAGAAGTTCCAAACCCGCACACCATTCTCTCTCAGATCCCACCAGACAGTAAGTGGTTCAGTGTAGTTGATTTGGCCAACGCTTTCTTTAGCGTACCTGTGCACAAGGATAGCCAATTTTGGTTTGCTTTCACGTTTGAAGGAAAGCCATACATATTTACAAGACTGTGTCAGGGGTATTGTGAATCACCAACCATTTACAATGCGGCCTTACACTGAAGCCTAGAAGCTTTAGAGCTCCTCGAAGGAACAGCCTTGCTGCAGTACGTTGACGATCTTTTGATTTGTGGGAAAACACGAGAAGCGTGTAAACAAGCCACGGTGGCACTGCTATATCATTTAGCAGGGGAAGGCCACAAGGCATCCAAATCCAAATTACAGTTTTGTAAACAGCAAGTGCATTTTTTAGGACATGACATCACTGAGCAAACGCGCATGCTGACTAAAGACCGAGTGAATGCCATCTTGACTATACCAAGACCCACGACGAAAAAACAACTGCTGTCCTTCTTAGGCATGTGTTCCTATTGTAGAACATTCATACCATCTTATGCAGAGCATGAGGGGCCACTCAGAAATATAATACGGACCAAGGGATCGAATTCCTCCCAGTTAGAATGGGTGCCAGAAGCTGAAGCGGCCTTTACAGCACTGAAGCAGTTATTACAGGTCATGCCTGCTTTAGGCATTCCAGATCCCAATAAATCATTTGAACAAACCATGTCTCCCCACTTCTTATATGAAAGGACCAATTGAGATTGCTCATGGAAGAAGTCACATGAGCAAAGGGGGGGGGATAGTGGAGAGTATAACGAGACATTGGTATGCACCGGGAATAAACACACATACCCAAAAAATTTTGTTCCCGATGCTTGGTATGTGCACAAAACACACCACACGGAGACAATCATGCCAAACACGCACCCGCCGGACACCCGCCGCCTAGTGAGCCATTTCAACATTGGCAAATAGATTTTGTAGAACTAACACCAGCCAAAGGGAAGAGGTACATGTATATGTGTGTTCAGTAAGTGGGTGGAGGCCTTCCCAACAGGGAAACAAGATAGTGATGCAGTAGCAAAAGCGCTACTGAGAGAAATAATTCCCAGATGGGGGTTACCACAACGAGTGTCCATTGACAATGGGACACCCTTCGTACATGAAGGGCTAAAGGCTCTGACTAAATACCTAGGGGTGGATATGAGAAAACACTGCAGTTATCACCCTGCTAGTGCAGGGGCAGTAGAACGGGCAAATGGTACCATTAAAGGGGGTCTAGCTAAATTAATGCAGGAAACGGGCATGAATTGGGTAAAATGCCTTCCCCTCGTCCTGTGGCAATGTCAAACCAGGTCGCAGGCACGAACAGGCTTATCAGCTTTTGAGAGAGTGTTTGGACGGCCTCCCAACACGGGGATAGGTCCGCCCGACTGGGATACTAACCTGATCAATGAATCGCTTTTGCAGTATTGTGTGTCTCTGCACAAATCTCTTTTCCATGTGTCTAAGCAGGTGAAGGCAGTCCTTCCTGAGGTGACGGACAATCCCCTCCATACACATCAGCCAGGCGATTGGGTGCTGATTAAGGACTTCAGGAGGAAGCGGTGCAGCCAACCCAGGTGGAGAGGACCATTCCAAGTACTACTGATGACACAAAACCGCATGGCCTTGGACATGCTCCTCGCTAAGGAAGGGGGAGTGTGCTCGATGATAGGCGACCATTGTTGCACGTACATACCGCCCAGTGATGCACCTGGAGGTAATATCTCCATGGCCTTGGACCACATGAGTAAGATTGCTGACCAACTTCGTGCTGAAGAAGCCGGAGTGAGACCTTGGGACTGGAAACGGGGATCTCTATTCTCAATGTGGAAAAGTATTGTAATTATGATTTTCCATCCATTTTACTACTTGCCTTGATTATATGTTGTGGACCCTTGTTATGTCAATGTATGCTTAGTACTATTCGCATGAATATGGATACCAGATACCAACTTATTCAGGTCACTAAAGAGGACCTGGATGAGGATAACACCCTGTACCTGCACACCGTATTCTCTGATAATTAACAAATGATTGTATAAGAATCAAAGGGGGGAAATGTGATGGAAAATGATACGAAACTATGCATTATGTGATTCATATAAAATCACACTGATCCTTTTGTTCGTAAATTAATAATGCTGTTTGCACATTTGTATCCACCTGTTGCTGATTAAGTTGAACATGTATCAGGAACTGTTAACATCAAGGTCAACTTGACACACAACCCACACTGTTTGGAGTCAGTTTGGGTTGGTTTGTGGAAAAAACCAAGCCGAGAGCTGATTGGCTTATAGCCACAGCAACAAAGGAAAGAAGAGCTGCTTAAGAAAAGATGATTGGTTAAAGACAGCACAGGAGTAGTATAACTAGCCACGGTTTTGTATACTCGGGGCTCCCTACCTGAGGAGAGTCAAACATTTATTTTATTCTTTTTTCTTATTAAATTACTCTCTTAATCACGTCTGACTTGCTGTTTGTTCAAAATTCCACAACAAAACGTATACCAGAAAATATAATATAATTACATTTTAACTATATTAAAAAGTACACAGTCTTCATAAGATGGAATCATAAGATATGCAGAAATATTTAATAATTATTTGTTAAGCAAACATTTTTCCAGTTACCTGAAAAAAGTCAGCTCACTTAAATAACATTTTTATATTAACAAATAAATGTAAAATTTAATGGAATTCAGCATTAAAAGAGAATTTCACACTCACCTTTAGTGAAGAGAAGACATAAACTCAGCAGCATTGTCATCATGGAAACACCACTAACCTCCCAGCACACACTGACAACTCTACACCCAGAACTCCACTACCACTGTGGACACACACTGACTCCAGAGCTCAGTCCAGAACCCTCAGCTGTATTTCACTGAAGTACACAAGGACTTCACTACAGTAATGTGGTGTCTTGTGAGTCCTGAGAACACCTGAGGTCTGTTTTTTCATTGTGTAGTTTCACAGAGCCCACAGGGCCCCTGGTGCCGCTGTGAACCAGACATGCATGTTGTGGTTTCAGTGTGGGGGTGTCTGTGGGGGAAGAAAGAGGAGGCTTGAGAAGCCACCTGAAGGCTGAAAAAGCCTCCTTGTTGACAACTTGCCGTTAAAGCAGTCATGTAACACAGCCAGTCTACTGGTGGACAAAAACTGAATACACTACTTATAGTGTAGCCATAACACTTTATAAACATAAAATACATAAATACAGCAAACATCATACAGCATAAATACATAAAATCAGCAATAGAGTGGGCTGTTTTTTTGGTAATGAATGGTGTTTTAAACTATGGATGTCCCTCCAGCACAAATCCTTTTTTCTTGTAATAAAGTGTAAATATTTGTATTATTCTATTTATTATGTATTTGAAAGACATTTGACAAGCCAGTTAAACAGAGCCTGGGTGATCAGTTATAATTAGACTCTGCCTTTGCTAGGAGCCGTTACACTTAATACTAAAAAGCGCTGGTTAAAACCACAAGGACCAAAACCACGACTAACAGCTCGCTCAGGCCACGTGTGTTTCTTTTTAAAAACAGCTCAGCTAGCACAGATGTTCTAAATCCACTCATTGTGGTCCACAGAAACATCATTATTTCCCATGTTTCTGTGCCTCATACACATTCACTTGGGCCCAATCACATTTCACCCCTTGACCCTACCACTTAACCCTGGCCCTCTATATGCGGTGCTCATAAGTAAGGGTTGGGTGTCCGATAGAGGGCTAGGGTGCACTGTTAGTGCTAAATGGGCCTCCAAACTGAAGGTTTTCAGAGTCACACTCCAAATTGAGTGTGAAAGGTCTCAGAATTCCTTGTGAATCATTGATAAATGGATGCAGAAGCAAGGGGGAAGATTTCAACCACTACCCTTTGTAACTCAGTCCCAAGGGGCAAGATGACACTTGAAAACAAGGGGTAAGAGGAAAAATTGGGGATTGGGCCTTGGCAAAAATCTAAGCACTAAATCTAAGAATAAAATGGTTTAAAACATATTACATTTAATACGCATGGTTTTACCTAATCCTAGAGATATATAATAAAGTTATCTGTTACAGGACAAGGGGGTTTTCAGATCCAGTACAGACATTAAATCCTATCAGATCAAATACATTTGAAAAAAAGAACTAAAATTCTTACTCTCTAATTCACCATCTTAAAAAAATGAGATCCCCTCTAAAATCCTCAATGTCAGACCTAGCTACCATACATTGTAGATTCTTTAAATTGAGAACAGCATTTTGAAGTCTGATTTCTGACTCAGTTACTGCTCAAATGGTCAAACCAGAACTGTAAACATATTTTTACAATTATGGCCCCTCCACTTACTGGCTTAGAAGCAGTGTTACTGTGATTCTTATTACTTTATCTGACACCAAACCAGAGGTGATAAATCTGATTTTGAACGCTGACAGACTCAGAGGGGCCTGGATGTTGCACCAACTGCTGTGATCAGATCATCATGGTGAATCAACATACAAGACAACACACCAGGAATGCACACCTTGGGACAAGAACAGGACCTCTAGAAAGTTGGACTAGACATTAATTGCGTATTTTTTAATTTGTTACATTTATTTTTCTTTTTAAATTGTTATTATTGTGGTGACCATTGTTGAGCAGAGGAGGATGGGCCCCCCTTTTGAGTCTTGCTTCCTCTCAAAGTTTCTTCCTCTTATTTCTTCTTCTAGGGAGATTTATCTAGAACTGTAGCCCTTGGCTTTCTCCCTGAGAGCTTGGACTTGATCATTTGTAAAGCTGTTTTGTGACAACATCTGTTGTAAAAAGCATTATATAAATACACTTTGATTTGAAAGAACTCATTTATAAATGAGTCACAGGTAAGTCAGAGAGTTTCGAGGTTAATGTATATTTGTCACATTGCTACATTTGTTTTAGAATTACATAGTTTCCATAATTTAAGTAATATGTGTGTGAAACAATGACAAATATCACCAACATGCCTAATGTTATAACTGCCCCTGATTTGTGTGTTAGAGACTGCTATGATTGGTCTGTCAAAACAAATGAAGACCGATTCAGGTCTCACTCAAATCCTTTATTACCATTCAGATGCCTGAGTTTGTGGACAGTAAACACAGCACCACCCAGGGCCCAGGGCATGGTAAACGTTGTGCCACCAGGGCAGAGGGGACGGTAAACACAGTGCCATGTAGGCCCAGGGCACAGTAAGTCCTCACGATGACATTGTTTTTTAATGGTGAGGCCAAGGTTTCTGTCAGATAGTGTAGTGGACAACATACATTCTACATAGTGCAGCTTTCACTTTATTTGGAGAATTAAGTCCATGATTGTAGACATTTATTTAATAGTCTATAGACTGTCAAATTGGTTATTTTAGCTTTCATTTTAATTGGACAGTCCAGTCTGAAAGCAACAGTACATTTGTGGTGTGAGTAGAGTTCACATCTCTAGTGGTGGAGTGACATTCTTACAGGAGGACCAGTTTTTTGGCATTACTCCTGCAAACAAATTCCATATCAAATTTGAAACTGAACAACACTAATCAAACTGAACATGTGCAATTAAAATACACCCTGACCTATGTTTCATGCACTGCATTATGTATAAATAAATAAAAAATAATGCTCTGAAATTAAATGCTCCTTTAAATATCTGTTCAAACTTTTTGAAAGTCTCAGGTAGCCAGTACTGTGGCTGCTGTAATTCCACATGCTCTTGTAACAGACACAGTTGTACTGCGCCTTTAAGAGGGAGCTTTATGGTAATGTGAATTGAGTAACAGAGAGAGAGTGTGTGTGTGTGTTTGTGTGAGGGGAGAACCGTCACCTTTCTGCTCGCCTTCTCTGTTTCCTTTACGTGTAAATACAATGAAGGTAGCCGTGTGACCTGGCTTGAAGTGGTCCAGGAGAGAATAAAAGTCTTTCAGATTGTCCACACCACTGTGTGTGTCACTCCATGTTAACTCCACGCATCGCGGTTACCCCGTAGCACCTGTTCCTCACTCCAGGTAAGAAGCGTTACACTTTTTTCATTAATAAGCCTTTGTAGTACTTTGGGTGTCGTAGTGAAATGAACTGACCAAACAGCAGTGAGGGAGGTTATGTTGGGTCTCACCCCCTGAGCTTCTACATCGTGTCTCTGTGACAAAGGACGGAGCCGCTTAACTAAGAATGAGACCGTCCTCACTGACAATGTGAGAATATCTGATAGATCACTGAATGATAAGGAAGAAAGAGGACGTACCACATGACATCTTACAAAACCTACCTCATCTCTATATTTGGTGTGTATTGTCTTGAGCTTAGTTTGTCAGAGTTTCATCTGAATATACTTCCTCTCCACTATAAGTGTAGCTGTGAAGTCATTCAGTAGACTTTATTGAAGAGTGTGTACGGTGTGTATCAGCAGTCCTGCTGTATCTGTGTGTAGTGTGTGTGTGTAACTCAGTAAGAATGCAAGTGTGTGTTTATCTGCTCCTTGTGCTCCACACTGCTGATGGTGAGTGTTACCTTCTCTCTACAGGTGTACATTCATGTGCACAAAGGTATTTATATCTGGGAGCAGCAGAGAGCAGCAGCTCACCACTTACCCCAGATTCTGTCTATCGACCAAGAAATTTTGCCTCTTTAGTTTAGAACAAAAGCTGTTAAATGCTAACGTTGCTAACAAACATTGGAAGTCAACAGAAACTCAAATATAGCCTTCATAAATCCATGCCCACAAACTTCTCTCGAGCCGGTCAAACCGCATCCAAGTGTTAATAAATGTCTCCCAGACTAGTCGGTGTGTCGTATAACTCACTGTGAACTAGACAAGTGAAGAAACACGTCACCGGGAAGCGACCTGGATGAGGTTTGAGGACATGTAGCTCGATATCTGACTTATTTACAAATCCTATTAGCTATCGTTGCTGTTGGCTCCCAGTGTTTGTTAGCAATGTTAGCAGCTTTCTGTTCTAAAGGAGCGAAATATGGACTCCAAACATGTCTTGTCCACCCGGGTTAAGGGAAAATTAAGTAAATTTGTTGACTTTATTTGTTAAGTGGCACTGAAATCTGCGCTGTGGTTCGGTCCGGTAGAGAGTAACCGGTGCTAATTACTTGCTAATTGCTAATTAGTTACTTCAGACCAGCGTAAGGTAGGAATTGCAGGGACATTAGTAAGACTGATGAAATTAAGAAAAAGAGTATTGTGACTCTTACAAGCATCATTTTGCCCTATAAGTCTATACATTTACAAAAACAATTTCTTTTTTTTTTTTTTATCATGGTGTGGTATGTGAAATGTGCTCACTTGTTTATTTCTGTGTGTGTTATTTATTCCTCTTGCTCATTCTGTGTATGATGCAGTTCTTGTCCACTACCCACTTCTGTATCCAGCTGCCTGTGACAGAGGTCACACCTCATTGTGGTTGATTGAATATGTGGTGCAGTCCTGTACATGTGGTATGTGATGTATGTGTTTGGTGCTTCTGTGTGTTTGCCCAAGTGGGGAGTGTGGGTGGGTTTGGGGGAGAGACTAAAGAGAATTCTGATCTCATGAATTTTGACGTACCGATAATATCCCTTATTGAGCTAGCAGTCAAACAAGATGGTATTACTCTATTTTACTGTGGAGACCAGAGGAGGGGCAGAGCTCACTACCTGCAGGTTAAAGAGTTGGACTGGTACTGAATAAATCCATTTCCATTAGCAGGTCTCAGCTATCAGGACTTCCCAGAGGGTTTCAGCCAGACAGCTGTCTCCCACTGTGAAGACAGTTTTTTACCTGTTTATTATGGTTTACCCCCGTGCTGCTCAGGGACACTGACTATAGTACTTGCTGACACTTCCTACAGTGTAGTGACTCCAATTAGGCTAGAGCCCTACTCAGCTTTCCTGAAACACAACCCATGCTTAACGACATGGTCAACTAAAGTGGCCCAGATCTCATCCGTGATGGTTGCTCTTCCTCCCCCTCATCCTCTTCCTCATCCTCACTCTCCAATACTGACCTCCATTGATATCCAACCAAGATACCGAGCCTGTGGCCTCTTTATAGTGTTCAGGTTCTGATTTCTAAGTGTCATTAGTAAAATTAGTCAAGTGTCTTCACCTATGAGTACTGGGTTTGGTTAATTGATAAATGGATGTATCATTTGCATTTGAGGGTTTTCCATAAGAAACAGATATTTCTGTTGAATGATGTGTCCAATATAGAGAATTGTGTTTAGCGTATTGAAAAAAAATGTGTTTTAGATATACAAAATGAGTGTAAATCAGAGAAGGTGCTTTTGGTTTAGTATAACAGGTCAGGAGATGGGCTACATGAGTTAGTGGTTTCAATTATTGTGTCACATGTCCCCATTTTGGTGTCTTGCAAAAAACTGTAATATCACAAAAACAGTACAGTTTCCCAGCAAGCACCTCTTCCTCCTACCAAACTTGGAGCACTGTTTAACAATTTAACAATACATAACTAACACTCTCTCTCACAAACACACACACACACACACACACAAAAACATGCACAGCTGCTGCAGGATGGCCAGACCCACATCTGAAGGACTTGGAGAAAGACAATTCTACACACACAGTAAATGTACATTCAAAGTGATACTTGTAGATGCAAAAACACCCCCTCCCCCACCCTGCCCTGCTCTCTCTCTCTCTCTCACACACATACACACACACTCACTCACTCACTCACTCACACACTCACACTCTCTCTCTCTCTCTCTCTCTCTCTCTCTCTCTCTCTCTTTTCTTGTTGGGTGTTTGGGCTTCAAGTTCTCCTATGTTGTTCCTCTTATCTTAGATGCTTAGAAAAATTTACAAATAAAAAATGAACAAATGAGAAAAAAAATAAAACCATAAAGACAATACAG
Source organism: Electrophorus electricus (assembly GCF_041902795.1). Lineage (NCBI taxonomy): Eukaryota > Metazoa > Chordata > Actinopteri > Gymnotiformes > Gymnotidae > Electrophorus > Electrophorus electricus. The sequence goes on from NC_137498.1 coordinate 14,260,638, forward strand.
TTTCCCAGCATGCATTTCTTCCTCCTCACATATGTATTACTAAAGTTGGTGCACTTTAGCAATACATAAATAACACACACACACACACACACAGACATGCATATGTGCATGCTTCCTTTTTGGGTTCGTGAGCTTAAAATGCTGCTGCGCTGTTCTCTGAGTGGTGTGTGAACGACATGTTTACTTCTTTCACTCACCCATGAAGACTGTCAAACAGTCTCCAAATCCTCATCAGTGTCAGTTATCCAGTTCTAAACTTCAAGGTTTAATCAGTCAAACACTAACTGACTCTGGCAGCAGAAATTCACTCCAGTGACTCCAGTTTAAAGACTTTTCTTATTTAGTCCTAAGTTATTCTGTCACCATAGTCATAGCTACCAGTTTACAGATGTGAGAATTCCCAGCATGCACTGCTTCCTCCTCACATATGTATTGCTAATCTGGGTGCACTGGGTGCTACGTGTGAAATGTGCTCACTTGTTTATTTCTGTTTGTGTTATTTGTTCCTCATTTGTTCATCAATTCGTCATGAGGCTTGGATAGCCCATGCTGCTGCTGCACACACACACACAAAACACACACTGTTTCTGTTAGTGCTATTTTTTCCTCACTTGTTCATTCTGTTTATGATGCAGCTCTTGTCCACTACCCACTTCTGTATCCAGCTGCCTGTGACAGAGGTCACACCTCATTGTGGTTGATTGTATATGTGGTGCAGTCCTTTACGTGTGGTGTATGATGTATGTGTTTGGTGCTTCTGTGTGTTTTACTAAGTGGGGAGTGGGGGTGGGTTTCAGGGAGAGGCTACAGTGAGTTCTGATCTCATGAATTCTGACAAGCTCATCATATCCAAGACGATACTACTCTGTGTTACCATGGAGACCTGAGGAGTGGCAGAGCTCACTACCTACAGGATAAAGAGTTGGACTAGTGATGAATAAATACATTTGGCAAGACAAGTGAGGTATCCAGGTCCAGCTCTACGGTGGGTGTGAAGACCCACTGTGCAGAAAATGTAAAAATAAAAAAAGCAAATTCATTAGAATGGAAATATGTGCGCTACAGTTCCGAAATACAGAGCAACTTCAGAAATGCTGCAACCTCAGTCACAACACAACGGAACTGTTTTCGGAAGTTGCCTCGCATTTCCAAAATATAGCACACGTCATTTTGAATAAAGTGTTTTCTGAATTTGTATAAAGTTCAGGAATTTGCATTAAGTTTGTAAACTGTAGCACATGTGTTTACCTTCTGTGTTCTTGAAAAGAAACAGTAATTCAAACATAATGTGGAATACAAGTGTAGCAACAAGAGTGAAGGTGAAGTAGGTGAGACACTGATTCAGAGATGGAACTGCACCTTAACAACCACAGAACCACAAAAGGTACCAAATACAAACAGTGCAGACTGACTCTGCTTATTGGTTTTGACAAAGTCATATCTGGGCCCATGTCCTTAAAGGGCCCCTACCATGGAAAACTGAATGTCACTCACTTTATTGAAATAAATAATTTTTAAGTAATATGTAAATATTGTTACATTTTCAAAACACATTGTTTACTCTCCTATTTCTTACAGTCCATATATGGAATATAATCTGTAAAAATAGGCTGTTTTGAAATCACTGTTTCTCTGATGTCATTAGAACCAGCTCATTTACTTATCTCTGCCTCTTTGGCCTACAGCAGTTTAACCCCTAACACCTACATTGCAGTTCTCAGGCATATTTCAGCTCTTAGTGCTTTTTAAATGAAGCACAATACAGGGCAGCCAATCAGAACAGAGCTCATTTATCTTACATCGCAAAGGCACAGCAACAGAATCTGCCTGTTTAATTCCAAGGGATAAAGAGAGGATGGAAAATAGTTGTGTAAAATTGAATTATGACTCTTTTTGGAAGATAACGCCACAAAAACATTGTAAGAAGACACCTAAGAAAACTATAAAATAAAGGAAAAATGTAGGATATGCGACCTCTAAAGACCTTTTGGTGTAGTTGGTGAGATGGGAAGGTGAGTGGCTACAGCTACAGCTGAGGAAGCACCAGGGGCTCCTGTCTGGGTCCCACTGGGCAGCCATATGCAGGGCAGCTGTGTACAGCACAGGTTCTGAACTTGGCTGAAGGGTGTAGTTTCAGCACCTTGGACAGCAGTCAGGCTGCCTTGGAGCTGAAAGATGTTTGGTCTGTGGTATTGGTCTACAACTCTGAACACATGTCCGTCCTTATTTGGTCCTTTTAATGAAATCTACATATCTAAGTACAAACCCCATCTCTAAGTAAAACTCTATATCATCTCTTGGAAACATTGAAATAAAAAATGAAAAAAAAAAAACAAAAAAAAAACATTAGCCATTAGATTAGAACATATTATTCCATCACTGATACACCCTGATCAAACTGGTTTCATCAAAGAAGACACACAGCCATTAACATGGTAGACTACTTAACCTAATACTGTGACGGTGGCAGTTCAGAGGGAGCGAGAGGCAAGGTTGCGCCAAAGTGCTCTTTATTTTCCATTGTCAATATGTGACGATACCACTACTAACGACAAACACTACTCTGTTCCAATAGTCCTTGTAGCGATGTACACGTTGGGAGTGAGCAGTCCGACTGGCCACTAATGTGCTGCACTCTCTCTTGACCTGTGAGTTTAAATAGAGAGAACGAACAAGAACAGGTGAAGGTGATTAGTAGTCAGGAGACTGGGAATGAGGCAGGTGTTTAGTGTGATCCCTAGCAGGAGTGGGCATGTCCCTCCCTCTGGCTGCCCGGCCAACCGTGACAAATACGTTACACCTCACTCCACATATTAGAAACTGCTATGCAGAGAAGGCCTTCAATAAAGTAAATGGAAGTTTTTCTCCTCACATTTTATCTTTAACACCACACCTAAGGCCACAGTCAGTACTAATGTAATATCATCACAAAATGTGCATAGAGGTACTAGCCAAGGAAGCCCACTCTCTCTATTGCTGTTCTCAGTTCTTTTATTTATACATTTATTTATTACTATTTTTGCTTTTTAGGGGGTTTGTCTTTGTACAGTTTTTATTTTATTTTCTTGTTGTTGTTGTTGTTGTTGTTACAGTGCAGTGCACACTAGCCTACAGCCTCAATTAGTTACTTTACAGATATTCACCATTTAGCAAACAGTTGTTAAACAGCTTTTAACAGCTTTAACAACAAAAAGAACAAAGTAACAAAGAGAAAATGTGAGAAAACATGTTTCTACTTCCTGTGATAACTGTTGGGTTGTGATGACATTGTACTATCTACAGCCAAAGTGGTCTTTACTTTGGTGACTCCTTTAGTGGTTCTGTGTCAGTGGGTGGATTTCACAGCTTCTCTTAAGTAGTTTTTTCTTAATAGTATGACAAACTACAACATGATCATAGACTGCTGCAGTCCCCCTGTACTTTATGAATAATATGAATGTTATCAGACCTTCCTGTTTACCTGATTAAATGATCAATGATTATTTTGATCAGCATGTACTCTAGAGCTCTTCCTGTCTGATCTGTCTAATATTTGCTAAGCTACACATTCAGTTTGGCCCTCTGATCACTAAGTGCAGGAGTGAAATGATGTGACCAAACAGTGCTGAGGGGGATCACTGTGTAGCACTACTTCTTACTGCAGGATCACTTTACTGAGGATGGGGACTGAACACTGGCAGCTCAGGAGGAAGTGATGACACTAGAAAGACACTGTTTCACTGTTAGATTTAGTCTGTATGTGAGAGAGAAAGAAGTGGAGGAATAATTTATTTTGCACTTGAACACACTTCCCCTCTACTGTGGATATTAGTGGGTGAAGAATTTCAGTGGAGTTCTACTGAGAGTTGTAGAGTTCCAGGTCATAGTCGTATGGTGGTTCCACTAGACAGACTGTAGTCTGGGGTGCAGTTTTCAGTGTTGAGTACACTGTAGTTTTGTAGAGTGTATAAGATGTGTAGCAGCGTTACTGCTGTAGCTGTGTGTAGTGTGTTGTGGAATGCAGGTGTGTTTTTATCTGCAGATGTGTTTTTACTTCCTTTTTGGTAATGATGTGCAGACGAAGTCCTGTGAAGCGTTTGAGGTTCTTCCTTATTGTACTGCTGAAGGATTCGAAGCATTGGAGCATTGAAAGCTGGTGACAAAACACCAACCTGGTGGTTTTCAGAAATTATAGCAGGCATAGATTCAAAACTGCGCAGCACTATAAACAATACAACACTGCACCTCCTTCATATTTCATTAAAAAAAAAATGATCAGTAATGATGTTTAGTAATTATATTCTACAATAATTAGTTTAAAATCATTGTTTCCCTTTTTATGTGAAAACATAATACAAAACTGTACTGGGAGACAACAGGTTGATGTAATGAAACATTTACCCTCCCTTTTGGGTTCTATAATTTGCACATTTCCAATTTTTTAGTAAAAAGATAAAGCTTCTAAGTTATAGGACAGTGCCAAACTTATGAAACAGTCTTAACGTCATCCTGTGTATCTGTGATGTTTGAAGCTTCAAACAAGATTAGTCACATGTTATTAGTAACTTTAGTGGTAATGTTAGTGGTAATAGTAACTTTAGTGGTAATGTTAGTGGTAATAACTTTAGTGGGAAGGGAGAGGGAGAGAAGGAAGGAGGGAGGGAGTGGAGAGGGAGGCAAAGACAATCTATAATCAATATAATCAGACATTTACATCTTATAACTTGATGGTCATGCATACATCATACCAACATCTATTGGGAAATCTTAGTTATTTCCAGTACCATCATCATTTGGCTGGTACCATCAGTACCATCAGGTGACTGGACCTGGAGCAATTAAGTATGTCATATATAATAATAATGGAGTATGTCATATATAATAATAATTAATTATGTCATATGTAATAATGGCCATTTTACATGTACATGTGCAGCCATGTTTAATAGTGAAGGCCTTTATCCTGTGTGTTTCTGCAGGCTGCATGTTGGTAGGGATTCTGAGGACAGACGAAGTCACTGCATACACAGGAGACTCAGTACTGCTGCCCTGCTCCTGTACTGACCCACACGCCAAACCTAAGAGTTTCACCTGGAAGAAACGCAACACAAACAGAAACTCATGGGACGTGATCACCAGTGAGAGTGAACAGTATAGAAACAGAGTTCAGCTGGGTACTGCTCACTCTCCAGGAAATCTCTCTCTACTCATATCACACCTGACTGAAGAGGATGAGGGAGTCTACAGGTGTTATTTTAACCAGTACTATAAATACATCTATAAAGCCATCAGACTCACCATTAAAGGTAAAACACTGTATTTGATCCAAATCCAACTGCAAATGATAAATCCAGCTTTAAGGTTTTCTTATGTATCCACACTAGCAAAGTCTTTGTTGTCTGAGTTACTTGTAGACTTTCTGCTGTCATATTTGTTGTTGTGCTGTCATCTGTGCACATTACCAGTAACGTTTAGTTCAGTGATGGTCAAATACTCCTTTAATTGTAACAAATATCTTGGGCAGTTCAAGTAAGAATTTCTCAGGTTTTTAACACACATGCTTCTTTGTTTTGGTTTTTCTGTTCCGACCCCTCGTTTGGTTTTTCTGTCACTGTTTTCATCTTTGTCTAGTTTGCATTCGTTAATCTTTGTATAAATATCCCTTGTTTTATCGTCTTGGTTGTGGGTATCTGAATGTTCGCTCTCGTCCTCCCGTGAGTTTATTGTTGTTTGGTAACGTTATTAGCCTGCTCGTTATTCTAGTGTTTACTGTTTAACTTCCTTCTTGGTAATGATGTGCAGACGAAGTCCTGTGAAGCGTTTGAGGTTCTTCCTTATTGTACTGCTAAAGGATTCGAAGCTTTGGAGCATTGAAAGCTGGTGACAAAACAGCGACACCTGGTGGTGTTCAGAAATTATAGCAGCTAAAGATTCAAAACTGTGCAGCACTATAAACAATACAACACTGCACCGCCTTCATATGTCATTAAAAAAAAAAAAGGATGATCAGTAATGATGTTTAGTAATTAAATTCTGAAATAATTTGTGTAAAATCATTGTTTCCCTTTTATGTAAAAACAACAGGTTGGCGTTATGAAATGTTTACTCTCACTTTTGACTTCTATAATTAGCACATTTTCAATTTTTTTTAGTAAAAAAAAAAAAGCTTCCAAGTTATAGGACACTGCCAAACTTATGAAACAGTCTCACTCTCATCCTGTGCTTCAGTGACGTCTGAAGCTTCGACCATCATTAGTCATGTGTTGTTAGTAACTTTAGTGGTAATATTAATGGTAATATTAACTTTAGTGGTAATAGTAACTGATACAAGCTTCAGTACACTGTTTGATACGAGCTTTGATGCCTTAGTATTAAATGTTACATCATAATTTTATTGTTTCTGCACAGTTCCTGTATCATTTTTCTCCCTTTTTGGTGTTCCATTTAGTCAGTGTTTATTTTTCATCATTTTGTTAATTTTGCCGTTGTGTCCACCTGTTTTGCAAATGAAGAACTTTTGTTTACACATGTGCATCAAGTCCTGTCTGCCTCTGCATTACATTATCGTTCTGAAAACTGCACAGTGTGCAGATCATTAATGTAGGTGGACCAGCTGGATCAAAATCACTAGTGTGTTCTTATTTTAGATTTTAGATTTAAAACATCTAAAATAAGAGGCAAGGCTTTGCTATTACAAGTTGCAAATGGGCATAACCAAAGAGTCATAAAAGTTGATTTAGTCAATGTTGATGTCAGATTGATATTACAAGTGACATATTTGGAGCTTGTTACTGTAATTATTTACCCCTGTCCCACTCGCCTACAACCAAAGGCAGAGGTGCAGGCAAAGGTTTAATGCACATAAAACTACAAAATGTATCTGATTCCAAATTATTCCTGTAATTACAATTTATATTCTGAAGAGAATGCTCTACTAGATTGTGTTAGCATGTGTTATGAGAATATGCATAAGCACCTTTCTAAAATTCCTGTCTTAATGCATCCTGCTTTTTCAGCGGTTCTGTCAGCCTAACATAGGATTTGACCTACTAAACTTATAGTGCAGAGATTGGATACTTTACAGGAAACTGGTGTCAGCACTCTAAATATATATAAAAATATAGTTGGCTCTTCACTCGGCCTCAATCTACCAGTGTAGACAATTTTGACTACACCTTTGGATTTCCCCTCTCTTAATAAATTATCAGTGATTAACATCATCTGCGAGTGTCTGGACTCCATCAGTCTCATTGCAAATACTACACGGAGAGCCGAGCTTCATGAGTTCAATGTAGCAAAGAGTTAAAGAAGGTGAAGTGGGTGACCAGGCTGGGAACAGTAGAGCATGTCTGCTGGGGCATCCAGGCAGAGAGAGAGAGAGACAGAGACAGAGAGAACAAGCCCAAGGGAGAGTTTCTCCAAATGTACGTCTTCAGTCCACCAACTCTGCTCCAGCTCCACTCTCAGCTCTGCTCCAGCATTAACTCCGTATGGTTCAGAATTTCTTTATTCTTATCTTGATTGATCAACAGCAGAGTTTGTCCAACACTGACTAATCAAAGAGTGACCACATACGAGCAGCATCCCTGTTATACCACATCCAAGAGCAACCCACAACTGGTAAAGTGATTTACTGTCCTGAATAACAATTGATGAATAACAATATCTCTGCAAGAGACCACAGATGACCACAGCAGTTGGGGTTAACAAGAACAAGACTTCATAGTTGAGAGTTTGGCCTACACATATAAATATGTTACAATTTTCTTGGTTGAAATGACATAGTATGCCATGACAAATGACGCTGTAGCTCAGTCTCTCTCAGTGTACACACATCTCAGCTACCTGTATGAGGGCATTATGGAATTTGTAGTTCATGAAGCATTTATGTACAAAGTCTTGTAAGTTTGCTCTTTTTTTATCTTAATTTTGTAGCTGCTTGGGTTGAGGCTTTAGATTAGAATTTTCTGGAATGTCTATGGAAATAATGACCAATAGGCTTCCAGATCCAAGACTGTTGAATAAATGTGTGATCACTGTTCTCCCTCTGACATGCTGCCTGCTAAGGCATCTTATTTAGGTTCAATTTAAAGGCAGCATCAGACACTAAATCTGCAGTATAAATAATCTTTCACACCGAACACGAGAAAAATCTGCCTGGTGAAAAACCTCATTCACTTGAAGGGGCAAGAGCTTTACTTGCTTCTTTCTGAAAGAAAAGCAGCTGCTATTCTTATACTAATTATTAAAACAATGTCACAAGTAGTGTTAGCTGGTTTCTGAAGGACTACGTTCCCCAAAATTACACAATACCAAGACCGCCTGTAATCCCCTCATTTTGCTCCACCCATGTGAAAACATGAGCGAGGTGGCAGTTAGATGTGACCGACGCTTAAGTCTTCATACATGATGGGAATGTAATTAGAATGGGAATCTAACTGGATCATTTCTGTTACTCAGACCTTTGCCTGTACAGACAACACCAGACCCCTCACTAGACACACAGACAAACTCAGTGAGATCAGGTGGAAAACTGAACAAACATCAGCACTTCAAGAATCTGTAGCATTTGTTGTATGTGCCACTTGATTGCTGTAACAGCTGGAGTGCCGCAGGGCGCGGAGCAGGACGCACAGACTCCCTTGACTTTGACAGACATTTATTGATACTTAACGCTTACGATGACGGCACTCACACAACATAAACGGATAACACGAATACACGTAACACTGCAGGAACACTTAACGACGGCAACACAAACATATACGTTTAACATGAATACACGTAGGACTAGCAACACAAACAATGACCAACACTAATGCACACACCAACAGGGGTTTAAATACACACAGACACACACAACATTAAACCAGGGGCAGGTGTGTGCCATCATAGGGGCGTGGTTACAAAACAAAAAGTGACTTCAACTGCAGGCGGTGGGCCGTACCACGTGACCAGTGGTGAGGGGAGCGTTCAGTGACAATTTCTGGCTTAATATAAAGAATTCTAGTGAAGGCTTCCACACTGATGCTCTATCACAGAGTTACATATATTGTCTCTGACCTTTATTTAACTGTTAGTTTTGTGGCATTACTTAAGACATTCACAATCATATAAACATCAAAATGGAACACTTTATTTCAGGACCAGGGCAAATGCATCACTTTCAGTACAAAGTAATTTACAACAGAGTCATATGGGAGTTTCATTTCAGCTTCATCACCCAGTTTCAAGAACAGGAAGGTACTACATGGTTTGAGGTGCTCACATCTGTTCAGATTTACTAGTTGCCTCACTTGGTAAGTGACATCTAATCATTATTATCACATACTGAAGGTCTTCTATTGGTGTGTTTCTGTAGGCTGTATACTGGAACATCACAGGATCTCCGAAATCACTGCATACACAGGAGACTCAGTACTGCTGCCTTGTTCCTGCACTGACCTACACACCAAACCTGAGAATTTCACCTGGAGGAAACGCAACACAAACAGAAACTCATGGGATGTGATCTCCAGTGAGAGTGAACAGTATAGAAACAGAGTTCAGCTGGGTACTGCTCACTCTCCAGGAAATCTCTCTCTATTCATGTCACACCTGACTGAAGAGGATGAGGGAGACTACAGGTGTTATATTAAAGACAATGAATACACATACATAAGACTTTATATTTCAGGTAAAACATTATTAGCAACCACATTCCTAATACCAATGAAAACCTCATAAGTCGATTTAGTCTTTCCACCATGAACTTACTTTTTAAACATACAAATAAATGTAATATAAATACATTCACCACACACTTTATTAGACACACATACATCAGATATTACTACAATTCAAAAACAGGACATTTAAAAGTAGAGAAACACCATTACATATTTATGTATCTAACATGTGGACCACATTATCCTCAGATATTAGTCACCAGACACCCTCTGTCACCAGTCTAGAAGAGTTGAACACAACTAACATTCATTTCACCTGCCCTCACTGAACACTTTCAGTACCTCTAATAAGTGAATGTGTAGGTATAATTACAGACTGTGTCCACCTGGTGTCTTACACAGTTTGTGTGTCACCCTGCACCCAGGACATCACTGGTCAGTTTCTGACCACAGATGTCCCAGTATATGTGGATACTGAACCATTCTCCATACATCAGTCCCACTACAGTGCTGGAGGCTTGGTAGTGGTTGTTGTGCTGGTATGAGTGGTTCAGGTACAGCAGTGTTACTGGATTCAGTGCTACTGGTAGGCTGAGAGTGTTCTGACAGTGAAAGATATCCAGCCAGCAGTGTTTCAGTGGTCAGACACTGATCATGACTGGAGTTGGAGGATGGTTAACACTAACTGTGTAATAGACCAGATGGGCTAGAACCACTGACTCTACAAATACAAGATTTTTCTCAACCATTCATATTTATCAAATGTGATGGAGCATAAACTATTGCATAAAGAGAGAGAGAAGGAGGGAGGCAGAGAGAGAGAGAAGGAGGGAGGCAGAGAGAGACAGAAGGAGGGAGGCAGAGAGGGAGAGAGAGAACAAAAAAAAAAAGAAGAGCAGAGAGAAGAGTCTCCTCTCACAGCTGGTGCTGACACTGAGTTCATTAACACACACTAACACTAACACATCAGGACCAGTCTGAAGTACAAACAATCAGACCAAACCAAATTATTACACTTCACAAACTAAACTACATCACCCACTGAAAACACAAACACAAGCACAAAGCAAAATGCAACATTATCTGGCCCTAAAACGTCAGTACACTGTAGCAGACGACCTGTACACAGTGACTGACATTAAACACAGAACCACGTTGACAAAGTCCAGACTCAGAGAACACAGCCTGGCCGTCCAGACCAGCCGATATAAATGTCATGGCTGCCCAGAGAACAGAGACTCTGTCAGCAATGTAAATATGATACTGTAGAGACAGAGCTGCACTTCCTCACTGAATGTGAAAAATTCATCCGAATACGGCAAATTTACTTTACAAAATCTGAGACGATCCACCCCAACTTTAAGTGTCTGTCTAACACTGACAAACTGCCCATCCTACTGGGCGAAAAGAAGGAAAGCAGCACTTTAGCTGGGTGATGCATATCTGCCTGCCATAAGATGAGGGACAGTGATTAACCCACCCAAACACACACACACACACACACACACACACACACACACACACACACACACACACACACAAACTATATTACCCAGTTTATAAAAGTTACCTAACTATTTATTATTATTAACTATTTATTATTATTAACTATTTATTATTTTCCATCCTTATTATTTATTTCTCTTTCTTTTCACTTCTTCCCTTTTACTTCTTCCAATTATTATTATTTCAGACCAATTACAGTTTCTCTTCAAGTTCTTTATCATAACAGAATTCTTAATTTCCATAATTGCAAAGGTTGTAATGTTGTGTAATGTTCATGTTATAATACTGCTTTGGCAATACTAGAATACTATAGTTGTATATGGTCACGCCAGTAAAGCTTACTGAACTGAAATGCACTGAGAGAGAGAGAGAGAGAGAGAGAGAGAGAGAGAGAGAGAGAGAGAGAGAGAGAGAGAAGGAGGGAGCGCGAGACAGAGAGAGAGAGAGCCCTGCAGCTTCAGACGTCTCCAAATGGTTATAAGACATTCAGTCCATCAACTACCAATGGCGGTAACACGCATTGGTTTAACGAGTGTGGGGCAGGATGCAAGCATGAGTTAGCCTGGTGTGATGTGTTTTTTTTGTTTGTTTTTTTTTAATGAAAATGAAAGCACACATGAACATACTGTGCTAATGTTGCATACACAAGGTAATACAAGCCATTAAGGCAAAATAACTGACATAGTCATTGTACAGGATTGGGCTTTATAGGGTAAATAATGAGGGTGAGACTAGACCCAGGTGACGGGGGTAAGTGAAAGGGGAAACACAGGACCCCTGTGTGAGGGCATGAACAACACAAAGCATGTGGAGGAACAAAAACAAACAAAGGAGCACATGGGGAGGAGGATGGTGGTGAGAGGTGTTACAGTAGCACCCACACCCCCCTTAACACGGGGCTCCTGTGTGATGGTGGTGAGGGGTGTTACAGTAGCACCCACACCCCCCTTAACACAGGGCTCCTGTGTGATGGTGGTGAGGGGTGTTACAGTAGCACCCACACCCTCCTTAACACGGGGCTCCTGTGTGATGGTGGTGAGGGGTGTTACAGTAGCACCCACACCCTCCTTAACACGGGGCTCCTGTGTGATGGTGGTGAGGGGTGTTACAGTAGCACCCACACCCTCCTTAACACGGGGCTCCTGTGTGATGGTGGTGAGGGGTGTTACAGTAGCACCCACACCCCCCTTAACACGGGGCTCCTGTGTGATGGTGGTGAGGGGTGTTACAGTAGCACCCACACCCTCCTTAACACGGGGCTCCTGTGTGATGGTGGTGAGGGGTGTTACAGTAGCACCCACACCCTCCTTAACACGGGGCTCCTGACATGCCTAACAGTTGACAAGGGAGCCTGAGCCCGGCGTCACACAGCAGGGTCTGGAAAACCTGGACAAGGACAGGTGGGAAAGGAGGAAAAAAAGGGGAAAGTCCATCGGGTGAGGGGTGGAAACAGGACTTTGTACCACAACCAGAGACCTGACAGCAGGCTGGACAGGAGACGAGTGGGTTCCAGCTTGGGCAGCGGGATGGACGGGAGCCCGGCTGAGAGTAGGAGCACAGGATACGGGATAACAGGAACCCGAACCACAGCTGGGATTGGGACAGTTACAAAGACAGGAATGGGGACAAACAAAGGCAGACACTGGGATTGGTAGAATAACAATGAAAGATTGTCAGTTCCAGTACAACAGAGATGTTACAGGAGGTGAAGTGGGCGGCTATGCCGAGAGAGAGAGAGAGAGAGAGAGAGAGAGACAGAGAGAGAGAGAGAGAGAGAGAGAGAGAGAGAGAGAGAGAGAGAGAGAGAGAGAGAGAGAGTAACAAATGCCTGGAACTCCAGTGCACACTGACAAAACAAATCCAACAGCTTCATTCTCAACCTACTACTACAAAAACATCTGAAAATGGTTAAAGGACTACAAATGTAGTCTTAATGACATTGACAATGTCAACTTTTATTAATTACTAATAATATTATCAATATTAATCAATATCAATATTGTCAGCTCTCAATCAAGTATAATGCCAAAATTTGTAATTTCAGATTGTAGAGATACACAGACTCATTCATGCTCCATCCTCTTTGTTTTTGTGCCAAAAAAATGTATATTGAATGCTTGTTATAAAAATCATACAATATAATATTAAAAGTGACAAATAATACATCACATTTTAATTCTGCTTCCTACATTCCCACATGCAGGAAATGCAGACAATTCTCCAGTATACACACGTCATGTCATCTTAGCTGGTGCGGGGGGTTTACTGCTGTTGATGGGAGGAGGAGTCATCTGCTGGAGATACAGAGGTACACACACACACACACACACACACACACACACACACACACACACACACACACACACACACACACACACACACACAAACACACTCCTATTCAAGTTCACAGACAATTATAACAGGTCTCAGTGTGAAGTTCTCTGTACAATATTATCCAGTAATAGAGACCTCTGCTCACCTGGTAGACAGGTAGTGCACAGTGCTGATAACACACTGTCATGGGTTTGCTTCCCAGAGAGCACACATACTGATAAACATGTGAGATGCTCTTGATAATATAATCTGTATATAAATAAATACATACATATCTGTCCATCTCACACTGAGTTAATTTTGTAGTTCAGAGACGTGAACAGACGGTGAACAGAGAGGGACAAACAGGACAGAGGAGAGATCAGCAGACACAGGTGGGTGTCACACATCCATGTTATAATATCAGTGAATTCAGTGCACAGATCTGTTCTACAGTGTGAGAGCTTGGATTAGTGATTAGTTTCTGCACCTTAAGACCCAGTGAAAGTCATGCAGGTACTGGTGAGAGGTCATGTGTTTCTGAAAGTATGGAAAAACTTTAAGGACCTTATTCTTGTGTGCACAGAGAACTTCACTACAGTCTTTACTGCAGTGCACACAGTCGATTCTGATTGCTAAATTATGACAGACAGTATGACATCATCTAATATGCTGTAGTTTAGCAGAGCAGTTAATTGTTTAATATTCTGTAGTTTCACAGAGTAGTTTTATTTGCCTAATGTGCTGTAGTTTACCAGTGACTTTTCAGCAGTCATTCACTTATGACTGTTGCAGCTAGAGATGTTAAGCATTGTGTGTGTGTGTGTGTGTGTGTGTGTGTGTGTGTGTGTGTGTGTGTGTGTGTGTGTGTGTACGCTATATGCTTGATGATAACTTTATTATGATCACCTGCTCTATAGCAGTACCTTTATGCTACTGGGCCTTTTTAGACACCTCACTGCACTCAGACGTAACTTCTGAATCAACCAAAGTAGCAGAAAAGTGCCAGAAAGGTTAGAGGGATGAGAGGGACAGGAGATAAACATCCTAACAGGTCATATCAGCGTCATGCAAAATGGTTTATCAAAAAGGTGTCATTTTATTAGAATCCATGAACAACATGCACAGAAGAAACAGCCATGCAGATACACGTCTCTGTGACATACCATATAAAAAGGTGTGAACAAACAGTCTGGAAAATGAATCTGCTGACTGATAAACGGCATATGTCACGTTTCATACTTTCTGCAAGTAGGATTGTGTATCATTTGGATTTTTTTCTGATGTCATTGCTAAAACAATACTTTTAAAATTGAGCAAGTACCTAAATGGTGCCTGAATCAGTGCTAAAAAACTAAAGTCGACTAAAGTTTTTTAATTGTATTTCTTTTTTATTTGACTATTCACTACCTACTAGCTAACAGTAGTTGTCTGCTGGCCTTTAACTAGTGATGACCACGTGACATGCAGTAACGCTTCTGTTACCTGTAGTGTCTGTTTCAGAGCACCAGGGGGGAAATATTTTAATAGACAGCTCAGGCATTTAAAGGAGTATTTAGGTGAAAAGTCTAATTGACATTATTTTTCCGCAATTCTGTTTTTTTGCTAACAAACATTGGAGCTCATCAGCAACCCAAATCCAACCTTCATAAATACATGCCCACAGATGACTCTCAACCAGCTCAAACTGCATCCAGGTCTTAATAAAGGTCTCACAGACTAGTCAATGTGCAGTATGACTCACTGTGAACTACAAAAGTGAATAAACTCATCACTACAATCTGGATGAGGTTTGAGCAGGTTAAGAAAGCTTTGTGGACATGTAGTGATCTAACTTATGTATGAAGACCATTATGTACTAAGGTTATACTTGGGTTGCTGTTGACCTCCAGTGTCCAACTTAATTACAACGACTGTTACCTGCTGTTGCTGTTGGCTTCCAGAGTTTGTTAGTAACATTAGCAGCTTTTGTTTTAAACTAAAGGAGCAAAACATGTCTCGGCCATCCGGGAAAAAGGAAAATAATGTAATTGCTGGCCAATCCCTTCATGTAACACCTACATGAGGCAAGAAACCTTTGGGCTATATACAAAATAGCTTACTACATACTGTATGCTGCATACTGGACTCATTATATACTGTATACTGTTTACTGTTCCCTTTAGTAGTATGATGCATAATATCCAGTGTGTAAAAAACACAAACCATACTAAGAGGTCACGCGAACGTATGAAGTTCTACCCACTTGTGATTTACCACCACCGTTGCATGATGAGATGCAGTACACCACGGAGACAGGCCTGGTCACGTACTGGATTATTTGGCCGTAGCAGTACGTCATCTGGGTATATTTTGCGTACTGGAAAAATTAATTTTGGTCAGATTAGTTTTCAAGATCTCTTCAGTAAGCACTCATTAACTAAAGAAAAATTGATCAACACACATTTATCATTTGTATTAAAAAGGGCAGGTGATGTATGTATGTGGTTACTCTCCTCAGCCACTTTATTAGGATCACCTTTACACTACATCGTTATCTGCTAGCTGCATTATATACCTGTGTGCAGTTCCACAGGCTTGTGTATAAACATCAGACACACTGCTTTTCTTGTTACACACTCATACATGCCCTAAAGACACTACCACTGCAGATACACTTGTTTGTTGAGAGTGGCCTACCATCCAGGTAGGATCCATTCAGCAGTGCTCCTGTGGTCACACACTAAACAGTGGTGCACACCTGTAAGACATGTGCACATATTAAATTACAGACTGCAGGTCTTTATTAAAGTGGCTGGTGAGTGTTTAAATGTTTGTAAATGTATAAAACAGATTACACACATGCTTGCATAAATTATATTTACATGTGCATTTATGGATTAAATGTATATTAAAATTAACACCTCTGCAATACAATACATTTATTATAATAACACTTGTATTAATCCACTCAACAGTATGTGCATTATTCTCTATGTATGTGTGCTAATATTTTGTAATTGTGATATTTTCTGCAGGATGATGTGATGTATTCTACTCTAGCCCATATAAACACCACCAGACCAGCACCCAGAGCAATGGATAATGGAGATAATACAGAATATGTCAATATCAAACTAAATTAACAAACCTGAACACACACACACACACACACACACACAGACTTTTATTGTATGGTATCTAGCCAGTGAAGTGTAGTTATGTTCTTCTGTCTTGGTTTCAGTGCTGTCTTTGTATAATTTGCTGTATCTATTGGTAATTACTAATTAACTGCTAATTAGTTACTCCAGGTGTGGTTTCAGACTGGCATAAGTTAGGAATTGTAGGGGGAGGACTAACAGTGACAGGGGCAGGACTAAGACTGATAACATTACAGTGTAGCCACTCCAAAAACCAGAGTACTTGGGTTTTATTCCTCTTGATTTCATCTTCTACTTGGGAAAGGAGGCTAACTGCTAAATCTATATGTTAAACGCTGTAAACGTCAATTAAAATTTTCTCAGTCTGCAACTATAATTGTGACTCCTACAAGTATCATTTCCTACAAGTATCATATGTCTGTACAATAATAAAAACAATTTATTATGTTTTATTACATTATGGATTTTTTCAGCAGAATGGTTTTTCTTCATTTTGTGAATCTCTGTTGAAGCATTTTTGGATATTTAATCTTTAAATTGTAGCACATTTTTATGTTAAGCAGGTCATTTTATAGTCAAATGCCATCCATTGTCTGTACGCATCACTTCCACTGTGAGAGTCTATTGCTGTTTCATAAATAAAGAGCCAAAGCAGGACAGAGAGTTGTGGTTTCTGTTTATACCCACTGATAACCACATACATCATGAAGGTGTGTGTGGTGCAGTTCACTGACAGCAGTTGGATGTCACTGTCTGTTACTTTCTCTTTAGGACCGGGGTTGAACTCCAAAGTAGAGCAGATGGTTCTGCAGAATTATACCCAGTGTGAAACCAGATCAGTGACATGGAAACAGTTTCACTCAGACTCGAGCAAAAACACCAAATGTGAAAATCACCTTTTATTCCAAACAGGCGACTCTGGTCCAGTTCTTGGGGGGAAGGGTTCATATGTAGGCTGGTCATAGGAGGTGGTTGCTTAGGGCAGTAGAGCTGCGTTGAAAAGGTTCTGCAAAGTGAATTTATTTTGCTGTTGTAGCTGAGGCAGTTGGCTTGCTACAGCTTTATATGACATTATTACCTATATAGTTATACTAAAATATAAATATTAGGAGTGTAATGGTTTTCATCCCAAATCACCCCATACACATTACAGTTCACTGTATGCAGTCATACGGAGAGTACACGGTAGCCTAAGTGTGAAGGCTGATGAACATAATGTGGAATCAAACTTCACATCTGCAATTTCCACTCCAAACCTTAAACTGTAATCTATTAGCAAGTTAGCAACATGCTAGGCTAAATGTAGCTCAAGCTCGTTAGCGACATTTACTGAATCATTAACACTATGAGCTGTTTCTTTCAAATCACCTGTGTGGGAAAGTTTCCCAGCAACCTGAGTGGTGGACGAGGACAGTGTGTTGGTGTTGTAGGGTGTGTGTGCTAAAACACATGAACACGCACATTCAACAGCATCACCCAGATGTGCCAGTTGTGTTTGTTGCTTTTGTCCTGTTGTACCAAACAGTGATGCCTAAATGGAGTGTGAAGAAGATCTCTTACAAGTAAGGTGCTTTTCAGGATGTGGAATTTGGAATCTTCTTCGTATATGTATATATAATATCTGAAGAAGTTATATTTATTTCCCAGGTGGTTATTAGTAATGAGTGGAAATGTGCTCACTTGTTTATTTCTGTTTATTTATTCCTCACTTGGTTATTCTGTGTATGATTCAGCTCTTGGTCACTACACACTTGATCAGGAAGGCTGGACAGCCCACACACACACACACACACACACACACACACACACACACACACACACGACCATGCTACTTGTTGAGATTCATGGGCTTTAAGTTCTGCTGTGATCCAGCTCTGAACTTCATGGTTTAATCAATCACTGATTGACTCAGCAGGGATTCTGAGGAACAATGTCACATTCACTCCAGTGACACTGATGTTTCAGAGAAAGCCAGATGCTCGAGGATAAAATGAAATGTGATTTTAATCAGAAAAGGATAATCCAACACAGTCAAACTCAGGCAAGGATCAGAACCAGTACTATAGGATAAACAGAGCCAGGGAGCATCACAGAGAGGAACTAAAGTCCAGGTTGAAATCCAGAGAGACAAAATATCCAGGCAGACAAATCCAGGAGGGGCAAAAAACAGAAGTAAGCAATCAGAAATAGTTCAGAAATACAGAAAGCCAATATATAACATTTACAACATTTAACTCACACTTTTATCTAAAGCAACTTACAGCAACTTTCTAATTACTAGCTGAGTACCTTAACCACTGAGCTAACACTGCATATCACTCCATATGCACAGACATTACTTCCACTCTAATGACCTCAGCAGCTTTCTTCATTTAACCAAACATTTGGGTTTCCGCAGGATTATCAAGAAATGAGATACTCCGCTGTAATCTGTAAAGGCACTGGGAACGCAGCACACACTCAGGTACGTCATACTCTGAACAGACTGATATCAAATGTTCAATTAATTTATTTATTCTTTTGTTGACATATTAATGACTCACTAGCTGCATTAAAGCCATCCGTTCAGCAGCACAGGGGGATTAAGTCCATATAACTGCAACTTCCTAAACAGAGTGTCACATGAATATGACATTTTTGAATGGTGTATCATAATAAATCAAATCAAATTTATTTATGTAGCGCTTTTTAAAAAGCAGTGTTACAAATGTCTGAGTCCAAGCCCCCAGTGGCAAGGAAAAACTCCCTAGAGCATGAAGAAGAAACCTTGAGAGGAACCAAGACTCAAAAGTGGGGCCCATCCTCCTCTGGCCGACAACAGTCACCACAATAATAACAATTTTAAGAGAAAAGTAAAAAACTAATAATAATGTTCTCCCGCAAGAGAACGTCCATCAACATCCATCAAGTAGTTGGCTGGGATGGAGGTGTGGTGGGCTACAGCAAGGGACATCAGTGCGTGGAGGGAGTAGCCATGGCAGCTGAGACGGGTGTAGGCTCAATAACATCATGACATCAGGGGTAGGTGAACCTCGGCAAAAAGAGAGACTAAATTATTAGGCATGTCCAGGTACGAGAGTGTGTAAATTAGGGACTGTTTCTTAGTGAGAATGCAGTGTTTCTTAACGAGAATGCTTGTGAGATTTAATTTTCTCTCCACTTTGTTTTGTTCACAAAAGGTGACTTTGCAAAAAATGTTTTTGGTCACACACTTAGAAACACACACACACACACACACACATTCACACACACACACACACACACACACACACACACACACACACACACACACACACACACACACACACACACACACACACACGTACGTTCATATATAATTAATGAGGTTCTGACTGGGTCATCACCTCTTGTTTAATCTAATTTAATGAGCAATGAGAGACTGGTGGAGAGTAAACCAACACACAAAAGCTGTGGTTGAAAAATCAGGGTTATTCCACTAAATATTGATTTTGGAATTATTATTTTTATTAGTGTTGTTTAAAAATTAATGTAAAATTGTTTTCTTTGCATTTTTGAGGTCTGTAAACATTGCATAATTTTTGTTATTTTGACCAGATGTTATGTTCTGCAAATGACAATATTTGTATTTGGAAATTTGGGAAAAATGTGTGAACCCCTAGCAAATCATGTTTATGGACTACCAGTGAAAGCCTGTGTGTGCTTTCTAGTCTGTCAGTCTAAACAGAGAAAACACAGTGTGAGTAGGAAACAGGTTTGTGCAGGAAACAGCTCCACCCTGTAGCCACACCATGCATGTGCATTTCACAGGGACAGCAGCTGGGTCAGAGTGGGTGTGTGCGCTGTGAAGTGAAGTTATAACAGAGTAACAGCAAGTCTTCTCAGGACCCACGTAGCAAGTTCAAGAGGTTTTATTGTCATTTCAGCTATATACAAGTACACAACAAAAACGAGACAATGTTCCTCCAGGACCATGGTGCAACATAAAAACAACAGTGCAACAGACAACATGCTACACAAGTGCAAACAGTCCAATATAGTGCAAAATGTCATTAAATAAACATTAAATAAACAATAATGTGTTTGGTTTTGTGAAATTGCTGATGAGAACATTAAAGAACAGAAGAGGTCTGGCCAAGCTCATTTGTTCCCAGTTCCTCTCTGCTGGGTGGACATTAGGGTCTGTTGGACTGAAGTACTGCTGAGAGTGTTCTGGAGTCAGTGTGTGTCCAAAGTGGTGGTGGAGTTCTGGGTGTAGAGTTGTCAGTGTGTGCTGGGAGGTCAGTGGTGTTTTCAGTTTGTGTTTTCTCTTCACTGTGCTTCATCTCACTGAAGGTGAGTGTGAAATTCTTTCTTAATGCAGAGTGATATGAAACTACATTTTATATGAAACTGAACATTTATGTGTGAGTCGGTGAATCTTTCTCGTCTTTCCTCTCAACAAAATTTGATTCAATGTTTGCTTCACAAATAATCATTGGTCACTCCTGCATTTTGTGACTTAATTTTAAATACACAATAAAGCTTCAAAAGGATTACCCTGATTACCTTAATTTACTGTTTAATTTACTGTTTAATTTATGTTTCTGCAGGCTGCACTCTGGTAAAGAGTAGAAGAACATTACATATCCGAGCACATGTAGGAGACTCAGTACAGCTGCCCTTTTCCTGCACTGAACCACACAGCAGACCTGAGAGTTTTACCTGATATAAACACCAAAACTCCAGTTATACTGAGATCTCCAGTGAGACTGAACAGTACAGAAACAGAGTTCAGCTGGCTACTGCTCACTCTCCAGGAAATCTCTCTCTACTCATATCACACCTGACTGAAGAGGATGAGGGAGACTACAGGTGTTTTATTAATGGGAGTGAATACACAGACATGCAACTCACTGTTACAGGTAAAAGGCATCACATCTCTATTTCTACTGACTTAACAAAACTCATTTTATACTAAACTGTATGTTGCTTTTTTAAACATACACTGCAAATGTCTTTGCCATCTCATTGTAGGTCAACACTATTAACATACTAAAGATCACCATGGAGTTGTACTTCTTAAACACATGATTATTATGATTACATGACAGTTTATTTGAACTGTGTGTCTATAATGATTTGCTTTGGTTCCTGTGTGTTCCACTGACTGCAAATCCACAGCTGGACAGACGAATCTACAGGGTCATGTGGGAGGGTCTGTTCTACTGCCCTGCTCCTGGACTGGACTACACACCAAACCACACACTCTTAAAGGGACCTTCCAGAGACAAAGAAATCTACCCCACTGACCAGACTCAGCATTACACAGGCAGAGTTCAGCGGCTCAGTTATTCTCCAGGAAATGTGTCTCTACTCGTATCACAACTGACTGAGGAGGATAAAGGAGTGTATCTGTGTTCCCTGAACAGTAATGTTGTCAGGAGAGTGTTACTTGATATTACAGGTAAATGAACCTGCTGCTGTTTTCATTTAGTCCATATGCAGTTTTGAGATGAACAGAGATTTAATGTTCTCTCTCTTTCTCTCTCTCTCTCTCTCTCTCTCTCTCTCTCTCTCTCTCTCTCTCTCTCTCTCCCCACTTTCACTACAAACTCTACTCCAGTGACCAAAGTCCAGACTAGACCAATACCTTCAACCACATCATATCAAGCACCTACTGGAACACACAACACAGAGACCCCAGATAAAGGTAAGAGGTCATAGTTCTGATGTGTTTTGATAAGACGTGAAGATACAATGTGAAAGCTCGGCTGTGTCTTTAGTGAAATAGTAACATTTATTCACATTTTATTTGTTACACATGCACACATTCTCTCTCTCTCTTTCTCTCTCTCTCTCTCTCTCTCTCTCTCTCACACACACACACACACACACACGTTCCCTCCTTATTTATATTTTCCCATTTACAGATTCAGATTCTGCCAGAATGTATTAATTCATCCTCATTCCTGTTCTGCTGCTGTTAGGAATTGGAGTTATCTACTGGAGATACAGAGGTACACACACACACACACACACACACACACACATGTTGTGCTTACTGTGCCTCATTCTGTCTGGTTTCATTCTGTAGTTCAGAGATGTGGGCAGAGGGAGAGCAGAGACGTGAGGACACAGGTGAGTACACACTACCCCTTAAGACTGACAGCACGCTGTGTTCGCGCTATTCTAGCTGAACCCATATGGTTCATTAACATGCTTGCACACAAAAGCCACCTCAAAATGCAGGACGCAGGCAGGGTAGCATGCTTTTCTCAGCTGTTACATCACTGAACACTGTCCCATTTTAAAGGGTCTTTTCAGCTTTCTTCCTTCATTCTGAAGGCACAAATGGTCTATTCTGTCAGACTTTATCACACCCACAGTCCAGGTTTACATGTACAGTATAAGGCAGATGTTGTTATCGATATCATCTCACATGTTTATCAGTATGACAGTATGTGTGTTCTCAATCAAACCCATGACTCTCGTGTTACCAGCACCGTGAACTACCTGTCTACCAGGTGAGCAGATAAGCAGGAGATGGATTACTGGATATTGTACAGAGAACTTCACACTGAGACCTGTTATAATTGTGAACTTGTATAGAAATATATATGTGTGTGTGTGTGTGTGTGTGTGTGTGTGTGTGTGTGTGTGTGTGTGTGTGTGTGTGTGTGTGTGTGTGTGTGTATTAATGTTTATATTTTCTCTGCAGGATGATGTAATGTACTCCACTCTAGCGCACAGTAACACAACCAGAACAGCAAAGGTCGAAGACACTGCAGATAAAAGAGAATATACCACCATCAAACTTAACTAATACACACACACACACACACACAAAGTCATTATTTCTACATAGTTTTCCTTTGTTATTCATTTAAATTTAAAATAAACAAATAAACAAAAGTTCTGAATTAACTCAGTGTGTTTTTTGATTACTGATAGTTTCCTGGCAATTTTCTTACACACGGCTTCAAAGTGTTTAACGACCAATCCAAGCACACGGTGTAGTTTAGCACAAGAAGAGGCTTCGCACGTGTCTATGATGATGGTGTAGGACACAGCATGGGCCGATGAAGGTAGTGGATGCAGTGTGGAGAGGTGATGTCATTGGTGGGCGGAGTTTGATAAATGCTAATGTATTATCTGCACACTGCTTATGTCTGTTTAAGATGGAGATTATGTAGGTATGGCAGGTGCTGGAGTCTCAGTTAGAAACTCCATAAGTTTATAGCTAATTTATGTACGTTTGTTTTGTGAAATTCATAGAATGGTGAATGATTAGTTTTCTTTGAGCTGTTAGTCACAGTTTCAGTTCCCACTGCTTCAACAAGTGATGGCTGCAGAGCTCCATTTTTTAAGGCCTGCTTTTGTGATGCGAGGAGGTAAAGCAGGATGTGAGGAAGAGTCATGTTACACACAACAAACATTTATTGTGATACACAAAAGACATCTAAGTGGTTAGCAGGCTAACCGGGTTTAAACATCGACAACACTTATACTCAGACACAAGACTTATATACATGCATACTAATGACACACAATAAGGAGCAGGTGTGAAACACAGGGAGGGCATAGCCATACGGATAAACACACACACACACACACACACACACACACGTTTGGGGGGAGGGGCCGTACTATGACAGCTTTCCTAACAAAGTTTCACCAATCCCAGGAAGGAGGCAGGACGCAGGAAGTGTTTATCTGGGCAAACCAAGAATTAGAGTTATAACATTAGTGTAGTTCAAATCACTTGCAGATTTACAATGAACCCACTTACACAAATATGGTAGTCAGAAAATGTAAACTGTGCACAAAAACTGTAAACTGTAAACTTGTACAGCACTTTCTTAAACCCAGTTTATAAAGAGCTTTACAGGGAATAGAATGAATAATAAAGCTTATTACATTCTGAGATCTCTCATCTTATTTGCAAAAATTAAAAAGAAATATAAATGAAAGTTGAACAATTTAAATAATACAATGCAAAATTAAAAGAAACATTAAAGGAATTAATAATTTAAAGTAAAAGGCAATTTACATGATTAAGTGATTATAAATAGACATAGCACATTATAAATAAGAAAAGGGAAGACCTTACACACAAAGCACTTAACGCATTATGAATGTTCAGAACATTTTGCATCCATCAAGTCTTTATGGGCACTTGTAATACCTTATAGCATTATTTAAAAAAGATTTTGTAGTCTACTTTGAGTACATGATTTAAAGGATTAAAAGGTTAAAGGTTCTGATTTGAAGCTTCAGTGTCTCACTCTGTCTGGGTCAGAGCTGCTCTTTAAGGATAAACCCTGCATGAGTTCACATGCCAGCGTTTCTCCAGGATCGCTCTGATGTGCTGCACTCGTCTGTAATATTAAAACCCAGTGACAGAGCAGTGCAAGAACAGGTGACTCGAGCACTAGATAATGCTTCATATCAAAAAGTCAAAGATGAATGCTCATTGGTGGTGTGATTTTGTGCAGTAATACATTTAATCTGTTTTGTGAAAATAAGATAAGGCATTAAAAAACAAAAGTAATAAATCAGCGAAGGTTTAACAAGGATACAGATTTTTTTTTAACATTTTTTATAAAGAATCTAAAGTCATCTACCCAACTGACCAGACAAAGCGTTACACTGATAGAATTCAGCTGGTTACTGCTCCAGGAAATTTCTCTCTGTTCATATCTGGTCTGACTAAAGAGGACTGGAGACAGTACAGGTGTAGCATCAGCAGTCATCATCTTATAGAGGTCCAACTCCAAGTAACAGGTAAACCAACCTCTTGTATATTTATAGTATGAAATGTTGACTACCCTTAGTGACTGGTCTGTACCAATAACTATCGTACTATGAATAAAAATACAGTCAACTAGACAAATATGGAATGCTATTCTCATCTAAAATATGAATCTGAACCCACTGATGCAACACTAATAGATCACAGACCTGAAACACTCAGAAATAAAATATGACATTCTGTTTGTGCTTTATTTTAATCTCCCCATATTTAGTCCAAGGTGCCTGGGTCATGTGGTCAGAAACTGACCAGTGATAAAATAGTGGATCTCTAACACAAAATATTCATGGCAACAGATAGGCTGTACTTTCTAACTGTGGACATACTAGGTGTTTCTTTTAGAGTATAAACACCCTGGATTTGTGGCTGACATGAGGCATATAAAGACATTTAGATTTCAGCTCTGGTTGTTTGAGCACCAAGTTTCAAGAATCATTGAGAAAATACACTGCCTGACCAAAAAAAGGTCACACACTCTAATATTTCATTGGGCCGCCTTTAGCTTTGATTACGGCATGCGTTCGCTGTGACATCATTTCCACAAGTAAGTCACAACATTTATTTGTGTCCAGAGTTGCATCAATTTTTTCCCAAGATCTTATATTGATGATGGGAGATTTGGACCACTGTACAAAGTCTTCTCCAGCACATCCCAAAAATTCTCAATGGGGTTCAGGTCTGGACTCTGTGGTGGCCAATCCATGTGTGAAAATGATGTCTCATGCTGGTGAACCACTCTTTCACAATTTGAGCCTGATGAATCCTGGCATTGTCATCTTAGAATATGCCCATGCCATCAGGGAAGAAAAAAAATCCATTGATGGAATAACCTGGTCATTCAGTATATTCAGATAGTCAACTGACCTCATTCTTTGGGCACATAACGTTGTTGAACCTAGACCTGACCAACTGCAGCAACCCCAGATCATAGCACTGCCCCCATAGGCTTTTACGGTAGGCACTAGGCATGATGGATGCATCATTTCAGCCGCCTCTCTTCTTATCCTGATGCATCCATCACTCTGGACTCATCAGACCAAATGACCTTCTTCCATTGCTCCAGAGTCCAATATTTATGCTCCCTAGCAAACTGAAGCCATTTTTGCCGGTTATCCTCACTGACAAGTGGTTTTCTTAAGGCTACACAGCTGTTTAGTCCCAATCCCTTGAGTTCACTTCGCATTGTGCGTGTGTAAATGCTCCTACTTTCACTATTAAACATATCCATGAGTTCTACTGTTGTTTTTCTATGATTTGATTTCACTACACGTTTAAGTGATCGCCGAGCATGATCATTCAAGATTTCTTTCCGACCACATTCCTTCTCTGAAGATGATGTTTCCCCACTGTCCTTTCACTTTTTAATAAGGCATTGGCCAGTTCTTCACCTGATTCTAGTAGTTTCAGCATCTCCTTAGATGTTTTCTCTGCTTGATGTTTGCCAATAATTTGACACTTCTGAAACAGATTAACATCTTTTCCACGACCACAGGATGTGTCTTTCGACATGGTTGTTTAACAACTGAGAAGGTACTCACTGCATCAATTAGGGTTAAATAACTTGTTTCCAGCTGAAACATAATCACCTATGCAGTAATTATCCAATGGGAGGCTCTTACCTATTTGCTTAGTTAAATCCCGGTGGTGACCTTTTTTTTTTTGGACATGTAGTGTATGATTCACAGTATTAAGACCCACCTCTTTGTATCTGCAATTATTTGATTATCTCACAGAAAATGATTGATTTGTATTTAAAAGAAAAGGCAATTTGCTTGCTTCAGAAAGGAAACACTGCACCTACAGAGCCCTGTAGCCTCAGAATAAGCTGTTGTATTACCACCACTGACACACAGCAAACTGACACACAGGAAACTGAACATTTCTGCTTGTACAAATTGTAAATCCATCAGTTCTGTAGTATAAAATCTAAAGCTAAATGTACAAAATACATAACAGCCCTGAACCCTCATTACTTATAACTGATCACACTTTGCAATTCTTGCACAGCCTCCATATAAACCTAGAAAGCCTAAGAGAGAGTAATGGAATTTACAAACTGTCAAAAAAAATGATTTATTGCTTGATTTGTTTTGACCCTCCATATATATATATATATATATATATATATATATATATATATATATATATATATATATATATATATATTAAAGTAAATAAAACTTCCGAGTCTTAAACGAATACGTACCACCCAGTCTTTAATGTCCGCTCCGCTCTGCTGCCGGTCATGTAGTCATACTGAGTGTGTGTGTGTGTGTGTGTGTGTGTGTGAGTGTGTGTGTGTGTCTCTCTCTCTCTCTCTCTCTCTCACTCACCCACTCATTCACCCCTCCCACTCCCTCCCATTGGTTGATTCTCTAGAGGTTACACCTCCTCACCACCCCCCCCCCCCCGCGCCCCCCAACATGCAGGAAAAACTTTCTGACAAAATATGATATAAGGTGAAAAAAAAAAAAAACTCCTCCCAGGGTCAGAAATACACTCCTCATTTGACTCCTCAATTTTGCCGCCACCCGGTCTGACCAATCCCGTGCAGCGTGCAACTCCTCCCACAAAACCAGACCCGCTCATTTAAATTTAGTTGTACCCCAGATGTTTGAGTAGAAATAATTTAAATAATTATTTAATAGTGAAATAATGTGATTAAAGAAAATAACATTTTTTAGTCTCATACTACACCAGTTTGTCTCCACTTTCTCTATCTGTTCAGTGTCCTCTCTGACACACACTCTGCAGTCAGAGGTCATTGACATTGACACTCTCTCTCTCTCTCTCTCTCTCTCTCTCTCTCTCTCTGTCTCTCTGTCTCTCTCTCTCTCTCTCTCTCTCTCTCTCTCTCTCACACACACACACACACACATCTCCCACGACACCTCTTCACATCTTATTTGCCAGATGTACTCAAACAAGGCAATAAGCAAACTTTTCAGAAAACATCACAAAGTTTTAATTAATTTATTTTTTGTCTGATCTCTAACCATTGTGGTTGCTCTATACGTTTTATCACACAAGGTTTTTGTCCGTTATCACACGTTGTACTCCTACCACTTTCAGTGCATTCCACAACTGAGAGAGGTGTTGGGGGAGGGACGTAATTTACAACTTCTATCCGAAAACCATTTCTATCCCCACCGACTTTTTCTTAAAGCCGTGTTTTCGGTATTTCACTCCTTTAGTTCACAACAGGTAAGCAATTCAGTAATGCTTAACTAATTCATGCTATACCTTATATTCGTATAAGTTACTAAAAAGGCTGACGTGTATTTAGCTATTTATTTAGCTAATGGATGAAATACTTTATCGTGCGTTGTATGATTTAACTCAGTGGGGCTTAGCGTCGTAATTAATTTCAGGTCTAGACAAAACATACATTTTAACAATCAATACGTAGTATCTACAAGCTATCGTAAGTATTCTTTTGCGAGCTATCTAGGAAAGGATATTGTCAATGTCTTTATTCTGATGATTAATGGTCAATATGTAATATGACCGCTATGCCATAGAGTACGTGAAACATTTTGATCGACTAAAACTCTTTTGATCGACGGCTATTCTTATTCTCAGGGCTAGCTAAATAGAAAAAAACTTTAGCTTCGAAGTGGGTGAATCTATTTACTTAAATTAACCAGTACATGACCTGACATAAATGCGGTTTTGGTATAAAGGATATCATTATGGTGATCTTTTCTACTCATGGTGTATAATTCTGTTCTATGTATTTCCATAGTTTCCGACGTTCACGACTTCCTTGACTCTGTGGAGAGAATTGCCGACCAAGGTAATTTCTTATTTGTGAACTTTTATAAATGTTAATTTTATGTATTTGTTTTGTTTACATTTTTGTTACTTTTATTTGCAGATATAAGGACACAAGCTGATGAAACAGTTCATATATTGAAAGAGTTGTTACAAGGTAATCTTTTCTAGAGTGCGTCTACCATATGTTAAAAGATCGCTTTATGTCTAAAAGTTTATGCAGTGCGTTAATTTGTCACACAGGCAGAGGGGGTGAATCCCTCTACTGTCATCCACTATTCATCGAGCCTTCTGGCGGAGCTCACAAATATTTCACCTCATACAACCGGCAACGTTTACAGAAACGTATACAGGTCACTGTGGCTTATAACATACATCTAAATAATTCTAGGCCTATTCACGCTGTTCAACCACACTAACCTGTAGGCCACCATCTCCACGTAAGTATATTTTTAAAAGCATTTTTATTAATCACATTTATACTAGAATAATTGGATCAACTTTCTTTTCTAAGATGACTCGGACGACGAGGATGATTGACAGCTGTCAAATCAAGAAATCAAATCAAGCAATAAATCATTTTCACGGTTAGTAAATACCATTACTCTCTCTGTTCACAAATAGCTGCCATTTTATGCAAATTTCGTGGGTATGTTGGATGGCCTAAAATGCGTTTTACGAGCAGATGTACTTAAAATTTAAATGGTTTACAATTCTAATTTTTCAGAAATATCTGATTCAAAGTTGCAGAAAAAAATGCTGCTTTCCAGCATTTGCTCATTTTTGGGGCTTGAAAATCATAGTTTTAAATCTGGCTAAGCAGTATGGCTTCTCAAGCATTAGGATGCAAAATTCAGACAACCCCACAAAGTTCTCTTGTTTCTTACCCTTCGAGAAACAGACTGTTGCTAACTGGGCATAATATGAAGAGTTTTACTTTATCTCTGTAGTTCTCTCATTGGCATTTAGAGCATAACCTATTGCACAAATTCTGTATGCTTGACATTGCCTTGCAAGGATTTTTTCTTTGCCATAGATTTGATGAAAGTAACTTTTAAAATTGAGCTAATTAGCATAAACCTTTTTAGGAAACAAAATAAGGACACACTCACTAAAGTTTATACTTCCTGTACTAATGTTTGAAAGACTTGAATTAGCATAGACATTATGCTACGAGTTTTAATTCATCAGTTTGGCGATTAGTTAAGGAGCCTGACTTTGCTCTGTGAAGAACAGCCCTCCATTCAACTGTAAGGACAGCAGTTACACATTTACCAAGAAAAGTGTTTCAGCCTGGTATTGAACCAGGTACTTTCTGCCTGTAAAGCAAACATGATAACCACTACACTACAGAAACCATACAGCAAGGGGACTTCTGGATCCATCCAGCATTTCCTCCCTTTTGGTGCCTGAAAGGCATAGTTTAAAAACTGGCTTGAATTGTCTTCTCCCCATTAGGATGCAAAATTCAATCCCACCAACCAACGTTTTCTTGTTTCATTGCCTTTGAGGGACAGAATGTTACTCTCTAGGAATAATATGATGAGCTTTACGTGATCACTGTAGGCTGTTGCCTGCAGTGTTTACTCTGCTCAGTAAAGCCATACATTTCTAGCTGCATGCGACTCCCATCTTGCCTGCTTCTCAAAACTCACATTATGGTTTAATATATATTTGAAGTACAGTTGTTTTCTATTGATTTTGATTAATCAGCATTTCAAGAAACGTCAGTTGTACTGCGTTTATTTCACCATCGTCTCAACAACATATCAGCAAGAATGTGTTCTGATTGTCATTAAGAACATAATATGATTAGATTTATAGATCAAAACAACAATTAATCAAATTATATTTATCAAATGGAGCAAAATGAAGCTTGTGAAGAAAATACTAATATTTTCTTAATACACTTTCAAGAAGTAGTGGGGACAATGTAACGCAGTTCAGAAATTGATGGGGACAGGGTAAATTGCATCTGGCAGTTGTCTCGGGTATTTCCAATGCTGTGCCTCATGAGCTGAAAACTAACTTTGTGGTGTACCATGTTACGCAGGTTTTAAACTAACATGGATTTTCGCTGAAACAGAATCCATCCTTATAACCAACGACATAGACATCGGCACCATTCCCCCACATCACAGTTTCACCCCTTTCCACATGGACACCACAAGGCGGCAGATGAGGAGATGATGGGAGAGTGGCTGAGGAAGATGAGGGAGGAGCAGCAGACACTGAAGGAGGAGAGAGACATGGCAGGTTCTCCTGCAGATGTGAGTAAATGTAGCTATTTTCATCCAGCATTCATTTTATGCATCATCTATAGGTTTTCTGTTTATCTGTCTGGAGTTGGTATTCTCAAAGCATTCCATTCTTAATATCATGGTAACCAGAATGAAGTCATTTTAATGACTTAACATGTCAGAATAATCTTGGCTCTGCAATGGGAAGCACTAATTTTTGTGTTAGATATGCAGGTAGCAGTCTATAGCAGACTATAAACTTAAGAGAACTCGAATGAATAGTGAATCTGAGAAGATATGGTAGTAGGAATAACACACTTTAATAGCAAAAGCAAATCCATTCACAGCCACTTATAAAAACATCTGTTTTCCTCAACACACAATCAGCTTTTTCATTCATGAAGCAAAGTGATGGGAATCAGGAACCAGTTCCAAATTGCCCGATCCATCAGAATTATACGACTCCGAGATGAAGACTTCTTTTTAGCATTGCTTGTGCATTTTTCTGAATTTGGCATTGTGCAAAACTAACATTGAGTGTCATGATTTCAATCTCTTACAAACATGCAAGAAGGTGTCATGGAGGAGAGGCGTGGCTTCTTTTCATGAAAAAAAGATAACAGAGGTGCATGGATTGTCTGGAATATGACCATTTCAAGTAAGAGTGGAATCACAAGACGTATGTCGAAACATCTTTCGATGCAACTTGGTCCAACATTCCAGAAATACCATGTGCTGCTGCTTCCCAGTCGAGCAGGATGTCCCATCCCCCAGATAAATATGCTGCATTAGAATAAAGTTAACACTATGCTGCCAGGCTTAGCAGGTTATTTCTTTGATTAAATGAAAATGAACACTGTACAAACTTCCTCTACTTTCATGCATATTAGATGAGGATGGACAGACTGTTGCTCCAGCCAGCTGGAAGACTCAACATCAGCCCCCAGCTGAAAGCTCCATCTCATGCTTGCTGCACAGTGATGGAGAGTGAGCATAGCAGGGGTGAATGCATCACTGTGCCAGACAGGCAGGCAGGGAGGCAGACAGGCAAGTAAACTGGGCAGGCAGGTGGGCAGGTGGCAGGGTAAGCAGAGAGGCTGGGGAGGCAGGGAGGCAGGGAGGGAGGGAGGGTGCACAGGCAGGCAGGCAGGGAGGGTGGTAGGCTGGGGAGGCAGGGAGGGAGGGAGGGAGGGAGGGAGTCTGGGAAGACAAGCAGGCTGGCAGACAAGCAGGGAGAGATGGAGGGAGGGAGGGGGCTGAGGAGTGAGGGAGACAGGCAAACAGGGAGGGTGGCAGACTGGCACATAAGCTGGGCAGGCAGGCAAGTGGGTGGGCAGGAGGGTAAGCAGAGAGGCTGGGGAGGCAGGCAGGCAGGGAGGGAGAGAGAGGCACTGGGGAGGCAGGTGGGGAAGGCAGGAAGGGAGGGAGGCTTTGGAGGTAAGCAGGTAGGCAGGCAGGCAAGCTGGGTGGGCAGAGAGGCTGGAGTGAGGCTGGGGAGTCAGGCAAGCAGGCCTGGATGGAGGGAGGCAGGGAGGGTGGGGAGGCAAGCAGGCAGGGAGAGAGCAAGAACACTGGGTACACTGGGGAGGAAAGGAGGGAGGCAGGAAGGGAGGGAGGGAGTCTGGGGTTACATGTGGCCAGATGAACAGAATGTATTCCAAACCTCCCCCAGGAGTCTGGGTCTCCATTCAGATCTACCGGCCATGGGTAGCCCCAGCCTCCCCTCGGTGTCTGGGTCTCGATTCTAATCATGTGGCCACATGTATTCCCAGCCTCCCCTGGAGTATGGGTCACATGCTGCTTGTCTGGCCTCATGTATCCCCAGCCTCCCTCCCTCCCAGCCTGGCTGCCTACCTGCCTCACTGCCTCCTGAGCCTCCCTGCCTCCTTCTCTCCCCAGCCTCCCTCCCTCCATGCCTGCCTGCCTCCCCAGCCTTTTTCTCTCTGGCCTGCTTGCCTACGCTCCTCCCAGTGCCGCGCCTGCAAACCTCCCACGCCTTCCATCGCTGAGTGCAGCCGCACCTCCAGACCTCCTGAGCCTGCCATCGCTGAACGCAACCATGACTCGGCACCCACATCGGACATGCAGGTGGACGCTCAGGACACGTCAGACCTGCTCGTGAACGCTCAGCTCATGCTCCACTGGTGCCCACGCCCTACGACACTTCTGTAACTGCATCTACATAATGTATCTATACCTGTTTGTGTGAACTTGGTAAAAACCTGTTACCCTGCCTTGTGGCATCGGTGTTCCTTTACCTGTTCCAGTAGCTGCACTCATGCCTGTTGTTTATTTTGTTGCTGTGCCTGTCTCAGTTTTGTTTAACATAATTACGTCTGCCTTTGCTTCTGTGCCTGTCCCTGTTCCCGCAGCTATCCCAGTATTTCTCCTCTCCTGTCTCTGTGCTCGCCTCCTGTTCTAGCCATGTTGCCAGTCCCACTCCTTTTCCCTCAGTCTGTCCCAATTCCTGTGCCTGTCCATGGTTTACAGTCTCGTCTAGCATAAGTAACCTGGTTCTGTGCTTCATCGTTGTTCTCCTGTTAGCCGTTCCTTAGTGTTAAGTTTCCTTAGTTGCCTTGTTATCAGCCTCGCCCTGTTAGCCTGCTTAGTCTTCTGATTCTTTCCCTCATTCTATTGTGTTGTTTTTCTTGTTCATTTTTTTTATATTAAACTTGTTATTTATTTGTTAATCCTGTCTGTTCGTTTACTCATTCTCATTAGGGTTTGCCTAGTCATTGTTCCAGTTCACTCTCACATCCGAGGCATTGTTACTTTGTATATGTGTTCACCCTCAGCCTCCCAACCATTACACTCATGTGGTTCCTTATTTCCCAAAATCCAGATGTATTATTAAGTACATTTTAAATAGAAAAATAAAGGTGCAGACTTGAGAATTAATTGAAGAGAATAGCAGGCCCTGTGTTTTTGCTGTT
Source organism: Electrophorus electricus (assembly GCF_041902795.1). Taxonomy (NCBI): domain Eukaryota; kingdom Metazoa; phylum Chordata; class Actinopteri; order Gymnotiformes; family Gymnotidae; genus Electrophorus; species Electrophorus electricus. The sequence goes on from NC_137498.1 coordinate 14,294,964, forward strand.
CAATATAACATACAAACAAGGCATATGGTAAATATGCTGCGTTAGAGTAATGTGAACACCACACAGGCAGGTTTAGCAGGTTATTTCTTTGACTAAATTAAAATGAACGCTGTGCAAACATTCTCCGCTTTCATCCATTTTAGATGAGGATGGACAGACGGTTGTTCCAGCCAGCTGCAAGACTCACCGTCCCCCCCCAGCTGAAAGCTCCATCTCATGCTTGCTGTGAGTGTGGCAACGGTGAACACGTCACTGTGCCCATCACTGCATCACGGAAGAGACAATGAGACACTGTGATGAAGAGGAGGAAGATGACTACACTCAGATCATTATTATGATCATGTGGCATGGTTTAAAACATGAAGCTTCAATAAAGCCATTAAACTAAACCATTTGGTGGGACTAATATAGTAATAATAATAGTAAACTTTAGTTGTATACAACTTTTTAAAATTATAGCACAAGATAAGAGTACACACAATCAAGATTAAAAAAAACCAATGATAAAAACCTGGATAATAAAATCATAGAACATAAAATCTGTTCAATATAAACTGTATAATATAAACAGTGAAATAAATTTGGTAAGAGAGATAAAACTAGACAGATTTACAATATAATTTTTTTTTTTTACGTTCCATGTAATTTTCATACGCCCAAACTATGATGGAGTTTGCAGATCGGTGCCCTTCAAAACTATTTAGAAAGAAAGAGCTCAATAGCATTTATGGCAGACCCCAACCACCAGGCCCCACCCCACAATCTTTCCATTCACTGTATATAAAAGATAAATAATATTAGATTCTATGTTATATATGTAAAGTATAATAATGCTATAAAGATGGATGAAATAAAGGGTCAGTATCACTGCCCAGACCGAACACATATTGCATCTGAGAAAGAAAGGTCAGACTACATCAGGAATCCACCAGAGCCAAACTGTAATGTGGACATTGTGTGGTCCAGCTGTGGCCATGCAGATGATGGTCATGACTAAGGTAACTACTGTCATCCACTGCTTCAGGCTCACCTAACTTCGTGGTAAGCTACCATCAGACAGTATGCTCACAAATGTAAATGCAGCAATAAGCACAATACCAACAACCTGTATAACTGAAACCAACAAACTGGTATATACCACTGTAGTAGTTAAGCTCAAGATCCTAGCATACAGAATGCAAGCAACAGGCCACTTCCACTATGCCCCCTGGAAACAGAGGTTTGAAACCAATATAAAGCCAACTTGAAGTCAGCTAATTGACAGATCTTCAGAAGGAGATAAAGACCAAATATGTGGCCTGGTTACAGAATAAATATAATGGGTGGCCCATAACTTAGGATCTAGAGTCTGGTAAACAGAGGTCAAAAGAGTGGTCAAGAGGCTTTTTATTGTCTTTCTGTGATGGCGGCGGGTGAATGGAAGCGAGAGGTGGGTCAGCAGCGAGGTAATCTTTATTCTCCATAGGTTGTCCGTGATAGAAGCATGGAACCTCAAATACAAATACAGAGGAGCTAGTCTTCCTCTAGACAATTGATCATGCATTGTTCGACCCACACGTAATAGGACCGCTAATGTGCAGCTCCGTCTCCGCGGATCTGGGGGTTAAAATAGAGCAGGGAGTGAATGTGGAATGGGTGAAAGTAATTAGTAATCAGGGGATTGTGAACGGGGCAGGTGCGATGAGTAGTCCTTAGCAGGGGTGGGTGTGTCTCCCCTGCTAACTGGCTGACCAACCGTGAAACTTTCTAGCTATAAACAGGTAATTAAATAATGCTCCTACAGTACCATGATGCAACACAAAAGGAGAACATGTGTAAACAATAAATATGAAATACAGCACAAATATTAACATATAGGCAACTTCAACCAGTGCACCATACTGTGACATATAAACAAATACGCTTATAGTATACAGCAGTTACTGAGGTAACAGTACCTAACTGCTGTTCTTACTATTCTCCTCAGGGTTTTGCGGTCTGAGTCAGTTCCTAAACCAGGCAGTGAAGCAGCTGCTCAGGATGCTGTCTATTGTAGAACATGGTGAGGATAGTGGCAGGGGGATGAGCTAGAAGTAGGAGTTACTGATGGGTTTTCTTGGCTATGGAGCTGGTATTGAGGGTCCAGGTGAGGTTCTCTGCTAGGTGGACACCAAAGAACTTGGTGCTTGTAATGATTTTTCACAGAGGAGCTGTCGATATTGATCGGAGAGTGAAAACTACATACTTTCCTGAAGTCAACCACCATCTTTTTTGTTTTTTTCCACATTTAGTGACTGACAGGTTCTGAGACATCCTCTCTGAACGCTGACTCATCATCACTGCTGATGAGACCCCACAGTCTTGCCATTAGTGAATTTGATGTGGTTCAAGCTGTGCATTGCTGCACAATTTTGGGTCAGCAATGTGAACAACAGTGGACTGAGCACACAACACTGGGGAAGCTCAGTGCTCAGTGTGGTGGTGCTGGAGACAGTGATCCTGATCTAGACTGATGGGGCTTTCCCACCAAGAAAGTCCTGGATCCAGCTGCAGAGAGAGGAGTTCAGACCCAGCAGTCTCTTTTCAACCAGACACTGAGGAATGATGGTGTTGAATTCTGAGCTGCAGTCTATGAAGAGAATTCTATCGTATGTGTCTTTGTTCAGCTGGATAAGGGTCAGATGAAGAGTGGGGGCAATTGCATCATCTATTGAATGGTTGGGACGATATGTGAACTGTAGGTAAAAAGCACTGGTGTCCAGTCTGCAGAGCTACACAAAAGAAGAAGCAGCCAAAAGTAATGCCTTTGTTTGTAACCACACCCACCTTGATTTCATCATAAGTCATCACACCTGATCCTTGTTACACACATCGTTTATGTATATATGTATTTAAACCCCTGTGTTTGAGAGTTAGTTGTCGGTCATTGTTAGTGTTAATATTCATGCGTATTTTCAGAGTTCATAGTATTTGATCCTGTCATTAATTGTGTTTATGTCTATGTGTTAATATCGCGCTGCCCTGTTTGTTATGCGTGAGTGCCTTTAGTGTTTATTGTTAATCCATGTTTCATCTTATTTAATAAATGTCTGCCTGCAGTTGCCACTGCAGGTGAGATAGCAGAGCATGATGAGATTTCGATCAATGTAACACTCTGCATGTCATCTGTTAAAGAGATAAGTTAAGATGTTTGTAAAACATTTTATATAATAACAATACTATTTATGATTTATTTAATAACGATATGCCCACAGTCCTCCTTCCCAAATCCTCTGTGTGAACACTGATTTATATATTTCTCAGTTCCTAAACACTGAACATCTTCCAGCCATGCTGGTTCTTGTCCCTGACCACAGTGGCCAGTGAGAGCTGGGCCACATCGCAGATGTCTGCACACCACCTCTTCATGTCCCAGTGATCATCACACACTGTTCCCCACTGACCATTACGGTAGATCTCCACTCTACCACAGCAGGCGTTACTGCCCCCAATGTTAAGGCCCTCTATTAGGAAAGAAACATAATAAACTGTTTTATTAACTATAGGCTACTAATAGTCACATATTTCTGTAGAACTAAGCAAAGCATTTTCTGTGTATCCTAATGTGTCTTGCAAAACATTTCTGCAAAGGATGTCTGAAGAATAAAGATGCATGTTGATATATAGGAGATACTATAGCCATTCATTGGCATATGAATTGGCTCATATCAAGCCAATATTTATATCTGAACCAGAAACGTACCAGCAAGCATGAAAACACTAAAGTTACTGGCTACTGAAAGAAAGATATTTGTTACTAAACCCATGATAAGTCACAGCTGTTCATGGTCACACTAACTTCACATGATTGGAGGATGTGTGGGAGCTGGCATGGCTGGATGCCTACCAGCACATGATATAGCTTAATTTCCAAGCCACAATCTCAATTAGTAATTAATTAATTATTATTCTTATTATTCAGATACTTGTGTTCAAAGATGCTTTCAGAAACAATGTTCCCCATATGGATTTGGGCAGAGATTTTAATTTTCTTCAATCAGGAAAACTGAAGAAAAGATTATGCATATTGAAATAATAAAACATTTGCAAATCATCAAGTGTTCTCATGAGTGGTCTAATATGAGCGTGGCGCTCCCAGCCTGCAGTTAGTACTGGTTCTATAAAAAAAATATATTTAAAAAATAGGGTGGGGGGATGTTATGTGTGAATGTTAGGTATGAATGCTAAGTATGAAAATACATATGACTGTCACTTAAGCAGCAAGTGAACAGTCAGTTCTCTGAGTGACATGGGCCAAACTGAGATGGCAAGATGACTGAGTCAAAGCATTTGCCAAACAGCTGGTCTTGTAGAATTCATTTAGCACACACCAACAGGGGTTTAAATACATACTGACATAACGACACTAAATCAGGTGCAGGTGTGTGCTAAACAACATGGGTGTGGTTACAAACAAGTTAAGTCACAGTAAACGAGAAACGCCCACTGAACACAATGGGCCGTAGCACGTGATCAGCAGGAAGGAGAGCGTTCCGTGACATCATTCCAAAGTACTGTATGGAAATCTAGAAAGGCCATATGTGACATCTGGGGTTGGTTGCGTGACATCATAAGTTAACTATTGTTTGTCTCGCCTTATGAACTATCTAACCTAGGTTAAAATTACTCTTAACTAAAATAAGTAATTAAAGACAAAGTACAGTACTTAATTAATTAAAGAAAAAATACTTTTGAATAAAATCAAGAAGTCAGACTTGATTATGGAAAAGTAATAAAAGATTACGGAAGAACTGAGTGATGGGAAATAAATAATGTTTAAACCAAGAATAGGCCTACATAAGTTTGTGTTCCATGTTCCTAAGTTGAAGTGGAGGAGACTGAAGAACAGAATACACATTTTGGCCATTAGGGTAAAAACAAAGGAACAGTTAGATAATGAAAGTAAAAAGGTGATTAGGAATGGTGTCCTAGCCCTACACATACTCGGCTGCAGTATATATGAAGCTAAAGTCATTAAATATGTCTAAAAAAAAATGTTTTTCATAAATTACCCCTTTTAAGTTTCATCCATGCTTCAACAATTGCAATTGACTAATTCATTGTGTTGCTGTAGCTACAGGGGATGCATGTGCATATGTGTGTAATGTTTGTGAGCTTGAGGGCAAACACACGTGCGGAGTATAATTATCTCGTATGAGAGAGTATAGAAAGTCAGAGTCTGATATATGACATTGTCTGATATATATAGAGTCTGATATATGACATTGGACAATTTTGGGGGGGTCCTGAGTGTGGTCCAGGATCGGACTCTGCAGAGTCCTACAGACCGCATCCGGACTCTGAGGATTGGCATGCGGAAGTGGACTTCTCTGGGTCCTACAACCCCTAGATGGACTTCTACGAGGGTTAGGCGGATTATGGAAACAACGGGGAGTGCAGCGACGTTAGTCTACAGTCAGACTTGGGATTCGACTATGGGGAGGACCTGTCTATGGAGGTGGGGATCGTCCCAACATCAGTGACGTAGAGTCTGCAGACTCTGAGAGCGATGAGCCTCCAGCACTTAAGATACCGCCCAATGCTCCACCTAGGAGGTGCCACTCGGGATCGAGCAAACCATCCGGTGCGGCACAAAGAGGGGCGACCTCGTTCGAGGAGGAAACTCCCTCCACTAGGGCATACAGCCCCGGAATTCATGCGCTGGTACCTAAGTTTCGTAGAGGCAAGGGGGAGGTGTCACCAGTGCCCACCCCAGAGACAGGCAAAGCAACTTCTGTGCCTCCTGTATTCCCCATGGGGGAAGTGGATGGCTGAATAAAACCTTGATTTAATACTTCATCTATATATTCCTCTCTTCTTCTTGGGAGAGAGGATAAATACGATCCTTGGGAAACACGGATACTTCCAGGAGCTCAATAGCACAGTTGTAGGGATGATGGGGAAGTAACAGGGTTGCTTTTTTCTGACTAAAGACCAAAGTGAGATCCTGATATTCCGGAGGGAGGGAAAAGGCTTGTGTATCAGCAGGGCTCTCAACAGTGGTGGAACATAACTGGACAACTGGTAATGTCAAACAATTTCTTAGGCATTGAGATGACCACTGAGTGATTTCCTTACGTGACCATGTTATAATTGGGTCATGTTGTTCTAGCCAAGGTAGACTTAAAATGACTGGTAATGAGGCATCTTCTATGGTGAGAAATTAGATGATCTCTGAGTGGAGTGTGCTTGTGGTAAGTTTTATGAGTGTAGTGCGGAGTGTAATATAACCGGCTCCTACTGGTGATCCTCCCAGACCCGCCAGGTGAAGAGACTTGGTTAATAGCTGGGATGTCCATTTCCCATAAAAGATTCATGTATGAAGTGTCCCTCAGCTCCTGAATCAACTAAGGCTGTAAATGTAGAAGATGGTGTAAGAGACCCAATAAAAACACTTTAAAATGTCTTAGTGATCATCTTTCTTTCTCTGGCAAGATCTCTACCTTGTTTTCTGACATGGGTGGCCTGATCTGTCTATGGCTCAGTGATGCTCGAATAGGTCGAAGACAACAACCCCTGATAAAATGTTCTGAGGATCCATAGTAAAAACAGAGACCATATTGGAATCGGTGCTGCCTCTCCTCTTCAGTGAAGCATGAAGAATCATATTGCACTGGTTCCACTGGTCTATAACTGGGAGAGGGATAGCTATGGTGAGAACTACTAGTTCTACGTGGTTTTCGTTCCTGGATGAAGTGATCCAGATGTATAGAAAGAGCTATAAGCCGATTCAAATATAACTTATCATCTCGGCAAGCCAGTTCATGTAAAATCTCTGCATTGAAACCATTCCAGAAAGTGACGATCAACGCCACCTAATTTCATCCACTGCCAGCAGTGACTGTACGGAATTCTCATGGGTAGTCGGCCACAGAATGATTGCATTGGTGTAATTTGGTAAGTATCTCCACACAGGCTCTTCCCTCATGTGGGTGATCGAACACAGCCTTGAATTGCTCAATAAAGTCGTCATAAGACGCCAGTTGTACGTTAGCCCAAATGGCTGTCGCCCAGTTAAGAGCTTTGTCAGTTAGACGAGAGGTAATGAAGGTAATTTTATCTTGATTGGAACAGGTTGTAAGACTATTGAAATACAATGAATATTGCAACAAAAAACGTTGACACTTGGGTAGCCATAATATTTTTCAGGTTTCTCAGAGGGAGGGTTGGTTGGATACTGCTTGTGGCGGTAGTAGGTGCAGGTGTGGGACTGAACTGAGAAGGAGTAGTCATCATTTGTAGCTGGGATGTAAGTTCTCTGAGACTTTGTCCTAGTTCCAACATTTGAGTTTGTTGGTCTGCTTGTTGCTTGCCTATAATCCATTGACTGTGTGAAACCCTCAAACAACTGGTGCTGTTGGTGGATTAGTTGACCCTGGTTGTTCAAAGCTTCCTTCAAAGCATCTGAGTCCACCATCTGCATGGAGGTGAAGTATGGGCCAGGCAAAAATCACATGCAGATAAAAAAAATAGGGATTTATTGTAGTAACAGGTAGTGGAAACGGTCACAGAAATAAATTAGTAACTCGAAAGTAGGGAAAACAGTCCGTGTCAAAAAATCATAAAGACCAACCAATAATCCAGGCATCAGAATCCAAAAGGAGCAGGCAAAAATCCGAAACGGGAAACATTAAGTCAAGGTTCGGTACACAGGAAAACAATCCAAAGCACGTTCGGTATGCATAGGACTCTAGAGGCAATACTTCACAGTGTCCTAATGTTCGAGACAGGCTTAAATAATCAAGTACACAGGGGAGTTCAATATTCCGGTAATGACGATCTGACGTGAAGTTCATGATTGGTGGAGTCCTGGGTTGGGTGACAAACAGCCTGCTGGGTGCTGTACTGTGATGAGGAATTGGGTGATATGACACATATGGACTCAATGTTGGAATGTAAATAATGACCAAAGCAGATATTAACACACAATGATGATTTTTCTAATGCAAAGATGGTACAGATAAGTGTGAAAAGTTAATGGAGTGCTAAGACTGGAGAGACGACATTTCACTGAGACATAAGACAATAAGAAATGGCATTCTTGGAGGGTGACACTCTACTTTGGTGGGGTGGTGTAGCAAGAAGGATAAAAGAAGATCCCAAATGTAAGGTCTGCAGTTGTTCTTGAGGCAACTCCTTTGTTGTAAACCATACTGGTGTCAATAAAGACATCTTCTGTTTTTCTCTACCATCCTGAACATTGCCTGTTTGAGTGCTTTGATGTTTTGCATGACTCATCAGCTCTGTAAATATCTGAGCATCAAAGTTTCACATCCACTATTACCCTCGGTCGTCAGGCATAGTGGAATGAACAGACTACATGATCAAAAAACTGCTAGCTGCAGTTCTTTGTGAAATGCATATGACTCCTAGTGCAACCACAAAAGTGTCCCCTTTCGAAGTTTTGATGGGAAGACCATTTGAGCCAACCAGGCCTCCTGCTAGCTGTTTGGCACACTCTGATTAGGTTGTACCCTCATTAAGAGCCACCAACTCTGCCCCATAAACCAACAGCCAACTGACACTGAGGAAAACATGGAGGAGCAATGCAATGCACCACATGCCCCGGTCTGGTTTTGTCTGCATGCACAACTCCCACAACCCACCAATCACAATTTCAATATGTAACCTGTGACTGTCAGGTTGATCAGGGGTGAGGCACCATGACAGACGTAACACGTGTGTCACAACAAGATTTTCTAAGAGGGGCCTTTACGAAGCTGTTATGTAGGGTGATGCCACCTGAAGGAGATCAGGCTAACCAACCCTGACTAGCTCCCGGCTTGTGGCCTCCCTCTGGTAGCCGTGAACTTGCGTTGTAAGCCACACGTTACTTAACCAACATCACCTCAATTATCAACACTGGAGGATGCCACAACTGTTCAATGAACAGGTTGGTATTTCCATGACTTTTCAATGCTAAGCTGCACACCGTTGTCAGCACTCTTCAAATATCCTCTGACAAACGGTTCCATTTAAAAACAGTATAATAGCTATTTTTAAATCATTTATCTTTGCTCTGTTGCCAAGCAGAGATTCTATAGTTGTTTTAGTCACTTTATATTGTTGCCAAGCAGGTTTTCTACGTTTGTTGTGATAGCAGTCTGCCAAAACTACATTCTTCCTCTTTTTTGTCACTCATGCTGTCTATATATTCTAAGCCCTGTGTGAGAATAAGCTGGAGCACTTCTGAGTGCTTGCTGACTCAGTGTCCTGTGTGCAACTCAGGACTTCTCTCCAGGCACCTGAGGTTCACAAAGATGAAACCGGTCTCCTCACTGAGGGTTGACCATCCAAATGCTTAACACACTGCATTGCGGGTAATAAGAATGTTCTGAATTTAAAATGCTCCTTAACATCCGTTCAACACTTTTTAAAAGTCTCAGGTAGCCAATTCTTTAGCTGCTCTAATTGCATGTGCTATTTTCTTTAATAAGAAGAAAAGATCCCTTTGAACCGATAGTAAAATGAACTGACCACACATGGTGGTAAAAATATTTGGTGTGTGTGTTGGGGTTAGATGTTTGTCAAAAGTTCATTTGAATATATTTCCTCTCCACTGTAAGTGTAGAACATTCAGTAGACTATGTTTCTAAAGAGTGTTTATGTTACTGTGGGTTACTATGGAGGTCAAGGCCTGTTTGATACTCAAAAAGGATGGCAGAGGTCCTCATCCTGGGAAATTTGAACTGTTTCCATCAGGTGTTTTTCACAGACTGCACATTAATTTGGGGAACCAAAAGGTTCATGTGGGAGGGTCTGTTCTACTGACCTGCTCCTAGACTGAACATCACATACCACACACTCTTAAACGAATCTTCAGAGAAAAAGAAATCGTACCCACTGACCAGACTCAGGGTTACACAGGCAGAGTTCAGCATCTTAAAGATACTCCAGGAAATATCTCTCTACTCATATCACCCCCCACTGAGGAGGATGGGGGAGTGTCCACCATACCTGTGTAAACACTGCAGTCCACTTCCTCCCACTGACTGGACTCTGGCTATCAGGTGTTTCCCTCTGACTCATGTTGCCTTTATCACTCCAGGACGGCACTGCCATCCTGTGGGAGAAACTGACTTGGAGAACCGAGATGGATGATGCTTGTCCACAAACTCTACTACACTGTGTAGTAGTGTTATATTCTGTGCAGATGACTTTTTGACTGGGACATATGTATAGAGAATAACATTTTTTTTTTTAAATTTCCATCAGTCATTCAGTGTTTTTGTTTCAATCTTTCCAAGAGATGACATGGGGGTTTAATCATGAAGTTTGGGAATTTTCACATTTGTAAACTAATTGCCTTGAGCACAAAGACAAAAACAACAAAAAAAGACTAATTAAGAAAACCAGTCTTTAAACTGGAGTCACTGGAGTGAATGTGACAGAATCCATGCTGCCAGTCAGTTAGTGATTGACTGATTAAAACATGAAGTTGATATTTGGATCAAAGCAGAACCTAAAGCCCACAAAACCAAAAAAGAAGCATGGACATGTGTGTCTGGGTCTGTGTCTGTGTGTGTTTGTGTGTGTGTGTGTTTTTGTTTGTATGAATGTGTGCATGTGTTTTTATGTGTGAGAAATAAAGTGAGGAATAAATAACACAAACAGAAATAAAGAAGTGAGTACAATTCTCACAACTGTAAACTGGTAGCTACATACGCATCTATGGGAGCAGGCATATATTTGTGAGTGTGTGTGTGTGTGTGGGGGGGGGGGTAGGTGTGTATCACTTTGTACATTTAGTGTGTGTGTAAAATTATGTTTTTTTCTCCAGGTCCTTCAAATGTGGGTCTGGCCATCCTGAAGCAGCTGTATGTGTGTGTGTGTATGTGTGTGTATGTTTTTGTTTGTATGAATGTGTGCATGTGTTTTTATGTGTGTGTATGTATGTGTGTGTGCCAATTCCCCCCCAGCTAGACACATCACAGATAGTGATGTCCAACAGACAGTGGCATATCCAACTGCTGTCAGTGAACTGCACTCTACACACATTCTGCTGTCAAACTGCACCACACACACCTTCATGATGTGTGTGGTTATCAGTGGGTGTAAACAGAAACCACAACTCTCTGTCCTGCTTTGGCTCTTTATTTATGAAACAACAATAGATACACAGTGGAAGTGATGCGTACAGCCAACAGTTTGGCATTTGACTTTAAATGACATGATTAAGAACATAAAAAAAATATGATGCTATTTAAAATTCAAATTTCAAAAAATCCTTCAATAGAAATACACACATAAAATGGAGAAAAAAAATATTTTTGGGGAAAAATACGATAATGTAATAATAAAACGCAATACATTTTTTACAGACGCAATACATTTTTTACAGACAAGCAAAATGATGCTTGTTGGAGTCAGAATTTAGTTCTAGATTGTCCTGCCCCTACAAGTCCTACTTTATGCTAGTATCTAATTAGCAATTAGCAAGTAATTAGCACCGGTTCCTCTCTACCGGACCGAACCACAACGCAGATTTCAGTGCCACTTAACGCTGATCAGATGTGTGTGGCAGGTCTGTTAAACAGGTGTGTAGGTCTGTAGCTGGTCTGTTGATTTCTCTTGGTTTTCTTCTCTACTGCAGACTAGCTGTTTCATCTCCACCAGCAGTGTTATAGTGAACTCTGCTCATTTCTGACACTGAAGCAGGTCACATGAACAAGAACAACTCAATTCATTCAGGATCTGACTCTGCACATGGTAAAATGGATGTTAATGGACACAATGAGAAAACAATCTGATTATAACAGCTTGCTAATGAGATTTTTACCTTTGTTTCTTTTGGTGTAATAAACCACAGCCACGATAATGTGGAGGAAGATCACAGTGACCAAAGCAAAGGGGATGTAGGGCAGAGTCTGAGGAGAGACTGTAACAACACAACAAACACTGACCCCAGTCTTACACAGCAGCAGAATATATTTATTTAGCACAGCTGTGAACTGTTTACTCTTCCAAACACTCCCTCTTAAACTAAATGTTAAACTAAATGTCGTTTACTACTATTATTATTATTAGTATTCGTAGTAGTAGTATATAGTGGGGAATCATTTTATGGAGTTGATGGGAGAATATTATTAAACAAATGCATCTTAAATTCAGTGGTAGTTGATGAACAGAATGAATGTGGGGCCTCTGCAAGAATAGAAAATATGATGAGTTGAAAGTACTGAAGGTTCTGTGCTTTCATGCGTTTTACATGTTTACATTTATATTTTGTACTACAAAACTGATGTATGTACAGTTTGTAAAAGCAAAAGTCTTCGGTTCACTGTGTTACTGGTGGTTAATAGGATGGCTAAGTGTGAGGTTACAGGTTCTGTAGGTGCAGTGTGTCCTTCAGTCATTTTCTGTGAGTGAATGAAACAGGGACTGCTGGGTCAAGTCCTCATGGAGTGGATTAGTCTTCACCTGAGCAGAATAGCTGTCCCGGGGGGAGTCTCTCTCTCTCTCTCGCTCTCTCTCTCTCTCTCTCTCTCTGCAGACATGCTCCCTCATTCCTGGCCTGGCTACCTCCTGTCACATCTCTGTTGTGCTTGGACTGACACGACTTTTCATTGTTACCCTACCAGTCCCAGTGTCTGCCTTTGTCTGTTCCCATTCATATCTTTGTAACTGTCCCAATCCCAGCTGTGGTTCGGTTCCTGTTATCCCGTATCCCGTGCTCCTACTCTCAGCCGGGCTCCCGTCCATCCCACTGCCCAAGCTGGAACCCAGTCGTCTCCTGTCCAGCCTGCTGTCAGGTCTCTGGTTGTGGTACAAAGTCCTGTTTCCACCCCTCACCCGATGGACTTTCCCCTTTTTTTCCTCCTTTCCCACCTGTCCTTGTCCAGGTTCTCCAGACCCTGCTGTGTGACGCCGGGCTCGGGCTCCCTTGTCAACTGTTATGCACGTCAGGAGCCCCGTGTTAAGGAGGGTGTGGGTGCTACTGTAACACCCCTCACCACCATCACACAGGAGCCCCGTGTTAAGGGGGGTGTGGGTGCTACTGTAACACCCCTCACCACCATCACACAGGAGCCCCGTGTTAAGGGGGGTGTGGGTGCTACTGTAACACCCCTCACCACCATCACACAGGAGCCCCGTGTTAAGGGGGGTGTGGGTGCTACTGTAACACCCCTCACCACCATCACACAGGAGCCCCGTGTTAAGGGGGGTGTGGGTGCTACTGTAACACCTCTCACCACCATCCTCCTCCCCATGTGCTCCTTTGTTTGCTTTTGTTCCTCCACATGCTTTGTGTTGTTCATGCCCTCACACAGGGGTCCTGTGTTTCCCCTTTCACTTACCCCCGTCACCTGGGTCTAGTCTCACCCTCATTATTTACCCTATAAAGCCCAATCCTGTACAACCACTAATGTCAGTTATTTTGCTTTAATCGCTTGTATTACATTGTGTATGCAACATTAGCACAGTATGTTCATGTTTGCTTTCATTTTCATTAAAAAAACAAAAAACAAAAAAAAAACACATCAAACCAGGCTAAGTCATGCTTGCATCCTGCCCCACACTCTTTAATTTAAACCAATGCGTGTTACCGCCATTGGTAGTTGATGGACTGAAGGTCTTATAACCATTTGGAGACGTCTGAAGCTGCAGGGCTCGCTCTCTCTCTCTCTCTCTCAGTGCATTTCAGTTCAGTAAGCTTTACTGGCGTGACCATATACCACTATAGTATTGTAGTATTGCCAAAGCAGTATTATAACATGAACATTACACAACATTAGAACCTTTGTAATTATGCAAATTAAGAATTCTGTTATGATAAAGAACTTGAAGAGAAACTGTAATTGGTCTGAAATAATAATAATTGGAAGAAGTAAAAGGGAAGAAGTGAAAAGAAAGAGAAATAAATAATAAGGATGGAAAATAATAAATAGTTAATAATAATAAAATAGTTAATAATAATAAATAGTTAGGTAACTTTTATAAACTGGGTAATATAGTCTGTTTGTGTGTGTGTGTGTGTGTGTGTGTGTGTGTGTGTGTGTGTGTGCGTGTGTGTTGTGTTTGGGTGGGTTAATCACTGTCCCTCATCTTATGGGAGGCAGATATGTATCACCCAGCTAAAGCGCTGCTTTCCTTCTTTTCGCCCAGTAGGATGGGCAGTTTCAGTGTTAGACAGACACTTAAAGTTGGGGTGGATCGTCTCAGATTTTGTAAAATAAATTTGCCATATTTGGATGAATTTTTCACATTCAGTGAGGAAGTGCAGCTCTGTCTCTACAGTGTCATATTTACATTGCTGACAGAGTCTCTGTTCTCTGGGCAGCCATGACATTTATATCGGCTGGTCTGGACGGGCCAGACTGTGTTATCTGAGTCTGGACTATGTCAACGTGGTTCTGTGTTTAATGTCAGTCACTGTGTACAGGTCGTCTGCTACAGTGTACTGACGTTTTAGGGCCAGATACCGTTGCATTTTGCTTTGTGCTTGTGTTTGTGTTCCAGTGGGTGATGTAGTTTAGTTTGTGAAGTGTAATAATTTGGTTTGGTCTGATTGTTTGTACTTCAGACTGGTCCTGATGTGTTAGTGTTTAGTGTGTGTTAATGAACTCAGTGTCAGCACCAGCTGTGACAGGAGACTCTTTCTCTCTCCTTCTTTTTTTTTTTTCGTCTCTCTCTCCCTCTCTGCCTCCCTCCTTCTCTCTCTCTCTGCTTCCCTCCTTCTCTCTCTCTTTATGCAATAGTTTATGCTCCATCACATTTGATAAATATGAATGGATGAGAAAAATGTTGTATTTGTAGAGTCAGTGGTTCTAGCCCATCTGGTCTATTACACAGTTAGTGTTAACCATCCTCCAACTCCAGTCATGATCAGTGTCTGACCACTGAAACACTGCTGGCTGGATATCTTTCACTGTCAGAACACTCTCAACCTACCAGTAGCAATGAATCCAGTAACACTGCTGTAACTGAACCACTCATACCAGCACAACACCCATTACCAAGCCTCAGCACTGTAGTGGGACTGATGTATGGATAATGGTTCAGTATCCACATATACTGGGACATCTGTGGTCAGAAACTGACCAGTGATGTCCTGGGTGCAGGGTGACACACAAACTGTGTAAGACACCAGGTGGACACAGTCTATAATTATACCTACACATTCACTTATTAGAGGTACTGAAAGTGTTCAGTGAGGGCAGGTGAAATGTATGTTAGTTGTGTTTAACTCTTCTAGACTGGTGACAGAGGGTGTCTGGTGACTAATATCTGAGGATAATGTGGTCCACATGTTAGATACATCAATATGTAATGGTGTTTCTCTACTTTTAAATGTCCTGTTTTTGAATTTTAGTAATATCTGATGTATGTGTGTCTAATAAAGTGTGTGGTGAATGTATTTATATTACATTTATTTGTATATTTAAAAAGTAAGTTCATGGTGGAGAGACTAAATCGACTTATGAGGTTTTCATTGATATTAGGAATGTGGTTGCTAATAATGTTTTACCTGAAATATTAAGTCTTATGTATGTGTATTCATTGTCTTTAATATAACACCTGTAGTCTCCCTCATCCTCTTCAGTCAGGTGTGATATGAGTAGAGAGAGATTTCCTGGAGAGTGAACAGTACCCAGCAGAACTCTGTTTCTGTACTGTTCACTCTCACTGGAGATCACGTCCCATGAGTTTCTGTTTGTGTTGTGTTTCTGCCAGGTGAAACTCTCAGGTTTGGCGTGTGCTTCAGTACAGGAGCAGGGCAGCAGTACTGAGTCTCCTGTGTATGCAGTGATGACGTCTGTCCTCAGATTCCCTACCAGCATGCAGCCTGCAGAAACACAAGAGATAAAGGCCTTCACTATTAAATGATTGTGAATGTCTTAAGTAATGCCACAAAACTAACAGTTAAATAAAGGTCAGACACAATATATGTAACTCTGATAGAGCATCAGTGTGGAAGCCTTCACTAGAATTCTTTATATTAAGTCAGCAATTGTCACGGAACGCTCCCCTCGCCACTGGTCACGTGGTACGGCCCACCGCGTGCAGTTGAAGTGATTTTTTGTTTTGTAACCACGCCCCCATGATGGCACACACCTGCCCCTGGTTTAATGTTGTGTGTGTGTCTGTGTGTAGTTAAACCCCTGTTGGTGTGTGCATTAGTGTTGGTCATTGTTTGTGTTGCTAGTCCTACGTGTATTCATGTTAAACGTATATGTTTGTGTTGCTGTCGTTAGTGTTCCTGCAGTGTTACGTGTATTCCTGTTATCCGTTTATGTTTTGTGAGTGCCGTCGTCGTAAGCGTTACGTGTTAATAAATGTGTGTCAAAGTCGAGGGAGTCTGTGCGTCCTGCTCCGCGCCCTGCGGCACTCCAGCTGTTACAGCAATCAAGTGGTACATACAACAAATGCTACAGATTCTTGAAGTGCTGATGTTTGTTCAGTTTTCCACCTGATCTAACTGAGTTTGTCTGTGTGTCTAGTGAGGGGTCTGGTGTTGTCTGTACAGGTCTGAGTAACAGAAATGATCCAGTTAGATTCCCATTCTAATTACATTCCCATCATGTATGAAGACTTAAGCGTCGGTCACATCTAACTGCCACCTCGCTCATGTTTTCACATGGGTGGAGCAAAATGAGGGGATTATGGGCGGTCTTGGTATCGTGTAATTTTGGGGAACGTAGTCCTTCAGAAAACAGCTAACACTATTTGTGACATTGTTCTAATAATTAGTATAATAATAGCAGCTGCTTTTCTTTCAGAAAGAAGTAAGTAAAGCTCTTGCCCCTTCAAGTGAATGAGGTTTTTCACCAGGCAGATTTTTCTCGTGTTCGGTGTGAAAGATTATTTATACTGCAGATTTAGTGTCTGATGCTGCCTTTAAATTGAACCTAAATAAGATGCCTTAGCAGGCAGCATATGTCAGAGGGAGAACAGTGATCACACATTTATTCAACAGTCTTGGATCTGGAAGCATATTGGTCACTATTTCCATAGACATTCCAGAAAATTCTAATTTAAAGCCTCAACCCAACCAGCTACAAAATTAAGCTAATAAAAGAGCAAAATTACAAGACTTTGTACATAAATGCTTCATGAACTACAAATTCCATAATGCCCTCATACAGGTAGCTGAGATATGTGTACATTGAGAGAGACTGAGCTACAACGTCATTTGTCATGGCATACTATGTCATTTCAACCAAGAAAATCGTAACACATTGATATATGTAGGCCAAACTCTCGACTATGAAGTCTTATTCTTGCTTGCCCCAACTGCTGTGGTCATCTGTGGTCTCTTGCAGAAATATTGTTATTCATCAATTGTTATTCAGGACAGTAAATCACTCTACCAGCTGTGGGTTCCTCTCGGATGTGCTATGACAGGGATGCTGCTCGTATGTGGTCACTCTTTGATCAGTCAGTGTTGGACAAACTCTGCTGTTGATCAATCAAGATCAGACTAAAGAAATTCTGAACCATATGGATTTAATGCTGGAGCAGAGCTGAGAGTGGAGCTGGAGCAGAGTTGGTGGACTGAAGACGTACATTTGGAGAAATCTCTCCCTTGGGCTTGTGCTCTCCCTCTCTCCCTCTCTCTCTCTCTGTCATGCTCTCTCTGAGTCACATTCTCTTTCTGTCTCTCCTTCTCTCTCTTTTTTCTGCCTGGAAGCCCCAGCAGACATGCTCTACTGTTCCTGGCCACCCAGTTCACCTTCTTTAATGTCCATGTTGTCTTTCTCTCAATCTATCTGGCACTTAGGTAACATTTAGAAAGTATTTTCTGTGCCACATTTCTGTAACTTATTTACAGAGTTTCATTATAATATCTATTTTATTCTAATTGGTTTCATTATAATATCTATTTTATTCTAATTGTTTCATTATAATATCTATTCTATTCTATATAAACTTCTCTTCTGTTATGCTAATTAACTCTTTGCTACATTGAACTCATGAAGCTCAGCTCTCCGTGTAGTATTTGTAATGAGACTGATGGAGTCCAGACACTCGCAGATGATGTTAATCACTGATAATTTATTAAGAGAGAGGAAATCCAAAAGGTATAGTCAAAATTCTCTGCACTGGTGGATTGAGGCTGAGTGAAGAGCCAGCTATATTTTTATATATATGTAGAGTGCTGACACCAGTTTCCTGTAAAGTATCCAATCTCTGCACTGCACGTTTAGTAGATCAAATCCTATGTTAGTTTGACAGAACCGCTGAAAAAGCAGGATGCATTAAGACTGAGGAATTTTAGAAAGGTGGTTATGCATATTCTCATAACACATTAGACAATGCAGTAGAGCATTCTCTTCAGAATATAAATTGTAATTACAGGAATAATTTGGAATCAGATACATTTTGTAGTTTTATGTGCATTAAACCTTTGCCTGCACCTCTGCTGTTGGTTGTAGGTAAGTGGGACAGGGGTAAATAATTGTAGTAACAAAAACTCAAAATATGTCACTTGTAATATCAAACTGACATCAACACTGACAACTGGTCATAGCAAAGCCTTGCCTCTTATTTTAGATATTTCAAATCAAAAATCTAAAATAAGAACACATTAGTGATTTTGATCCAGCTGGTCCACCTACATTAATGATCTGCACATTGTGCAGTTTTCAGAACGATAATGTAACGCAGAGGCAGACAGGACTTGACGCACATGTGTAAACGAAAGTTCTTCATTTGCAAAACAGGTGGACACAACGGCAAAATTAACAAAATGATGCAAACTAAGCACTGACTAAATGGAACACCAAAAAGGGAGAAAAACGATACAGGAACTGTGCAGAAACAATAAAATTGTGATGTAACATTTGATACTAAGGCATCGAAGCTTGTATCACACAGTGTACTGAAGCTTGTATCAGTTACTATTACCACTAAAGTTAATATTACCATTAATATTACCACTAAAGTTACTAACAACACGTGACTAATGATGGTCGGCGATTCAGACGTCACTGAAACACAGGATGAGGGTGAGACTGTTTCATAAGTTTGGCAGTATCCTATAACTTGGAAGCTTTATCTTTTTACTAAAAAAAATTGGAAATGTGCTAATTATAGAAGTCAAAAGTGAGAGTAAACATTTCATAACGCCAACCTGTTGTTTTTACATAAAAGGGAAACAAGGATTTTACACAAATTATTTCAGAATTTAATTACTAAACATCATTACTGATCATCCATTTTTTTTAATGACATATGAAGGCGGTGCAGTGTTGTATTGTTTATAATGCTGCGCACTTTTGAATCTATGGCTGCTATAATTTCTGAGAACCACCAGGTGTCGCTGTTTTGTCACCAGATTTCAATGCTCCAAAGCTTCGAATTATTTAGCAGTACAATAAGGAAGAACCTCAAACGCTTCACAGGACTTCGTCTGCACATCATTACCTAGAAGGAAGTTAAACAGTAAACACTAGAATAACGAGCAGGCTAATAACGTTACCAAACAACAATAAACTCACGGGAGGACGAGACCGCGCACGTTCAAAGACCCACAACCAAGACGATAAAACAAGGGATATTTATACAAAGATTAACGAAGGCAAACTAGACAAAGATGAAAACAGTGACAGGAAAACCAAACGAGGGGTTGGAACAGAAAAACCAAAACAAAGAAGCATGTGTGTTAAAAACCTGAGACATTCTTACTTGAACTGCACAAGATATTTGTTACAGTTAAAGGAGTATTTGACCATCACTGAACTAAACGTTACTGGTAATGTGCACAGATGACAGCACAACAACAAATATGACAGCAGAAAGTCTACAAGTAACACAGACAACCAAGACTTTGCTAGTGTGGATACATAAGAAAACCTTAAAGCTGGATTTATCATTTGCAGTTGGATTTGGATCAAATACCGTGTTTTACCTTTAATGGTGAGTTTGATCTATTTATAGTACTGGTTAAGATAACACCGGTAGACTCCCTCATCCTCTTCAGTCAGGTGTGATATGAGTAGAAAGAGATTTCCTGGAGAGTGAGCAGTACCCATCTGAACTCTGTTTCTGTACTGTTCACTCTCACTGGTGATCACGTCCCATGTGTCTCTGCTTTTATTGTTTGTGTTGTGTTTCCTCCAGGTGAAACTCTCAGGTTTGGCGTGTGGGTCAGTACAGGAGCAGGGCAGCAGTACTGAGTCTCCTGCGTATGCAGTGATGTTGTCTCTCCTCAGATTCCCTTGCAGCATGCAGCCTGCAGAAACACACGAGATAAAGGCCTTCAATATTAAACATGGCCGCACAAGTACATGTAAAATGGTTATTATTACATATGGCATAATTAATTATTATTATTATTATATATGGCATACTTAATTGCTCCAGGTCCAGTCAACTGATGGTACTGATGGTACCAGCCAACTGATGATGGTACTGGAAATCACTAAGAGATTTCCCAATAGATGTTGGTATGATGGATGCATGACCATCAAGTTATAAGATGTAAATGTCTGATTATATTGATTATAGATTGTCTCTCTCCCTCCCTCTCTCTCCCTCGCTCCGGCTCCCTCCATCCCTCCCTTCATCTCTCTCTCTCCCTCCCTCCCTCCTTCCTTCTCTCCCTCTCCACTCCCACTAAAGTTATTACCACTAACATTACCACTAAAGTTACTGATAACATGTGACTAATCTTGTTTGAAGCTTCAAACATCACAGATACACAGGATGAGGTTGAGACTGTTTCATAGGTTTGGCACTCTCCTATAACTTGGAAGCTTTATCTTTTTACTAAAACATTTGAAATGTGCAAATTATAGAAGCCAAAGGGGAGAGTAAATGTTTCATAACGTCACCTTGTTGTCTCCCAGTATAGTTTTGTACTATGTTTTCACATAAAAAGGGAAACAATGATTTTAAACAAATTATTGCAGAATTGAATTACTAAACATCATTACTGATCATCTTTTTTTTTTTTTTTTTTTTTTTTTTTTTTAATGAAATATGAAAGCGGTGGAGTGTTGTATTGTTTTGAATCTATGGCTGCTATAATTTCTGAAAACCACCAGGTGTCGCTGTTTTGTCACCAGCTTTCAATGCTCCAAAGCTTCGAATCGTTTAGCAGTACACTAATGAAGCACCTCAAACGCTTCACAGGACATCGTCTGCACATCATTTCCAAAAAGGAAGTAAAAACACATCTGCAGATAAAAACACACCTGCATTCCACAACACACTACACACAGCTACAGCAGTAACACTGCTACACATCTTATACACTCTACAAAACTACAGTGTACTGAACACTGAAAACTGTAGCCCAGACTACAGTCTGTCTAGTGGGAATCACCACACAACTATGACCTGGAACTCTACAACTCTCTCAGTAGAACTCCACTGAAATTCTCCACCCACTAATATCCACAGTAGAGGGGAAGTGTGTTCAAGTGCAAAACAAATTATTCCTCCAGTTCTTTCTCTCTCACAGACTAAATATAACAGTGAAACAGTGTCTTTCTAGTGTCATCACTTCCTCCTGAGCTTCCCAGTGTTCAGTCCCCATCCTCAGTAAAGTGATCCTGCAGTAAGAAGTAGTGCTACACAGTGATCCCCCTCAGCACTGTTTGGTCACATCATTTCACTCCTGCACTTAGTGATCAGAGGACCAAACTGAATGTGTATCTTAGCAAATATTAGAGAGATCAGACAGGAAGAGCTCTAGACTACATGCTGATCAAAATAAACATTGATCATTTAATCAGGTAAACATGAGCATTGTCTGATAACATTCATATTATTCATAAAGTACAGGTGGAATGCAGCAGTCTATGATCATGATGTAGTTTTCATACTATTGAGAAAAAAACTACTTAATTGAAGCTGTGAAATCCACCCACTGACACAGAACCACTAAAGGAGTCACCAAAGTAAAGACCACTTTGGATGTAGACAGTACAATGTCATCACAACCCAACAGTTATCACAGGAAGTAGAAACATTTTCTCTACTTTTCTCTTTGTTACTTTGTTCTTTTTGTTGTTAAAGCTGTCAAAAGCTGTTTAACAACTGTTTGCTAAATGCTGAATATCTGTAAAGTAACTAATTGAGGCTATAGGCTAGTGTGCACTGCACTGTAATAACACAAATAAAATAAAATAAAAAGTTAAAGACAAAAACCCCAGAAAACAAAAATTGTAATAAAAAATGTATAAATGCTAAATGGTGAATAGCTGTAAAGTAACTAATTGAGACTGTAGGCTAGTGTGCACTGCGGTGTCACAACAACAACAACAACAACAACAAATAAAAACTGTAAAAAGACAACCCCCCCCCCCCCCCCAAAAAAAGCAAAAATGGTAATAAAAAATGTATAAATATAAGAACTGAGAACAGCAATAGAGAGAGTGGGTTTCCTTGCCTAGTACCTCTATGCACATTTTGTGATGTTATTACATTAATACTGACTGTGGCCTTAGGTGTGGTGTTACAGATAAAATGTGAGGAGAAAAACTTCCAGTTTTTTTATTGAAGGCCTTCTCTGCATAGGAGTTTCTAATATGTGGAGTGAGGTGTACTGTATTTGTCACGGTTGGCCGGGCAGCCAGAGGGAGGGACACACCCACTCCTGCTAGGGATCACACTAAACACCTGCCTCATTCCCAGTCTCCTGCCTACTAATCACCTTCACCTGTTCCTTGTTCGTTCTCTCTATTTAAACTCACAGGTCAAGAGAGAGTGCAGCACATTAGTGGCCCATCGGACTGCTCACTCCCAACGTGTACATCGCTACAAGGACTATTGGAACAGAGTAGTGTTTGTCGTTACTGGTGGTATCGTCACATATTGAGTGGAAAATAAAGAGCACTTTGGTGCAACCTTGCCTCTCACTTCCTCTGAACTGCCACCGTCACAGTATTAGGTTAAGTAGTCTACCCTGTTAATGGCTGAGTGTCTCCTTTGATGAAACCAGTTTGATCAGTGATGGAATAATATGTTCTAATGGCTAATGCTTTGCTTTTTCTTTTTTTTTTTTTTTATTTCAATGTTTCCAAGAGATGATATAGAGTTTTACTTAGAGATGGGGTTTGTACTTAAAGATGTAGATTTCATTAAAAGGACCAAATGAGGACTTACTTTAGTAAAACGTGTTTATAGTTGTAGACCAGTACCACAGACCAAACATCTTTCATCTCCAAGGCAGCCTGACTGCTGTCCAAGGTGCTGAAGCTGCACCCTTCAGCCAAGTTCAGAACCTATGCTGTACACAGCTGCCCTGTATATGGCTGCCCAGTGGGACCCAGACAGAAGCCCCTGGTGCTTCCTCAGCTGTAGCTGTAGCCACTCACCTTCCCACCTCACCAAATACACCAAAAGGCCTTTAGAGGGCATAAAACCTACATTTATCCTTTATTTTATAGTTTGCTTTTGTGTCCTCTTACAATGTTTGTGTGGTTTAATCTTCCAAAGAGTCATAATACAGTTTTACACAACTATTTTCCATCCTCTCTTTATCCCTTGGAATTAAACAGGCAGTTTATGTTGCTGTGACTTTAAGATGTAAGATAAATGAGCTCTGTTCTGATTGGCTGCCCTGTATTGTGCTTCATTTAAAAAGCACTAAGAGCTGAAATATGTCTGAGAACTGCAATGTAGGTGTTGGGGGTTAAACTGCTGCAGGCCAAAGAGGCAGAGATAAGTAAATGAGCTGGTTCTCATGACATCAGAGAAACAGTGATTTCAAAACAGGCTATTTTTACAGATTATATTCCATATATAGACCATAAGGAATGAGAGAGTAAACAATGTGTTTTGAAAATGTAACAATATTTACATATTACTTAAAACATTTTTATTTCAATAAAGTGAGTGACATTCAGTTTTCCATGGTAGGGGCCCAGATATGACTTTGTCAAAACCAATAAGCAGTCAGTCTGCACTGTTTGTATTTGGTACCTTTTGTGGTGCTGTGGTTGTTAAGGTGCAGTTCCATCTCTGAATCAACGTCTCACCTACTTCCCCTTCACTCTTGTTGCTACACTTGTATTCCACATTATGTTTGAGTTACTGTTTCTTTTCAAGAACACAGAAGCTAAACACACATGCTACAGTTTACAAACTTGATGAAAATTCCTGAACATTATACAAATTCAGAAAACACTTTATTCAAAATGACATGTGCTATATTTTGGAAATGCGAGGCAACTTCAGAAAACAGTTCTGTTGTGTTGTGACTGAGTTTGCAGCATTTCTGAAGTTGCTCTGCATTTCGGAACTGTAGCGCACATATTTACATTCTAATGAATTTGCTTTTTTTATTTTTACATTTTCTGCACAATGGGTCTTCACACCCACCGTAGAGCTGGACGTGGATACCTCACTTGTCTTGCCAAATGTATTTATTCATCACTAGTCCAACTCTTTATCCTGTAGGTAGTGAGCTCTGCCACTCCTCAGGTCTCCATGGTAACACAGAGTAGTATTGTCTTGGATATGATGAGCTTGTCAGAATTCATGAGATCAGAACTCACTGTAGCCTCTCCCTGAAACCCACCCCCACTCCCCACTTAGTAAAACACACAGAAGCACCAAACACACACATCATACACCACACGTAAAGGACTGCACCACATATACAGTCAACCACAATGAGGTGTGACCTCTGTCACAGGCAGCTGGATACAGAAGTGGGTAGTGGACAAGAGCTGCATCATACACAGAATGAACAAGTGAGGAATAAATAACACTAACAGAAACTGTGTGTGTGTGTGTGTGTGTGTGTGTGTGTGTGCGCACGCAGCAGCATGGGCTGTCCAAGCCTCCTGACCAATTGATGAACAAATGAGGAATAAATAACACAAACAGAAATAAACAAGTGAGCACATTTCACACGTAGCACCCAGTGCACCCAGATTAGCAATACATATGTGAGGGGCAAGCGGTGCATGCTGGCAATTCTCACATCTGTAAACTGGTAGCTATGACTATGGTGACATCAGAATAACTTGGGACTAAATAAGAAAACAGTCTTTAAACTGGAATCACTTGAGTGAATTTATGCTGCCAGTCAGTGATTGACTGATTAAACCATGAGGTTCAGAGCTGAAACTTTGTCACTGATGAGGATTTGTAGACTGTTTTACAGTCTTCATGGGTGAGTGAAAGAAGTAAACATGTCGTTCACACACCAGAGAACAGCGCAGCAGCATTTTAAGCTCACGAACCCAAAAAGGAAGCATGCGCATATGCATGTCTGTGTGTGTTATGTATTGCTAAAGTGCACCAAGTTTAGCAATACATATGTGAGGAGGAAGAGGTGCATGCTCTACTGTACTTTATGGTTTTATTTTTTATTTGTTCATTTTTTATTTGTAAATTTTTCTAAACCTCTAAGATAAGAGGAACAACATAGGAGAACTTGAAGCCCAAACACCCAACAAGAAGAGAGAGATAGAGAGAGAGAGAGAGAGAGTGTGTGTATGTGTGTGTGAGAGAGAGAGAGAGAGAGAGAGAGAGAGAGAGAGAGAGAGAGAGAGAGAGAGAGAGAGAGCAGGGCAGGAAGGTGTTTTTGCATCTACAAGTATCCCTTTGAATGTACATTTACTGTGTGTGTAAAATTGTCTTTCTCCAAGTGAGCACATTTCACATACCACACCATAATAAAAAACGTTATTTTTAAATGTAGATTTATAGAGCAAAATGATCCTTGTAAGAGTCACATTACTCTTGTACTCTTCCTGTTTCTCAATTCCATCAGTCTTACTAATGTCCCTACAATTCCTAGCTTATGCTGGTCTGAAGTAACTAATCAGCAATTAGTAAGTAATTAGCACCGGCTCCTCTCTACCGGACTGAATCACAGCGTAGATTTCAGTGCCACTTAACGGAACAAGTCGGCGAAGAAGCAAATTTACTTTATTCTCCCTTAACCCAGGTGGACAAGACATGTTTGGAGTCCATATTTCGCTCCTTTAGAACAAAACGCTGCTAACATTGCTAACAAACACTGGAAGCCACCAGCAACGATAGCTAATAGGATTTGTAAATAAGTCAGATATCGAGCTACATGTCCTCAAACCTCATCCAGGTCGCTTCCCGGTGAGGTGTTTCTTCACTTGTCTAGTTCACAGTGAGTTATACGACACACCGACTAATCTGGGAGACATTTATTAACACTTGGATGCGGTTTGACCAACTTGAGAGAAGTTCGTGGGCATGGATTTACGAAGGCTATATTTGAGTTGCTGTTGACCGACAGTGTTTGTTAGCAACGTTCGCATTTAACAGCTTTTGTTCTAAACTAAAGAGGCAAAATTTGGACTTAAAACATGTCTTGGTCGATAGACCAAATCTGGGGTAAGTGGTGAGCTGCTGCTCTCTTCTGATCCCAGATATAAATACCTTTGTGCAAATGAATGTATGAGGATGACAACACCTGTAGAGAAAAGGTAACACTCACCATCAGCAGCGTGAAACACAAGGAGCAGATAAACACACACCTGCATTCTTACTGAGTTACACACATGCTACACACAGCTACAGCAGGACAGCTGATACACACCGTACACACTCTTCAATACAGTCTACTGAATGACTTCACAATAACACTTATAGTGGAGAGGAAGCGTATTCAAATGAAACTCTGATGAACTTCTGTCCGCAACACACACACACACTGCTGTGTGATGGCCAGAACCACATTTGAAGGACACACACACACATGCACCCACACTCACAAATACATGCTCTCATACACACAGACACACAGTGTCACTGATGTCACTGTGGCAACAGCTACCAGTTTACAGATGTGAGAGTTCCTAGCAAACATCTCCTCCTCCTCACATATGTATTGCTAATCTGGGTACACTGGGTGCAATGTGTGAAATGAGCTTAACTTACTTACTTGCAACCCCACACTAACCATGATGCTACATCTGTGAAACCATATAGGAGACACACATGCTCATTATAAAGCAAAGGGGGTGGAGTCTGATGTAGAGGAGAGAAACAAACAGTATTATCCTGTCACTCTATTCTCAAACTCCTATTTCTAAGTTTATAGTTTTAAAATGTAGTTTACAGACCTGCTTTTTGTTTGGTGATTTTTCAGTTTCTGCTTCACAATAATTTGTTGTGGACCATTATGTAGAAAGGTTCTTTAAGATTTTTTGTGAGTAATATGAAGTTCTGAATTTACTGAATGAGTCAAAAACAAACAACAAAAACCTGCATTACTCACAATAAGAACCTATTTGAACTTTGATAAACTCTGTTAATCAGCCTTTGAACATAGGCGCGTCAGCGTCTTTACCACCTCAGACGCCTAAGAGACTTCAGACTGCCCTCCAAAGTACTGCGGAACTTCTACACCTGCACTATAGAGAGCATCCTCACGGGGAACATCACAGTCTGGTTTGGGAAAAGCACCAAGCAGGACAGACAAGCACTCCAAAGGGTAGTGCGTTCAGCAGAGCGCATCACTCACACGGAACTTCCTGACCTGCAGACCATCTACTACAAGCGGTGCCAGACCAAGGCCAGGAAAATTGTGAAGGACCCCACCCATCCCAACAATAGACTCTTCTCTCTGTTGAGGTCAGGGAGGCGCTTCCGCTCCCTGAAGGCCAAGACAGAGAGGCTGAAGAGGAGCTTCTTCCCACAGGCCATTCGGGCCCTGAATCAGGGAAACTGAATAAACTGTGGGGACCACCATCACCATGTAACATGACTGTATATCTGTACATCTGTATATATAGATTTATACTCAATTACCTTGTTACACAACAACTGTAGATATGTTATTATACAAAATTATTATTTTGTATAAATAATAATTTATACAATTATTATTATTATTATTATTATTATTATTATTATTATTATTATTATTATACATAGATTATTTTCCTGGCACCAGTTTTCCAGGTGTTTAATCTCCTCCAGGTAGGCCCTCTCGTCGTTGTCCGAGATCAGACCCACGACAACGGTGTCGTCAGCAAACTTGACAATGATGTTAGAGCTGGAAGTGGCTGTGCAGTCGTAGGTGTACAGTGAGTAGAGCAGGGGGCTTAGGACACAACCCTGAGGAGCTCCAGTGCTAAGGGTGAGGGTGGATGAGGCGCAGTTGCCTACCCGTACTGATTGTGGTCTGTCTGTTAGGAAGTTGGAGATCCAGTCGCACAGGGATGTATGCAGTCCTAGATCTCCCAACTTAGTAGTGAGTAGGGAGGGGATGATAGTGTTAAATGCTGAACTGTAGTCGACAAATAGCATTTTAACATAATTTCCCCTCCCTTCGTCCAGGTGAGTCAGTGTAGTGTGGAGCAGATGTGCAATTGCATCGTCAGTGGAGCAGTTGTGGCGGTATGCAAACTGCAGTGGGTCCATGGAGGCTGGCAGTGAAGATGTGATGAAGTCTCTGACTAGCTTTTCAAAGCACTTCATCACGACTGATGTGAGGGCGACAGGGCGGTAGTCATTGAGGTCGGAGGATCGAGGTTTCTTCGGCACGGGGACGATGGTGGACCGCTTGAAGCTGGACGGGGCGATACCGAGCGTCAGGGAGAGATTGAAGATGTCTGTGAATACCGGGGCTAGCTGATCTGCGCAGGCTTTGAGGACCCTCCCGCAGATACCGTCTGGTCCCGTCGCCTTCCTGGTATTCACCCTTTTAAACACTCTCCTCACGTCACTCTCAGTGATGATGAGAGGGCGCTATTCTATGGTGGGCCCCGCGCATGTGCCATTGGCTGCGCCAATAGTGCCATTAGCACTAGCGCTGTTAGCATTGGCGCTGCTAGATGTAGCCTCGAAGCGAGCAAAGAATGTATTCAGCTCGTTCGCCAGACTCATCCGCACTCATCAGTCCAGAGGGTGGGTTCCTGTAGTCCGTGATCATCCGTAGTCCCTGCCACAGGGATCTAGAGCCACTCTGCTGGAACTGTGTCTCTAGTTTCTTCCCGTAGCGCCGCTTCGCCTCCCTCACCGCCCTGCGCACTCCGTATGCTGCGGACTTGTACTCGTGAGGTACTCGTACTCGTGCGGACTTGTACTCGTGAGGTACTCGTACTCGTGCGGACTTGTACTCGAACATGTACTCGCGGCCTTTTCCTCGCGCCGCGTCTTCTGTTTTCCCTCAGGATCTCCGTCGGCCATCTTGGGTCCGGGGTTACAGACGGTTTGAGGTGAGTGCTATGTAGATTAAGAGAAATAATGGCGTCTCTGCTGTACGAGATACGTGCCGTGGTGTGTAGAGAAGGGCTGCGGAGAAGTCAGGGGTAGCGGGAAGAGCGAAAAGAGCGAAAAAAGTGCCAGGTGTGGACGGAGCAGTCGTGACGGCAGCCGACCTCACCGGCGCCATCTTAGAACCTTTATCCCAATTTTACACTAGTATAGACCCAGCAGTCAGAGTTGTGCTGTTTTGATTATTAAACTACACATTACAGAATAAATGTAGTATTTTGTACTATTTCTAGCTAGAAACCACCTGTCATGGCATAAGGCAAAAAATACACTAGAACAAAATTGAGCTTGTGAGTGTGTGACCACAGCTTAGCTGCAGAGGTGCAGAAGCAACAGAGTTGTCACTTCTAGTCTAAAAAGGGCTTTAGATTCTGATCTGGTACCCACTGCCCACTGCTTGGAACTGTGAGAAATGAAACCACAGCAGACGTGAGACATCCTGAGCTCTCAGACCAGAACAGTCTCCTCCTTCTTCTGGGGTGTTTATAAGGTGTTTTGAGAGCAAAATGTTTATTGACTTTAAAAACTGCACATATTCACATTAAGATGCCATACACATATCAAATACTTTTCTACCACAATTTAGTCCACAAACCATATTTTTCTCACACCACTAATAGATTAAGAACACTGCTGTAAAAGTGGAGCCTGTATATTATATTTGATGTATTCACTGAGCTGAGTTATTTCATGACACAAGTATTTACATGAAAGTAGGGTCATGCGCTGACCATGACTGCAGACATTAGCATTAGGGTATTTATACAGCAGGAGACAAACAGGGAATATCTGGGAACAATTACTGGGAGGGGTAAGAGACAAAACTCACATGAGACACATGTCAAGCGGCAGAGCAGGGGAGGAGCTACAAACTAAAACATACAAAAGCACATGGAGACAAAGACGTACTAAAGCAATAACATGCAATTGTCTTCTACTCTTTACTACAGTGTAGCCTATAGAAACATATACCAGGAAATATAGGACAATTATATTTTAACTATATTAAAAAGTACACAGACTTCATAAGATGGAATCATAAGATATGCAGAAATATTTAATAATTATTTGTTAAGCAAAATATTTTTCCAGTTCTACCTGAAAAAAGTCAGCTTGCTTAAATAACATTTTTATATTAACAAATAAATGTACAATTTAATGCAATTCAGCATTAAAAGAGAATTTCACACTCACCTTTAGTGAAGAGAAGACAAACTCAGCAGCTTTATCACTATGGAAACAGCAGCACACACTGACAACTCTACACCCAGAACTCCACTACCACTGTAGACACACACTGACTCCAGAGATCAGTCCAGAACTCTCAGCAGTACTTCACTGACGTCCACAAGGATGTCAATACAGTAATGTAGTGTCTTGTGAGTCCTGAGAACACCTGAGGTCTGTTTTTTCATTGTGTAGTTTCACAGAGCCCACAGGGCCCCTGGTGCCTCTGTGAACTAGACATGCATGTTGTGGTTTCAGTGTGGGGGTGTCTGTGGGGGAAGAAAGACGAAGCTTGAGAAACCACCAGAAGGCTGGAAAAGGCTGCTTGTTGACACCTTGCCGTTAAAGCAGCCATATAACACAGCCAGTCTACTGGTGGACAAAAACTGCATAGGCTACTTATAGTGTAGCCATAACACTTTATAAACATAAAATACATAAATACAGCAAATATCATACAGCATAAATATATAAAATCAGCAATAGAGCGGGTTGTTTTTTCGGTAATGAATGGTGTTTCAAACTATGGATGTCCCCTCCACCACAAATCATATTTTCTTGTAATAAAGTGTAAATATTTGTATTATTCTATTTATTATGTATTTGAAAGATATTTGACAAGCCAGTTAAAGAGAGCCTGGGTGATCAGTTATAATTAGACTCTGCCTTTGCTATGAGCCGTTACACTTAATACTAAAAAGCGCTGGTTAAAACCACAAGGACCAAAACCACGACTAACAGTTCGCTCAGGCCACGTGTTTCTTTTCAAAAACAGCTCAGCTAGCACAGATGTTCTAAATCCAGTCATTGTGGTCCACAGAAACATCATTATTTATCATGTTCCTGTGCCTCATACACATTCACTTGGGCCCAATCACATATCACTCCTCAACCCTACCACTTAACCCTGGCCCTCTATATGCGGTGCTCATAAGTAAGGGTTGGGTGTCCGATAGAGGGCTAGGGTGCACTGTTAGTGCTAAATGGCCCTCCAAACTGAAGGTTTTCAGAGTCACACTCCAAATTGAGTGTGAAAGGTCTCAGAATCCCTTGTGAATCATTGATAAAATGGATGCAGAAGCAAGGGGGAAGATTTCAACCACTACCCTTTGTAACTCAGTCCCAAGGGGCAAGATGACACTTGAAAACAAGGAGTAGGAGGAAAAATGAGAGGGGATTGGGTCTTGGTAAAAATCTAAGCACTAAATCTAAGAATAAAATGGTTTAAAACATATTGCATTTAATTTGCATGGTTTTACCTAATCCTAGAGATATATAATAAAGTTATCTGTTACAGGACAAGGGGGTTTTCAGATCCAGTACAGACATTAAATCCTATAAGATCAAATACATTTGAAAAAAGAACTAAAATTCTTACTCTCTAATTCACCATCTTAAAAAAAAGAGATCCCCTCTAAAATCCTCAATGTCAGACCTAGCTACCATACATCGTACATTCTTTAAATTGAGAACAGCATTTTGAAGTCTGATTTCTGACTCAGTTACTGTTCAAATGGTCAAACCAGAACTGTATACATATTTTTACAATTATGGCCCCTCCACTTACTGGCTTAGAAGCAGTGTTACTGTGATTCTTATTACTTTATCTGACACCAAACCAGAGGTGATAAATCTGATTTTGAACACTGACAGACTCAGAGGGGCCTGGATGTTGCACCAATTGCTGTGATAAGATCATCATAGTGAATTAACATACAAGACAACACACCAGGAATGCACACCTCGGGACAAGAACAGGACCTCTAGAAAGTTGGACTAGACATTAATTGCTTATTTTTAAATTTGTTACATTTATTTTTCTTTTTAAATTGTTATTATTGTGGTGACCATTGTTGAGCAGAGGAGGATGGGCCCCCCTTTTGAGTCTTGCTTCCTCTCAAAGTTTCTTCCTCTTATTTCTTCCTCTAGGGAGATTTGTCTAGAACTGTTGCCCTTGGCTTGCTCCCTGAGAGCTTGGACTTGATCATTTGTAAAGCTGTTTTGTGACAACATCTGTTGTAAAAAGCGTTATATAAATACACTTTGATTTGAAAGAACTCATTTATAAATGAGTCACAGGTAAGTCAGAGAGTTTCGAGGTTAATGTATATTTGTCACATTGCCACATTTGTTTTAGAATTACATAGTTTCCATAATTTAAGTAATATGTGTATGAAACAATGACAAATATCACCAACATGCCTAATGTTATAACTGCCCCTGATTTGTGTGTTAGAGACTGCTATGATTGGTCTGTCAAAACAAATGAAGACCGATTCAGGTCTCACTCAAAACCTTTATTACCATTCAGATGCCTGAGTTTGTGCACAGTAAACACAGCACCACCCAGGGCCCAGGGCATGGTAAACATTGTGCCACCAGGGCAGAGGGGACGTAAACACAGTGCCACGTAGGCCCAGGGCACAGTAAGTCCTCACAATGACATTGTATCTTCCTGGTGAGAGAGTGTAATGGACAACATACATTCTACATAGTGCAGCTTTCACTTTATTTGGAGAATTAAGTCCATGATTGTAGACATTTATTTAATAGTCTATAGACGGTCAACTTGGTTATTTTAGCTTTCATTTTAATTGGACAGTCCAGTGTGAAAGCCACAGTACATTTGTGGTGTGAGTAGAGTTCACATCTCTAGTGGTGGAGTGACATTCTTACAGAAGGAGGACCAGTTTTTTGGCCAACAAACACGTTACTCCTGCAAACAAATTCCATATCAAATCTGAAACTGAACCACACTACTCAAACTGAACATGTGCAATTAAAATACACCCTGACTTATGTTTCATGCACTGCATTATGTATAAAAAAATAAAAAAAATAATGTTTTGAAATTAAATACTCCTTTAAACATCTGTTCAAACTTTTTTAAAGTCTCAGGTAGCCAGTTCTGTGGCTGCTGTAATTCCACCTGCTGTTGTAACAGACACAGTTGTACTGCGCCTTTAAGAGGGAGCTTCATGGTTATGGAGAGAGAGTGAGTCTGAGGGGAGAACCGTCACCTTTCTGCTCGCCTTCTCAACACTCCTTTTTCTTTGGTAACGCTGTACGGTGCTTTTTACTGTTTTCTTTACGTGTAAATACAATGATGGTAGCCGTGTGACCTGGCTTGAAGTGATCCAGGAGAGAATAAAAGTCTTTCAGATTGCCCACAGCAGTGTGTGTGTGTCACTCCATGTTAACTCCACGCATCGCGGTTACCCCGTAGCACCTGTTCCTCACTCCAGGTAAGAAGCGTTACACTGTTTTCATTAATAAGCCTTTGAAGTACTTTGGGTGTCGTAGTGAAATGAACTGACCAAACAGCAGTGAGGGAGGTTATGTTGGGTCTCACCCCCTGAGCTTCTACATCGTGTCTCTATGACAAAGGACAGAGCCGCTTAACTAAGAATGAGACCGTCCTCACTGACAATGTGAGAATATCTGATAGATCACTGACTGATAAAAAAGAAAGAGGACGTACCACATGACAACTTACAAAACCTACCGCATCTCTATATTTGGTGTGTGTGTGTTGAGCTTAGTTTGTCAGAGTTTCATCTGAATACACTTCCTCTCCACTATAATTATTCTTGTGAAGTCATTCAGTAGACTGTATTGAAGAGTGTGTACGGTGTGTATCAGCAGTCCTGCTGTAGCTGTGTGTGTAACTCAGTAAGAATGCAGGTGTGTGTTTATCTGCTCCTTGTGCTCCACGCTGCTGATGGTGAGTGTTACCTTCTCTCTACAGGTGTTGTCATCCTCATACATTCATTTGCACAAAGGTATTTATATCTGGGAGCAGCAGAGAGCAGCAGCTCACCACTTACCCCAGATTCTGTCTATCGACCAAGATATGTTTGAAGTCCAAATTTTGCCTCTTTAGTTTAGAACAAAAGCTGTTAAATGCTAACGTTGCTAGCAAACACTGGAGGTCAACAGCAACTTAAATATAGCCTTCGTAAATACATGCCCACAAACTTCTCTCAAGCCGGTCAAACGGCATCCAAGTGTTAATAAATGTCTCCCAGACTAGTCGGTGTGTCGTATAACTCACTGTGAACTAGACAAGTCAAGAAACACGTCACCGGGAAGCGACCTGGATGAGGTTTGAGGACATGTAGCTCGATATCTGACTTATTTACAAATCCTATTAGCTATCGTTGCTGTTGGCTTCCAGTGTTTGTTAGCAATGTTAGCAGCTTTTTGTTCTAATGGAGCGAAATATGGACTCCAAACATGTCTTGTCCACCCGAGTTAAGGGAGAATAAAGTAAATTTGCTTCTTCGCCGACTTGTTCCTTTAAGTGCCACTGAAATCTGCGCTGTGGTTCGGTCCGGTAGAGAGGAACCGGTGCTAATTACTTGCTAATTAGTTACTTCAGACCAGCATAAGGTAGGAATTGTAGGGACATTACTAAGACTGATGGAATTGAGAAACAGGAAGAGTACATGAGTAATGTGACTCTTAGAAGGCTCATTTTGCTCTATAAATCTGTACATTTATAAAAAACGTTTTTTATTATGGTGTGGTATGTGAAATGTGCTCACTTGTTTATTTCTGTTTGTGTTATTTATTCCTCACTTGTTCATTCTGTGTATAATTCAGCTCTTGTCCACTACCCACTTCTGTATCCAGCTGCCTGTGGCAGAGGTCACACCTCATTGTGGTTGACTGTATATGTGGTACAGTCCTTTCCATGTGGTGTGTGATGTATGTGTTTGGTGCTTCTGTGTGTTTTCCTGAGTATGGGTGGGTTTGGGGGAAAGAGTACAGAGGTTTCTGATCACATGAATTTTGACATGCCCATCGTATCTCTTATTGAGCTAGCAGTCAACCAAGACAGTACTACTCTATATTACCATGGAGACCAGAGGAGGGGCAGAGGTCACTACCTGCAGGTTAAAGAGCTGGACTGGTACTGAATAAATCCATTTCAGTCAAGAGGTCTCAGCTATCAGGACTTCCCAGAGGGTTTCATCCAGACAGCTGTCTCCCACATTTAGACAGTGTTTGTTTGTTTGTTTTAGCCTATTTATATGGTTTACCCCCACGTTGCTCAGCGACACTGACTATAGTACTTGCTGACACTTCCTACAGTGTAGTGACCCAGATTACGCTGGACCCCTGCTCAGCTTTCCTGAAACACAACCCATGCTTAACTACATGGTCAACCAAAGTGGCCCAGATCTCATCCGTGATGGTTGCTCTTCCTCCCCCTCATCCTCTTCCTCATCCTCACTCTCCAATACTGACCTCCATTGATATCCAACCAAGATATCGAGCCTGTGGCCTCTTTATAGTGCTCAGGTTCTGATTTCTAAGTGCCATTAGTCAAATTGGTCAATGAGTACTGGGTTTGGTTAATTGATAAATGGATGCATCATTTGTATTTGAGGGTTTTCCATAAGAAACAGGTATTTCTGTTGAATGATGTGTCCAATATAGAGAATTGTGTTTAGCGTATTGAAAAAATGTGTTTTAGGAATACAAAAAGAGTGTAAATCAGAAGGTGCTTTTGGTTTAGTATAAAAGGTCAGGAGATGGGCTACATGAGTTAGTGGTTTTAATTATTGTGTCACATGTCCCTGTTTTTGTGTCTTGCAAAAAACTGTAATATCACAAAAACAGTACAGTTTCCCAGCAAGCACCTCTTCCTCCTACCAAACTTGGAGCACTTTTTAACAATTTAACAATACATAACTAAATAACTAACTCTCTCTCTCTCACGCACACACACACGTATACACACACACAAAAACATGCACAGCTGCTGCAGGATGGCCAGACCCACATCTGAAGGACTTGGAGAAAGACAATTTTACACACACAGTAAATGTACATTCAAAGGGATACCTTCGTGCCCTGCTCTCTCTCTCTCTCTCACTCTCACACACACACACACACACACACACACTCTATATCTCTCTCTCTCTTTTCTTGTTGGGTGTTTGGGCTTCAAGTTCTCCTATGTTCTTCCTCTTATCTTAGAGGTTTAGAAAAATTTACAAATAAAAAATGAACAAATAAAAAATAAAACCATAAAGTACAGTACAGCATGCACCTCTTCCTCCTCACATATGTATTGCTAAACTTGGTGCACTTGAGCAATACATAAATAACACGCACACAGACATGCATATGCGCATGCTTCCTTTTTGGGTTCGTGAGCTTAAAAATCTGCTGTGCTGTTCCTCTGAGTGGTGCGTGAACGACATGTTTACTTCTTTCACTCACCCATGAAGACTGTAAAACAGTCTCCAAATCCTCATCAGTGACAGATTCAGCTCTGAACCGCATAGTTTAATCAGTCAATCACTGACTCTGGCAGCATACATTCACTCAAGTGACTCCAGTTTAAAGACTGTTTTCTTATTTAGTCCCAAGTTATTCTGATGTCACCATAGTCATAGCTACCAGTTTACAGATGTGAGAATTCCCAGCATGCACCGCTTCCCCCTCACATATGTATTGCTAATCTGGGTGCACTGGGTGCTACGTGTGAAATGTACTCACTTGTTTATTTCTGTTTTGTGTTATTTATTCCTCATTTGTTCATCAATTGGTCAGGAGGCTTGGACAGCCCATGCTGCTGCACGCACACAAACAGACACACACACACACACTGTTTCTGTTAGTGGTATTTTTTCCTCACTTGTTCATTCTGTATATGATGCAGCTCTTGTCCACTACCCACTTCTGTATCCAGCTGCCTCTGACAGAGGTCACACCTCATTGTGGTTGATTGTATATTTGGTGCAGTCCTTTACATGTGCTGTATGATGTATGTGTTTGGTGCTTGTGTGTGTTTTACTAAGTGGGGCGTGGGGGTGGGTTTCAGGGAGAGGCTACAGTGAGTTCTGATCTCATGAATTCTGACATACTCATCATATCCAAGACGATACTACTCTGTCTTACCATGGAGACCTGAGGAGGGGCAGAACTCACTACCTACAGGATAAAGAGTTGGACTAGTGTTGAATAAATACATTTGGCAAGACAAGTGAGGTATCCAGGTCCAGCTCTACGGTGGGTGTGAAGACCCATTCTGCAGAAAATGCATAAATTAAAAAAAGCAAATTCATTAGAATGGAAACACGTGCGCTACAGTTCCGAAATGCAGTGCAACTTCAGAAATGCTGCAAACTCAGTCACAATACAATGGAAGTGTTTTCTGAAGTTGCCTCACATTTCCAAAATATAGCACACATGTCATTTTGAATAAAGTGTTTTCTGAATTTGTATAGCGTTCAGGAATTTGCATCAAGTTTGTAAACTGTAGCACACGTTTCCCTTCTGTGTTCTTCAAAAGAAACAGTAAATCAAACATAATGTGGAATACAAGTGTAGCAACAAGACTGAAGGTGAAGTAGGTGAGACGCTGATTCAGAGATGGAACTGCACCTTAACAATCACAGCACCACAAAAGGTACCAAATACAAATGGTGCAGACTGACTCTGCTTATAGAATCCACCTCTTCGGCCTACAGCAGTTTAACCCCTACCACCTACATTGCAGTTCTCAGACATATTTCAGATCTTAGTGCTTTTTAAATGAAGCACAGGGTAGCCAATCAGAACAGAGCTCATTTATCTTGCATTCTAAAGGTACAGCAACAGAAATGGCCTGTTTAATTCTTAGGGATAAGGAGACGTTAGAAAATAGTTGTGTAAAGCTGAATTATTATCTGACTTTTGCTGGAAGATCAAGCCACACAAACATTGTAAGAGGACACCAAAGAAAACTATAAAAGAAAGGATAAATGTAGGATATGCGCCCCCTCTAAAGACGTTTAGTATTTGGTGAGATGGGAAGGTGAGTGGCTACAGCTACAGCTGAGAAAGCACCAGGGGCTCCTGTCTGGGTCTCACTGGGCAGCCATATACAGGGCAGCTGTGTACAGCACAAACTCTGAACTTGGCTGAAGGGTGCAGTTTCAGCACCTTGGACAGCAGTCAGACTGTCTTGGAGCTGAAAGATGTTTGGTCTGTGGTATTGGTCTACAACTCTGAACACGTTTTACTAAAGTCTGTCCTTATTTGGTCCTTTTAATGAAATCTACATCTCTAAGTACAAACCCCATCTCTAAGTAAAACTCTATATCATCTCTTGGAAACATTGAAATAAAAAATGGGGGGAAAAAAAAATTAGCAAAGCATTAATCATTAGATTAGAAAATGTTATTCCATCACTGATGCACCCTGATCAAACTGGTTTCATCAAAGGAGACACTCAACCATTAACAGGGTTTCCTGTGATAACTGTTGGGTTGTGATGACATTGTACTGTCTACATCCAAAGTGGTCTTTACTTTGGTGACTCCTTTAGTGGTTCTATGTCAGTGGGTGGATTTCACAGCTTCAATTAAGTAGTTTTTTTCTTAATAGTATGAAAACTACAACATGATCATAGACTGCTGCATTCCACCTGTACTTTATGAATAATATGAATGTTATCAGACCATCCTCATGTTTACCTGATTAAATGATCAATGTTTTTATTTTGATCAGCATGTAGTCTAAAGCTCTTCCTGTCTGATCTCTCTAATATTTGCTAAGCTACACATTCAGTTTGGTCCTCTGATCACTAAGTGCAGGAGTGAAATGATGTGACCAAACAGTGCTGAGGGGGATCACTGTGTAGCACTACTTCTTACTGCAGGATCACTTTACTGAGGATGGGGACTGAACACTGGGAAGCTCAGGAGGAAGTGATGACACTAGAAAGACACTGTTTCACTGTTACATTTAGTCTGTATGTGAGAGAGAAAGAAGTGGAGGAATAATTTATTTTGCACTTGAACACACTTCCCCTCTACTGTGGATATTAGTGGGTGAAGAATTTCAGTGGAGTTCTACTGAGAGAGTTGTAGAGTTCCAGGTCATAGTTGTATGGTGGTTCCACTAGACAGACTGTATTCTGGGCTGCAGTTTTCAGTGTTCAGTACACTGTAGTTTTGTAGAGTGTATAAGATGTGTAGCAGCGTTACTGCTGTAGCTGTGTGTAGTGTTTTGTGGAAGAATGCAGGTTTAGTGAAGCTGAGTGTTTCATTTTGTCTGCTATTGTACGTAATCAGTTATATAGATACACCATATGCAGGAATGTGGGGCACCAACATAGACTGATTTACAGCTTATTTCATAACCTTGATGTAATCTAAATTGGGTGATTCTTTTCCGCATGCTTTGTTTAGGTGTTCTTGGTTTTGTTCGCTCGTGTCTGGTGCTTCTTTGTTTTGGTTTGGTTTTTCTGTCGTTGTTTTCATCTTTGTCTAGTTTGCATTCGTTAATCTTTGTATAAATATCCCTGGTTTTATCATCTTGGCTGTGGGTCTTTGAATGTGCGCTCTCTCGTCCTCCTGTGAGTTTATTGTTGTTTGGTAATGTTATTAGCCTGCTCGTTATTCTAGTGTTTACTGTTTAACTTCCTTCTTGGTAATGATGTGCAGACGAAGTCCTGTGAAGCGTTTGAGGTTCTTCCTTATTGTACTGCTAAAGGATTCGAAGCTTTGGAGAATTGAAAGCTGGTGACAAAACAGCGACACCTGGTGGTGTTCAGAAATTATAGCAGCTATAGATTCAAAACTGCACGGCATTATAAACAATACAACACTGCACCGCTTTTATATGTCATAAAAAAAAGGATGATCAGTAATGATGTTTAGTAATTAAATTCTGCAATAATTTGTTTAAAATAATTGTATCCATTTTTATGTGAAAACTTGATACAAAACTATACTGGGAGACAACAGGGTGATGTTATGAAATGTTTACTCTCCCTTTTAGCTTCTATAATTTGCACATTTCCAATTTTTTATTAAAAAGATACATTATAGGACAGTGCCAAACTTATGAAACAGTCTCACCCTCATCCTGTGGTTCGGTGACGTTTGACGCTTCAAACATCATTAGTCACGCGTTATTAGTAACTTTAGTGGTAATATTAGTGGTAACAGTAACTGATACAAGCTTCAGTACACTGTGTGATATGAGCTTCGATGTCTTAGTATCAAACGTTCCATCACAATTTTATTGTTTCTGCACAGTTCCTGTATCGTTCTTCTCCCTTTTTTGGTGTTCTGTTTAGTTAGTGTTTAGTTTGCATCATTTTGTTACTTCTGAAGTTATGTCTACTTGTTTTGGAAATAAAGAACTTTTGTTTATACATGTGCATCAAGCCCTGTCTGCCTCCGCTTTACATTATCGTTCTGAAAACTGCAGTATGCAGATCATTAATGTAGGTGGATCAGCTGGATCAAAATCACTAATGTGTTCTTATTTTAGATTTTAGATTTAAAACATCTAAAATAAAAGGTAATGCTTTGCTAGGATAAGTTGCAAATAGGCGTAAAGCAAACAGTCATAAAAGTTGATTTAGTCCATGTTGATGTCAGTTTGACAATACAAGTTTCTGTTACTGTAATTATTTACCCCTGTCCCACTTACCTACAACCAATGGCAGACATGCAGGCAAAGGTTTAACCCTTTGTTACCTTGAACTTATATGAAACTCAGCTTTTTAGGTAGTATTAGGTAACTAGAGTGAAGAACTCTATTTTTTATAAACTGCTGACAGCAGTTTCCTGTAAATGTAACACATTAACATAAACATGTGAATATTTGTCTCATGAATTTCACCCAAACAATTAAATATTTCATTAATTTTGCGATCTGTATCTCTTACCTGTGTGTATTATGCGGTTTGTGTGTGCGGACACATTTGGAGCTGTTAGGTGTATTATGTAGTTTTAATAACAACATCTCTGCAAGAGACCAGAGATGACCACAGGATTAAGTTTACACAAGAACAAAAACTTTATAGATGAGAGTTTGGCCTACATGTATGAATATGTTCTAACTTTCTAGATTAAATGACATAGTCATGACAACTGACTTTGTAGCTCAGTGTATTTCAGTGTATAGCCAGCTACCTGCATGAGGGCATTATAGAATTTATAATTCTAATGAAGCATTTATGTACAAAGTCTTGTAGTTTTGTTTTCTTTCCAATTTTCTTTTTTTCTTAATCTTGTAGCTGGTTTGGTTGAGCCTTTAAATTTGTAAAGAAATGTATGGAATGTCTATGAAGGTAATGACTAACTTGCTTCCAGATCCAGGACTGCTGAATAGTGTGTGGTCACTGTTCACCCCATGCCGCATGCTGCCTGTTAAGAAATCTTATTTTGGTTAAATATTTGGCTACATCAGAGACTAAATTTGCAGTATAAATTGGTGTTCACACCAAACGCGAGTAAAATCTGCTCGGTGATGGGAGACGCTGTGGAAATTCGCTTCTGGTAGCGAGTAATCTCGCTTAATGATCTATAATGGAGGCCTATATATCTACATTAAAGATCCGTGTTCGTACTGAGTTCATCTAGCTGAAACCTTCTGATTTAATGCAGTTTGGAAGTGAGAGCTAATATAAAACCAGAGGATGGTGCTGTACTTGCTTCTTTCTGAGATAAAAAAATAGCTGCAATCATTTTACTAGGTATTTATTTATCTATCTATTTATTTATTTATTTATTTTGCTCATCCGTTCACACAAAGTCACAAAAACCAGACTAATGAGTCAGATAGTGTTAGCTGATTTCTGTAATACTACGTTACCTCCAAAATTAAACAATATCAAGACTGCCCATAAACACCAGATTTTGCTCTACTCAGGCGAAAAAGGAGTGATGTAGCAGTTAGATGTGACAGACGCTTAAGTCTTCAAAAAGATGGGAACAGGAATCTAATTAGAACATGAATCTAACTGGATCATCTCTGTAAGGTCCCATTTCTGTTAGAATGGTTCCTACTCAGACCTTTGCCTGTATAGACAACACCAAACCCCTCACTAAACACAGACACTCAATGAGACGAGGTGGAAAACTGAACAAAGACGAGCACTGCAAGAATGTGATCAGTCGCATGTGTTGTATGTGGCACTTGGCTTGATATAAAGATTTCTAGTGCTTCCACACTGATGCTCTATCACAGAGTTATACATATATTGTCTGATCTTTCTGTGACTGGTAGAATGGTGTGGCATTAGAGATCAACCTACATTTTATTAGTAATAAAATAAAACACCTTATTTATAGACCAGGCCAGAACTCTTTCAATACAGTGTCAGGACAATCATTGTCAAAGCGTTCATTTATAAAGTCATATGGGAGTTTTCATTTCAGCCTCTCCAGCCAGTGTCAAGAACAGGAAGGTACTACGTGGTTTGAGGTGTTCACATCTGCTCAGTTTTCCTAGTAACCTCCCACAACTGCCCTCAGTCCGTGATTGCAACTCCCGTCTTCCCCGGCACAACCTCACCAGATCCTCATCACCAGTTTACTAGTATCACCTGTGTCTCATCTTTGCTACACTATTTATTCTCTCTGGTTTCGTTCACTCCCTGCAAAGTATTATCGCTGGTCTATCAGCATGTACTGAGCAATTCCCTGGTGTGTGTACATCTGGCCATTACTCTCGCCTGTTTCACTTTACAATTGTTGCTTATTCCGCTACAAATAAAACTCGGCTGTCCACAAGCTTCTGGCCTGTTCTAAGATGTCACCCCTCACTTGGTAAGCAACAACTAATTGTAACGCGGGAGGGGTGGAGAGCGAACACTCGTGTGAAGTGACGACGCCATAACGAACCAAACTGATTGCATAGAATAAATAAATAATACGTTTAATAATCGACAAAGACTAACAACACATTATAGAATGAAGAACAAACAGGCTAACAGAAGAATAATAATATGATAACAGGGTGAGGGCGAGAAATGAACAACAAGGGAATACAACATTAAGGGAAAACTAACGGAGAACAACAATAATGAAACATAACAGTGAGCATAAAGACAGACAAACGGGAACAACACAGAACCGGGCTATGTAAGATGAACAAACAATATTGACAACGAAGATACAGAACTAAACAAGGAAAGCAACATGCAGCAGATCGGACTAAACACGGAGAACAAATGAGATCGAACTAGAAACGCAATGATAGCGACCAAACGAGAACTGACCAGAAACCATGCGAGCCACTCTAAGACAAAGACAATGACAAATTATGACTTAATCTTCTGGAAACAATTCATAATGTCACTGAGCCTCA
The DNA here is from genome assembly GCF_041902795.1 of Electrophorus electricus. Taxonomy (NCBI): domain Eukaryota; kingdom Metazoa; phylum Chordata; class Actinopteri; order Gymnotiformes; family Gymnotidae; genus Electrophorus; species Electrophorus electricus. Next base: position 14,338,479 of record NC_137498.1, read on the forward strand.
TTTTGTCTTTCATGTTATTTCTAAAGTGTATAGTTGGACTATGACAGTATCAATAAACTTCCAGTGTAAAATTGTTCCCCAGCCACACTACATCTTATACACCCAAAGTGACAGAAATGTATTGTTTTTGATTCATTGCTTAGTACTAGATGTGTTCAGTTGTCCAAAGAACTATTTTATCTATTTTACCTCATGATGACATTTTTCTTAAAGAGTCATGCATCCTAACTATGACCATCCACAAACAGTAAGTAGGAACTGTGTGAACTGAAACCTCAAACTACTGTGGTTGGGGAAATACTGTTTTGCACTGGCACTTTGATATTGTCATAGTCAGGACATGTCAACATTTATGAAAAATACAATTGTGATGTAAAATGTTTTCACAATACTTTAAGAAAATTGAAAAATGACAGTTTTACCTCAAAATTGTATTTTTCAGAAAGTTTCATGTGTCCTAAGAAACTACCAGCATCAAGCTATTTCTCAGTCACACTAGTTTGACCAAAGGCTTTACTGAAAATGACAGAAGTGATCTGTTTTTGACTCATCTCACCCAGTATTGGATGTATTCCCAATTGTCCAAAGACACGTTTTACCTGAAAATGGCATTTTTCTTCATGTGTCCTGACTATGACACTGTCAATAAAGTGACAGTGCAAAACTGTATTTCCCAACCACAGAAGTCTAATTACAGGCTATACAACCACATTGACAGCTTTTTGGTCAACATACAAAACAAATTTAAAATATATATTTTAAATACTTTTAATACTTCATTGTGAATTATATTTTGACATAATTTCATTTGTTTTGTGGCCATATCACGATGCTCAAGAGGGATAATTCCATTGCATTAGTGCTGACTCTAATATAACATCATTACTTGGAAAGTCAAGGCTTCATTATAATTAGATTTAAACAACTTTTAAACATGCGCTGATGAGCTTGTTCACCTGCCCCCCAGTCAGGCACAGTCACATGTCTACTAGTGTCACGAATGTAAACCACCCTGAATGTTCCTATACACATTTATAATGGGTCAGTACTGTAGCCATACTTGCAAACACAAGTAGTACTAAAGCAGTACACCATCTTATGCTAACAAACACATGTTCCTCTCCAGGAATTTCAACAACAGAATTTACATCAAGGTTTGATGGCAAAACAAGTGCAAAGGCTCCAGCTGACGCTTCCACTACTGACAGTGCAAAGACTCTGACTGACGGTAACATGCATTTACTGCATATCAACATGGTCTCCTAATATCTTAAAAAGCAATTAAAATGCATGCTGTGTAAAAACATAAACACTAACACGCACACAAATACACATAACATTTGTATAACGTTTGCCTTCAGATGTCCAAAACCCTGCTGGTGATCTATTATATATCCTCATGACTACTGCTGTGGGAGCTGTCCTCCTCCTGCTGCTGGGTCTCGTGGGGGTCTTGTGCTGGAGATACAAAGGTACGTACACACACACACACACACACACACACACACACACACACACACATGCATGCATGCATGCATACAAGTTGTGGGTCACACTGTCTGGTTTTCTAATGTAGTCCAGAGACATGGACAAACGAGGCTAAGAAAGGGGCAAACAGAAGAGAAGAGAGAGCAGGAGACACAGGTGAATGCTCACATACCATCCACTGTAACATAAGAAAAACAACCTCCACATCATTACTGGCACATGTCCTTCAAGGTCAAATCTTCCATGGTGTGTGTGTGTGTGTGTGTGTGTGTGTTTTTACAGGATTGTTTTGCTGTGCTTTGTTCACCTGTTCAGGTGAGTGCTACTTTGTATCTGAATCCTGGGGGTTCAGATGATACAATACAATTAGTACAATACAGTTCAAATAAGGGATCACATATATCACATACAGCACCTTTTTCATGGTTTTTTTATTTTTTAAAGGAAAACCATCTTTGAGAAAACACAGGTTGTGAAGTTCAGGTTTTGTTGAAGCAGTACCAAATACCTGAGCAGAGGGTTTTATACAGATAGTGTGTGGGCTTCCCTAGTTGTGTGGGGTCCATGGTGAGTTTCTGATACAAAGCAGCTCTTGATGAACATTTTTGATGATGGCTGTTGTGATCTCCAGTTTGAAATCAGTGGAGATGGTGGTGTGTAGGAAGCTCAGACTCCACATCACTTACTGTACTGAGTTACAAAGGGAGATGGACAGTTGTCTTATTTCAGAAATGTATCATCCATCTCTACTGCTTTTTGCATGTTGACCTCCAAGTTGTTTTCAGTGCACCACAAAGCCAGACGAGCCACTTGACTCCACTAGCAGTCCCGTCAGTGTTGCTAACGAGTCCTGTTAGGGTCATTTGCTTGATGATAGCTGGAGATGCACTTGTTGGTGTAGCAGGAGAAGAGGAGGACTGAGAGTGTCCAGCCTTGAGGAACCCCAGTGCTGATGGATAGGGGCTCTGACAGATAAGGTTCCAGGCACACAAGCTACCTTCTATCTCACAGGTAGTTGAAAATACCCTGACAGACACAGGGTTCCACTCTCAGTTGTGTTGAAAGCAGAGCTGAAGTCTACAAACATGACTCTGTCATAGGATCCTAGAAGGTCCAGATGAGTACAGACATAGTGTTGATTGTGACTGTGCATAGTGCAGATTGCTCTGTATGCAAACTATATCAGTCCAAGGAGGTGGGAGTGATGGACTTGACATAAAACAGAACCAGCTTCTCGAAGCATTTCATGACTACTGATGTTAAAGCTTCTGACCTGTAGGTATTAAGGCTGGTTATATTGTCCTTCTTTGGACAAGGATTATTTACCATTAAATTCTACATGTGTTTCACTTCACCTGTGCCCTTATGGAGCACAGCTCTTATCACTGCATTCATATGAAAACGGGTCTTCTGGACATGTACCAGTGATTTCACACCACATATAGCATATTGTTGTTGCCCTTTGCATGATGGTCATAGGTGCATAAAGGTTATTGGTGCATTTGAATTGTGCATTTGTGTGTATGTATAGACTCTTATATACAGTATTTTTTCGAAAGTGTGCTTTAGTGTTTACACAAGTTTGCTAATTTTCCATTTCTGTGTTTCTACAGGAAGATTCGTGTGTCCTATACGCAACTGTAAATCGAAAAGCGAAATGCAAAACAACACAAGAACAGGTGTGCATCATACTGAATGTGTGTTTTGTAAACATGTGTGTTATGTAACAATTGTTAATGTGTTATTCCTACAGGATGATGTCACTTACTCCACTGTAGTACACAGTCAGAAAACCAAACTAGCATCCACTCCAATGGATAATGCAGATTATACAGAATATGCCACCATCAAATTAAATTCAAATTAAGCACACACTCTCTCTCTCTCTCACACACACACACACACACACACACACACACACACACACACACACACACACAAACAAATGCAATCAAGCAAATGGACAAAAAATAAACATACAAAAACATATATGGTAGCCAGTAAATAGCAAGTATTTTATTTGTTTCTTCACTGTAAATGCCTCATTAGGGGTTAATCTGCTGAAAGATGATTTGAATACTTCTGTGAATTATTAGCTTTTTTGCATGTAATTTATTAGTAGTAGTGCTTTTGGCTTTAATGAAATAAAAAATGATGTGTAAATGTTCACGGTACGGCCCCTCCTCCCAGACGTCTTTCTCTGTGTGTGTCGCCCTGTGTTTCACACCTGCTCCTCATTTTGTGTCATTACTGTGCGTGAGTATAACTCTCCTGTTTAGTAGTGTATGTTGTTATTGATTGACCATGTATTAGCCTATGTGCTACATTGTCTGTTGTCTGGTGTTAATAAACGTAACTTTTGTCGGCTCATTCGTGTGTCCTGCCTAGCCTCCGTCGTTACATAAATGTGCATATCATTTTGTCAAGTGCTTTATTGTTGACTGTAGCCATTACTTCACTGTGAGAATTTATTTCTGTTTTAAAAATAAAGAGCAAAAGCCAGATGAGTGTGGTTTCGATTTTTACCTGCTTAAAATGACACATTACACCTTTATAGAGGTGAGGCACTAAAATGAGTTTAGACTGTGTACTGAGTTACCAGTCTATATGTACACCTGCTCCATAGCTATGACTGTAGAATTAGTTTAGGCTATAAGACATGACACTGTTTCATGGGTTTCTAAATCTCTGAAAGTGTAGGTGGGATGTTTTTCATCAAATTACCTAAATTATTGCAAATTCCATTAGCATTAAAATGTCTTGCCACTGGAAATGACAAATCCTTAATTCTGATGGTCCAAAGGTGTTGAACAAAACAATCAGCAAACATTCTCTTGGTTCCTCCAATATACAGATGAATACATCTCTTGCAAAAGATAAAATAGACCACTCGTGTAGTAATGCATGAGGAGGAATAGGTGATAAAAACGGATCCTTTTGTTCTAGTTATTTTATTGTCTTTGTTAATAAGGTTTTATGAAGCACATCTAGAGCAGGCTACAGTACCAGTTATTATTATTATTATTATTCAACGGGTCATTTACCTGTCTTTAAAGGCATGCCTGTTTGTTAGTTTACTAACTGTAGTGATTATACACACACACACACACATATATATATTTCAGACAGCGACCCTTCATAAGCTGTGCAAGCAAAGTGCTTAAGAAGTTGTATATTTTTCTATAGATATCCACTCGACATCTTTAACTACAGTACCTTGCAGCTGCTTCCCAAGAATCTTCAAGTGCAGAAGTGCTTCAAGTTTCCAGAATAAATGTATATTAGAAGTATCTAGATAACACTTCCCCTTTGGTCAAACACACATCACTTATGAAAAGCAAGACAATGTAATTTGGTACAGCACCTTTCATCCACAATAGCAATTCAAAGTGCTTTGCACAAATATATAGTAGCAACAAAGAAAAAAACCATTAAAATAATATGAAAGATGCTAATAAAAAGGACACCATGTACACAAGGTACAGGATGGCAACACTGTCAGTGAAATGATAGATAGATAGATAGATAGATAGATAGATAGATAGATAGATAGATAGACTTTGACAATATAATTTGGCAAGAGCTGATTACATGTGACTGTGATGCATCACTTTAAGTAGTGTGTTAAGCCGTCCAAAATGAGCTAAACTTTAAAAATACATGATGCAATCTGGTTTATGAGAATACATTAGAATTATTTGGTTCAGTTAACCAACTGCCATCAAATTTATTGGTAATTTTGCTGGTATTTACTTATGTTTATCAGGGATATTTTGTACATAGGCTTGTCCTAATTCTACAAATTGGAGTCAGTTTCCCAACAGAGTGATGCAATAACATAAAAGAGCAGAGTGCCACTTTAAATACTCCTAACAATATAATGCTGTACATTGAAACTGAACCTAAATTAGTCAATGATGTGTTTATGTACTACTGTGGTTAAAGCAAAACTCTCTCATTAGTTGCATAAATTAATGTGTTTCTGCTGGCTACACACTGGACAGCACAAGGGAGATCAAATATCAATGCTTACACAGGAGATTCAGTACTGCTGCCATGTTCCTGCACTGACCTACACACAAAATCTGAGTTTCACCTTGAAGAAACACAACACTAAGAGAAACACATGGGACATGATCTCCATTGAGAGTGAACAGTACAGAAACAGAGTTCAGCTGGGTACTGCTCACTCTCCAGGAAATCTCTCTCTCCTCATATCACACCTGACTGAAGGGGTTTGGGGATGGTAAGGTGTCATCTTAAAAGGAGAGAATATAAAGACACCGTACTCACCGTTAAATCTCTATCAAGCACAGTGATAATGTCATCATTAGACTGAACCCACAACCTTTGACTGTTCCAGACCTTCTGTGTTAAGCCATGTTTAGAGCAGTACTTTATCCAGATGTTACTCAAATGCACCACCATGTTGTAATGAATGCCATTAGGGTTGCAAGCAGTCAGCACTGAGGTAGTAGATGGCAATTTTAATTTTAGATTAAAACTGCAGCTATGAACTTACTTGAGCCGTTAACACACGTAATACATAAAACTCTCTCTGAACAAGCTTCTCTCACTTCTCCATTCTGAGAGTGTAGTGATCACTGCAGAAAATCACTCCAGATGAAGCATCTGGGTCAAAGCATTTAGGTGGTGTCATTTAGCTTTTTATTTGAAATCGAAAACCTACCCCAAACTAGCAAGGCCTCCTGTTGGGTCTACATGAGCTTATGGAGGGTGTCTGTGGTGGTTTAGTCTGCAGTTTGGCAGGGAATGTGGAGATGGAGAACATCACTGCTTACTCGGTCCTGCAGCCCTGCTCCTGACTCGGTCCTGCTGCCCTGCTCCTGCACTGACCCACACGCCAGACCTGGGAGGTTACACTGTGCCAGGCACAATTCAACCAGAAACACGTGGAGTGAAAGTGAACAGTACAGAAACAGAATTCACCTGTACTGCTCACTCTCCAGGAAATCTCTCTCTACTCATATCACACCTGACTGAGGAGGATGGCGGGCTGTACTTATGCAATCATAAAGGAGCTCAAAACAGATACATTAGGCTCAATGTACAACATAAAACATTACATAATATATATATCAGTGGGCTTGTATGTTTAAAAATGCCCATAAAAAAAAACTTTTTAAACATAGCATAGCTTTTAAATAATGACTAGAGATAATGTGTGCAATATGGCTCAGGGCCAACTGTCTCCTAAATGAGCAAAAGGATTATTTCATCTTCATTTTCAACATTCAGAGTGGTCTTTGCGCTGCACCACCCCTCACTCCTCACTGTTGTTACAGTCTCTCCTCAGACTCTGCCCTACATCCCTCTTTGCTTTGGTCAAGAGGACCAAAGCTACAAACAACATAAACAAGCTGTTGTAGTATCACCATGCCTCCTGAAATTAAGAATTTATCATCCATTTTACCTCAGCATCAGTTCCTGCCACACTGATGGAGATGGAACAGACAACAGACATTAACAGGCCCACTACAGACCTACACACTTTCTCAATGTACCGTCTATGGACCTAAATACTTGATCAGAAGGACAGCCAAAGAGCTACACAACTGATCCTATCTGGGTAACCCTTTATTTGGATTGTCTGCATTTAGACATTCAACAGACCATCTCTAGACTATTGACTGTTCAAAGTTATGAATATCTTATTAACCAATTCTCAACAACATGTGAGTAGAGGCTTATCTATCTTTCAGCATGTCTTATATTTCACCAATAGACTGCATGTTCCTCATCAACTAAAAGCAAGGAATTATAGTATAGATAGGATAGGTGAATAGATGTTGCGAATAACCATCAAAGTATCTCTAGAGATTGTATAGCCTGCACTGTATAGATGAACAACTGTTCAATTCATTTTTATTGAAATTTAAAGTTCAGTTACACTACAGTGCATATAAATGAGACATTGCAGTTTCTGAGGGGTATTATATTTATTAACATTTTTACCTTCTCCAGTAAAGTACTGTTTTGATAGTTCCTCTTTTTTATATACACTGTTTATACACTATTTTTAAACATGTATTAATCATTGTTAGATTAATAGTCCATCAAAATGAAATTCTCTTTTAGTCCTCCAGATGGAATTGTTTCTCCATGGTGAGGCCAAGGTTTCTGACAGAGTGTAGAGGACAACATAGTCACCTGGAACATACTGCCTCTTTAAATTTATTCAGACAATTCAGTCTGTCTTTGTAGACATTTTGTTAGTAGTCTATAGACTTATATACTTATAACTTAGCCAGTTTAGCTTTCATTTTAACACTCGATGCACTGCTTCTGGTGTGAAATGGGCTTAAGGCCTACTTTGTTGTAAAAATGTCTTTATTAGATCAACTTGTTGCAAGTTCAGATGTAACACTTTGCAGATGTAAGTTCAGAGGTAATACTTTTAAAGTCTCTTAGCTCTTCAGAAAATCCTCCCGTACCTCCCAGCAAAGGTCAAAGTGCATTTGGTTCAATTTATTTGAAGAAAAGTTTTACTTATCATAATAAACATAAGCACTCTTACCTGTGGACTTCAAGGACTTTTTCTAATGAATAGTGTTTCTCGTCATTTCTTGTCATTGCATGTACAGGTAGAATGAGATGAGTGCAACACTTTTTTCTCTCAGTTACTCAGAGACTGTTTGGACTAGACCAACCACTTCTTTACATATAAAGCTTACATCTGTCTTCTAATTAGTCATGCCATTTAAAAATGATTACACATGACATCCACTTATTTAGTTGAATAGAAGAAGTCAGATGTTGCAACTGACCTCAATCCTGGGGACGGTCTCAGCACAGATCAGGGACGGTTGCAGCATGTTACATATACATTATTTTTACTTTTGCTTTTTGCCTCTTAATTAAATCTTAATTAAATTAAAACTAGAAACAGACTTCCTGGCCCAAGAGTTCAAAGTGTCATGCCCAGCAAGGTTGCTTTAAACCTGAGCACACTTCAGACCGTTTCACTCTGTAAATCTTTCCAGACCCAAGAGGTCACAGAATCATAGCCAGCAAAGTAGCTCTGGGCCTGGGCACACTTCAAGCAGTTTGACCCTTTAAATAAAACTAGAAACAGACTTCCTGGCCCAAGAGGTCACACAGTCAAGCCCAGCAAGGTTGCTTTAAACCTGGGCACACTTCAGACTGTTTCACTCTTTAAATCATTCAAAGCACCACATTTCAAGGCTCAAGAGGTCACAGAGTCATGCCCAGCAAAGTAGCTCTGGGCCTGGGCAGACCATGCAGTTTGACCCTTTAAATAAAACTAGAAACAGACTTCCAGGCCCAAGATGTCATACGGTCATGTCCAGCAAAGTAGCGCTGGGCCTTGGCACACTTCACGCAGTTTGACCCTTTAAGCAAAACTAGAAACAGACCTCCAAGCCCAAGAGGTCACAGAATCATACCCAGTAAAGTAGCTCTGGGCCTGGGCACACTTCAGGCCATTTGACGTTTTATATAATGGAATCACCAGACCTCCAGGCCCAAGAGGTCACACAGTCGTGCCCAGCAAAGTAGTGCTGGGCTAGGGCACACTTCATGCACTTTGTGCCTTTAAATAATACTACAACCAGATTTCCAAGCCCAAGAGGTCATACAGTCATGCCCAGCAAAGTAGCTCTGGGACTGGGCAGACCATACAGTTTGACCCTTTAAGTAATACTACAACCAGACTTCCAGGCCCAAGAGGTCACACAGTCATGCCCAGCAAAGTAGCTCTGGGCCTTGGCACACTTCACGCAGTTTGACCCTTTAAATAATACTACAATCAGATTTCCTGTCCCAAGAGGTCACACAGTCATGCCCAGCAAAGTAGCTCTGGGCCTGGGCACACTTCATGCAGTTTGACCCTTTAAATAAAACTAGAAACAGACTTCCAGGCCCAAGATGTCACACGGTCATGCCCAGCAAATTAGTGCTGACCCAGGGCACACTTCGTGCTCTTTGTGCCTGGGGCTACAATCCTGCACTTTTAAAAAATAATAAACCATTTGAAGCGGTAATGAACGGAGCATTTAATTCTGTTTGTCTAGTGGCTCAATTTCATAATATAAGCATATATTATGCAAGAAAGTGTTTGCCTAACTGCATAGCCTTGGTACTGAAACACCCGAGAAAGATGAGCCTTGTTTTGTTGAACATTGTATTGTGATCAATAAGCCTAATTTTCAGTTAAAATTGTATAATTTCTTAAGAATTTATTATTATAGTTGTTGTTTAGGTTGCATTTTGATCCTTAATGAGTGTTCAAATGACTTTGGATTATAACGAATACAGAGTGAGTGAATTGTACCTATGTGGAATGATTACTAATTAATTAATATAAAGTTTACATGTATAGGTTATATTTACTTTATTTATTTAGATTTTTTAATCTGAGCCTGATAACAAAATGATAGCGTAAAGAGGGGGAAATGATTTTAAAATGTGATTTATAATATGAGACTATAATGTCATTTCAGCTGCACTTTTTTCATTGTTCTAAACAGCCACTGAACAGAATTTAGCGCTCCATTATGTCATAATGTGTGTCATTCTATTTCTGACCCCAGATCAGTTTATTGAGTGGATTTGCCGATGACGATCATTTTAGACAAAACATCAACAGAGACTACAAACAATTCTTCACGCATAAGAGATACTGAGAAGCGAAAACAAAACGTAAGTAGAATTTAGTTTTATTTACAAAGGCAGATACTAAATATTTGATAACGGAATCGTATTATAAACAAGTAGCCAATATGCGAATTTAAAATGAGAACACACATTTTAATGATAGAGAACTTTTGACTGAACGGAGAACTAATTAGTGGGCTGATAGTGAGCTCCCCGCCCCACTAGTCACGTGGTACGGCCCGCCGCCTGCAGTGGGAGTTCATGGTCTTGTGTGAAACCACGACTATGTAGTCACACACACCTGCAGCGGGTTATTCTCCTAATGTCTGTGTGTGTTTATCCCCCGGTTGGTGTGTGTATCCCTGTCGGTCTGTGTTCTCGCTAATGTTCACGTACGTGGTGCACTTTATGTTTGTAAGCTGTGTTCAACGTTGCTCATGTTCATCTTGCCCGTTTCGTGTGAGCGCCACTGTGTTCGTTATTCGTGTTCGTCTAATAAACGTCTGTCTACGTCAAGGGAGTTTGGGACCTGCGGCACTCGGGCCGTCTCAGCTGTTTAATTTAACGGACCACACAAATATTTTAAAATGCGGCATAAGTGAGTAGAGAATGAACTAACTAAAAGGAAACGTTGATGAATAAAAGGAGACGTAGCTGAAAATATTCGCGTAACTGAACTCCATTAGATGAAATGCGTTGACTGAGACAAGGGAAAGTGACTTCTGCGCTTGTTTTAAAAAAGCCTTTGTAAGACCACGAGTGTGGCCATTATGCACTGTCGCACAACAGACAACCTTTGTTTCACATTTATTAACATTTGTAGAAGAAATTGAGCTACGGGTGGCCATTTGTTCGGTTACATAATAACTGTATATAAATATATAAAGTCTACAGGCTTTGATTTCTCATTTCCATATAGAGATATGAAACTGGGGTACAAAGGTAATCCTGTGCACAAATGCATGTAAAATAAGCCTTGTTTTGTAGAAAACTGTGTTGTAATCAAAGCCTAATTTTCATTTCAAATTTAATTACTTCTTAGGACTAAATCTTTAATTCTTAAAAATTAAAGGTTTTTTTTTAAATATCCAAAAACACATGCAAACTGTTTCAACTTTTTAAAAGAAACTAAACAGCTTTATTATCATTCAGTGCAGTAGAGCTTTCTTCTGCCCTTTCTAGATGCCAAGGGACAACTTCATTATTAATATTATTACCAGAAGCCAGAAGAGTCATAGAGACCCTGCTCCCATTGCTTGGTTTAAGCAACATTACTGTGCCAATCTGGGAGAAAGTGTAAGTGTCTACATCTTTTTTACTGCATCCACGGTTTTATTTATTTTGCCTTCACATTTTCCTGACTTGTACAGATGGCAATCCAAAATATGCTGTCCATTAGTGGAGTTTCCACTGCCCAGGTGGGGTCAATGGATGATTCATTTCCTTTACAATTCATCACTGATTATTTCTCATTTCTCACTCAAGAAACAGGAGGACTGTAAGGAGGTTCGTACCATCCGGAGCATAACTGCTGAACACATTATGATCATAGAGTCAACGGGAGAGATTTGCTCTTTGGACCACAGTGTACATGTAGAAGGTGCAGATGTACTTTCTTGCATAAATCTAGCTTTACATTAAGAACACACAGTAGGACATGATGTTTGCTCACTTTAAATATGTTCCTGTACTTTGTTATGTAATTGCATTTTTATTGATTTTTTGGGGAAAAAAACAACATCTGTAGATGTAAGAGAGGATCTGGATGGAGTAGGGGAATCTATTACAGAGGCAGTCAAAGTGGAGAACACCCCAGCTGGTGAGTAGCATCAAAGCACCACATCAATAATCAGAGTTTACATACATCCACTCCATGGACACCAGTTTAAAAATTCTACTTTTATTTCAAATATAAAGGCTCAGAATGCAAGAAGTTGAAGAGAGTACGCATCTTCTTCAGACGAGCATGGCAGGCTATAAAAAGCACCTTGTCCTGTGCCAAGCGCTCCAACAAAATTAGCCCTACTCTTTAACTTTTCCCAGGTCTTTTTACCAATTTATTTTGTATTTCTTTTTTCCCTTCATTTTCCCCAACCTGTCTTTTCATTTTCTGAACATCTTTTGACTTTTTGATTTATTTCTGATTAATAAATTTTACTTAATGCAAATATTTTGTTTGTTTGCATTCTGGACCTTTTAATCATATTTTCATTCTAAAACCAGCCAGGTTATGATTCTAATTCAGCCAAATAAATCTTGAATGATTCAACTCACTTTAATAACATTTTTAGATTATCACATATATGTACAGTTTCATGTCACTCAGCATTAAGAGAAAATTTCACACTCACCTTTAGTGAGAGGAAGTACAGTAAAGAGAAAACACAAACTTAGCATCCTTGTCTCTATGGAAACACCACTGAACTCCCAGCACACACTGACAACTCTACACCTAGATCTCCACTACCACTGTGGACATACACTGACTCCAGAATTCTCACAGCATTACTTCATTACTCCAGACCCTAATGTCCACCCAGCAGAGAGGAACTGGGAACAAATGAACTTGGCCAGAGCTCTTATGTTTATTTTCAAGTTCACATCACCAGCTTTACGGAGACATACAAAACCACACACAGTGCCATCATGTCCTTTGACCTGTGAGGTCTCTGGTTGTTTCTTCCTTTGTGATGTATCCTACAATCCCACACTGACCATGATGCTGCATCTGTGAAACCATATAGGAGACACACATGCTCATTATAAAGCAAAGGGGGTGGAGTCTGATGTAGAGGAGAGAAACAAACAGACATATATTATCCCATCGCTCTTATTCTCAAACTCCTCTTTCTAAGTTTATAGTTTTAAAATGCAGTTTATAGAGTTAATCACCTCAAAGCTTGCGCATATACAAATTTTTGCACTACTTTTTCATAGCTTGATATATTTTAGGTTTGCACTGTCTTATGTTGTCCTGTGTACTTAATATTTTATTCATTGTATCAAATTTGTTTTATTGGTAAATATACTTTGAACTATTATGCACTGTCACTACAGAATGCTGTGTGCTTTGTCTTCAGAGTCTATAAGCATGCAAACATACACACACACACACACACATTTAAGAATTTATAGATAGTGAGAGGACCTGCTTTTTGTTTGGTTTTTCAGTTTCCACATCACAATAATTTCTTTTGACCATTGCTTATATAGAAAAGTTCTTTAAGATTTTTTGTGAGTAATATGAAGTTCTGAATTTACTGAATGAGTCAAAAACAATAAGACACAATAAGAACCTATTTGAACTTTGATAAACTCTGTTAATCAGCCTTTGAACATAGACATGGTTTGGGTAGTACATGAGCAGTCCCTTTTCTCAGTGAAGTACTGACATCTCTTCTCACAGTACACAATATTCCCCAAATTATCAGTAACCATACCAGTCCTACACATACTAAACCTGTTTTGTACTAAATTAAATTCAAACTAGACCTGCCATTGAGAACACACTGGAGCCTAGTTCTAGTTTTAGTCTGTGTTTAAAACATCATCCTTTATCCCAATTTCACGTTAGAATAGACCCAGCAGTCAGAGTTGTGCTGTTTTGATTATTAAACTACACTTTACCGAATAAAAGTAGTATTTTGTACTATTTCTAGCTAGAAACCACTGATAAGCCTGTCATGGCATAAGGCAAGAAATAGACTAGAAGGAAACTGAGCTTGTGAGTGTGTGACCACAGTTTAGCTGCAGAGGGACAGAAGCAACACGGTTGTCACTTCTGGTCTAAAATGGGCTTTAGACTCTGATCCGGTACCCACTGCCCACTGGTTGGAACTGTGAGAAATGAAACTGCAGCAGACGTCAGACATCCTGAGCTCTCAGACCAGAACAGTCTCCTCCTTTTTCTGGGGTGTTCATAAGGTGTTTTGAGACCAAAATGTTTATTGACTTTAAAAACTGCACATATTCACATTAAAATGCATACACATTTCTAATACTTTTCTACCACAATTTAGTCCACAAACCATATTTTTCTCACACCACTAATAGATTAAGAACACTGCTGTAAAAGTGGAGCCTGGATGTTATATTTGATGTATTCATTAAGCTGAGTTATTTCATGACACAAGTATTTACATGAAAGTAGGGTCATACACTGACTATGACTGCAGACATTAGCATTAGGGTATTTATACAGCAGGAGACAAACAGGAAATATCTGGGAACAATTACTGGGAGGGGTAAGAGACAAAACTCACATGAGACACCATAATCAGTACGGGTGGGCAACTATGTTTCATCCACCCTCACCCTCAGCACTTTAGCTCCCCAGGGTTGTGTCCTAAGCCCCATGCTCTACTCACTGTACACCTACGCTGTGTGGCCACTTCCAGCTCTACCATCAATGCCAAGTTTGCTGACGATACTGTCGTCATGGGTCTGATCTCGGACAACGATGAGAGGGCCTACCTGGAGGAGATTAAACACCTGGAAAACTGGTGCCAGGAAAATAATCTCCTCCTAAACGTCAGCAAGACAAAGGAGTTGATTGTGGACTGCAGCAAGAAGCAGGAGCGGCACTACCAACCTGTTAGGATTAATGGAACCACGGTGGAGAGAGTAGACAGTTTCAGGTACCTTGGAGTTCACATCTCGCAGGACCTGTCCTGGTCCCACCACACCAACTCCCTGGCATGCACTATTGAGAGCATCCTCACATGAGTCTGGTTTGGGAACTGCACCAAGCAAAACAGACAAGCACTCCAGAGCATGGTGCGTTCAGCAGAGCGGAACTTCATATGGAACTTCCTGACCTGTGGACCACCTAATACAAGTGGTGCCAGACCAAGGCTAGGAGGATTGTGAAGGAATCCACCCATCCCAACAATAGGCTCTTCTCTCTGTTGAGGTCAGGGAAGCGCTTTTGCTCCCTGAAGACCAACACAGAGAGACTGAAGAGGAGCTTCTTCTCGCAGGCCATTTGGGCCCTGAATCAGGCCAACTGATGGAACTGAAGGGACTACTCTGTGTATGATGTCCACAAACATCATAAAACAAAACAAAACAAACAAACAAAAAAAAAACTGTGAATTGTAAATTGTAAAAACTGGAAATTGTACATTGTATATATGCATAGTATACATCCTGTCTTCATTCATCATAACATATTTATTTATTCATTAAACCACTCTCCATTACCCTGTATCTCTCCTCAGCCATGGACAGAGCAGTTACATAAAGCATTTCACTGCCAGTTATAGCATGTATGACTATGTACGTGACAAAGAGTCTGAGGTCACATGTGTCAGGCCTCTGCTACCAGGCCACTGTTGAGAGATCATTCCTGAGCCGCCGACCCCCACCCCCCCAATTAAATTAAATAAATAAACATATTTAATAAAGCCATATGTGCAGAGCATGACTAGCCTGACTGTGTACTGCTTTCCCAGTGGGTTTTCGCATTACACACACATACTTACTCACACAGTGACTATGTTTTCACTGGCTTATCATCAAGAGAAAAAGGATGTGAGTTTTGCCTACCACATGCTCAGTGTCTCCATCGAGGGTTGGCCGGATAACGTCAGATAACCTCAGATAATCTCAACCAAAACCCTAGTACCATGCTATTCTTAATCAGTTCAATAACAGTGTTTTTATGAGGAACTCCATCCTTAGAAATTATATTGTAGCCTTGCATTATTCAATTCCATAGAAATGTATTTTTATAATGGGTTTCTCAGCAGGTGTTATCACAAGGCAACAATTACATAAATCAGCTTTAAGAGATCGAGAATCCAGGCTCATCCTCTTCTGTTCGACACGGGATGGTATGATCATTATAGTTCCCTAATATACACACCCTTGTACGTGGACATGCCTAATAATTTAGTCTCTCTTTCTGCTGAGGTTCACCTACCCCTGATGTCATGATGTTATTGAGCCTACACCCGTCTCATCTGCCATGGCTACTCCCTCCACCCACTGATGTCCCCTGTTGTAGCCCACCACACCTCCACCCCAGCCAACTAATTCTCCGTTGCCTTTGATGGACATTCTCTTGTGGGATGGGTTTCGGACATGTGCACACATTTGGACAAGACTAAGACCTCTAGAGAACCAGACTAGACATTAACTGCTTATTTTTTCATTTTATTATTATTTATTTATTTTTCTCATAAAATTGTTACTAAATTATCATTGTGGTGACCGTTGTTGGCCAGAGGAGGATGGGCTTTGATTTTATAAGGTGTGTGGGTCTAGTTATTGATGTGTATACATGTATTTGTGTGTTTGTGTGTGTGTACTGGTATATGTAAATACCTCTTTCCGTCCAGTAGGATGAGTCCCAGCAGCAGAAGGACAACACGAATGAGGATAGAGTAGTACTGCCTGTGAGAGACATTTTGGGAAATATTGCCACTTGTATTGTCTGTGCATTGTCTATGCTGCTATGTTGCCACTGTTGGGCCCCTGAGCAAGGCCCTTAACCTACAATAGCTCAAATTGTCATAACTGTAAATTGCTTTGGATAAAAACATCAGGTAAATGTTTTATCTGATTGGATCTCTGAACCATTTCTGATTTCTTACTTCTATTTTTTGCCCCTCTTGGATTTGTCTGCCTGGATATTTTGTCTCTCTAGATTTTGACCTGGACTGTAGCTCATCTCTGTGATGCTCCCTGGCTCTGTTTATCCTATAGTACAGGCTCTGACCCTTGCCTGTGTTTTGACCATGGTGGATTATCCTTTTCAGATTAAAAAACCATGTTTAATTTTATCCTCGAGCATCTGGATTTCTCTGAAACATCACAGTGTCACTGGAGTGAATGTGACATTGTTCCTCAAAATCCCTACTGAGCCAGTTAGTGATTGACTGATTACACCATGAAGTTCAGAGTTGGATCACAGCAGAGCTTAAAGCCCATGAATTTCAAAAAGTAGCATGGTCATGTGTATGTGTGTGTGTATCTGCATGAGCTGTCCAGTTTTCCTGACCAAGTGGACCAAGAGCTGCATCATATACAGAATGAACAAGTGAGGAATAAATAACACAAACAGAAATAAACAAGTGAGCACATTTCACACATCTCACCAAAGTGCACCCAGATTAGCAATATATATGTGAGGAGGAAGAGATGCATGCTGGGAACACTCACATCGGTAAACTGGTAGCTGTTGCCACAGTGGTGTGTGTGGGTGCTTGTGTGTATATATATATATATATATATATATATATATATATATATATATATATATATATATTTTGTGGTGGGTAGGGGTGTATCACTTTAGCAGGTTTATCACTTTGAATGTACATTTACTATGTTTGTAAAATTATGTCTTTATCCAGGTCCTTCAAATGTGGGTCTGGCCATCCTGCAGAAGCTGTGCATGTTTATGTGTGTGTGTGTGTGTGTGTGTGTGTGTGTGTGTGTGTGTGTGTGTGTGTGTGTGTTACGTACAAATGAGGAATAAATAACACAAACAGAAATAAACAAGTGAGCACATTTCACACATAGTACCCAGTGCACCCAGATTAGCAATACATATATGAGGAGGAAGAGGTGCATGCTGGGAATTCTCACATCTGTAAACTGGTAGCCATGACTACAGTGACATCAGAATAACTTAGGACTAAATAAGAAAACAGTATTTAACCTGGAGTCACTGGAGTGAATTTATGCTGCTAGAGTCATTTAGTGATTGACTGATTAAACCATGAAGTTTAGAACTGGATAATTGACACTGATGAGGATTTGGAGACTGTTTGACAATCTTCATGGGTGAGTGAAAGACGTAAATATGTCATTCACACACCACTCAGAGGAACAGCACAGCGGAATTTTAATTAAACTCACAAACCCAGAAAGGAAGCATGTGTGTGTGTGTGTGTTTGTGTGTGTGTGTGTCTGTGTGTGTGTGTGTGTGTGTGCGCGTGTGTGTGTGTGTTGTGGATAGAAGTTTGTCAGAGTTTCATTTGAATTCACTTCCTCTCCAATATAAGTGTACTTGTGAAGTCATTCAGTAGACTGTATTGAAGAGTGTACGGTGTGTATCAGCAGTCCTTCTGTAGCTGTGTGTAGTGTGCGTGTAACTCAGTAAGAATGCAGGTGTGTGTTTATCTGCTCCTTGTGCTCCACGCTGCTGATGGTGAGTGTTACCTTCTCTCTACAGGTGTTGTCATACTCATACGTTCATTTGCACAAAGGTATTTATATCTGGGATCAGCTGAGAGTAGCAGCTCACCACTTATCCCAGATTCGGTCTATCGACTAAGAAATGTTTGAAATCAAATTTTTGCCTCTTTAGTTTAGAACAAAAGCTGTTAAATCCTAATGTTGCTAACAAACACTGGAAGTCAACAGCAACTCAAATATAGCCTTCGTAAATACATGACCACAAACATTTCTCAAGCTGATCAAACCACATGTCTCCCAGACTAGTCCGTGGGTCGTATAACTGTGAACTAGACAAGTGAAGAAACACGTCACCGGGAAGCGACCTGGATGAGGTTTGAGGACATGTAGCTCGCTATCTGACTTATTTACAAATCCTATTAGCTATCTTTGCTGTTGGCAAGTAAATTTGCTTCTTCGCCGATCTTTCCCGTTAATTGGCACTGAAATCTGCGCTGTGGTTCGGCCCGGTAGAGAGGAACCGGTGCTAATTACTTGTTAATTGCTAATTAGTTACTTCAGACCAGCATAAGGTAGGAATTGTAGGGACATTACTAAGACTGACAAAGTTAAGAAACAGAGTATTGTCACTCTTACAAGAATCATTTTGCTCTATAAGACATTACATTTATAAAAACAATTTTTTGTTGTTGTTGTTTTATTTATGGTTTGGTATGTGAAATGTGCTCACATGTTTATTTGTGTTTGTGTTATTTATTCCTCACTTGTTCATTCTGTGTATGATGCATCTCTTGTCTGCTACCCACTTCTGTATCCAGCTGCCTGTGACAGAGGTCACACCTCATTGTGGTTGATTGTATATGTGGTACAGTCCTTTACATGTGGTGTATGATGTATGTGTTTGGTGCTTCTGTGTGTTTTACTAAGTGGGAAGTGGGGGTGGATTTGGTGGAGAGGCTACAGTGAGTTCTGATCTCATGAATTCTAACATATCCATCAAATCCAGGACAGTACTACTCTATACGACCATGGAGACCTCATGAGGGGCAGAGCTCACTACCTACAGGATAAAGAGTTGGACTAGTGTTGAATAAATACGTTTGGCAAGACAACTGGTCCAGCTCCCATTCCTTATGGACCATATATGGAATCTAATCTGTAAAATATCCCGTTTTGAAAATCCCTGTTTCTCTGATGTCATGAGAACCAGCTCATTTACTTATCTCCGCCTCTTCGGCCTACAGCAGTTTATCCTCTACCACTTACATTGCAGTTTTCAGACATATTTCAGCTCTTATTGCTTTTAAATGAAGCACAATACAGGGCAGCCAATCAGAACAGAGCTCATTTATCTTACATCTTAAAGGCACAGCAACAGAAACTGTCTGTTTAATTCTTAGGGATAAAGGGAGGTTAGAAAATTGTTGTGTAAAACTGAATTATTAACTGACTTTTTTTTGGAAGATTAAGCCAAACAAACATTGTAAGAGGACACCAAAGAAAACTATAAAATAAAGGATAAATGTAGGATATGCGCCCCCTCTAAAGACCTTTTGGTGTATTTGGTGAGATGGGAAGGTGAGTGGCTACAGCTACAGCTGAGGAAGCACCAGGGGCTCCTGTCTGGGTCTCACTGGGCAGCCATATAGAGGGCAGCTGTGTACAGCACAGGTTCTGAACCTGGCTGAAGGGTGCCAGTTCAGCACCTTGGACAGCAGTCAGACTGTGGTATTGGTCTACAGCTCTGAACACGTTTTACTAAAGTCGGTCCATAATCAGTCCTTTTAATGAAATCTGCATGTCTAAGTACAAACCCAACTCTAGGTAAACCTCTATATCCTCTCTTGGAAAGATGGAAACAAAAAATGAGAAAAAAAAATCTAAGTATTAGCCATTAGATTAGAACATATTATTCCATCACTGATACACCCTGATCAAACCAGTTTCATCAAAGGTTTCATTCAACCATTAATATGGTAGACTACTTAACTTAATGCATTACACTTCACTCCACATATTACAAAATGCTGTAGTCATAGGATGCAGAGAAGGCCTTTGATAAAGGAAACTGGACGTTTTTCTCCTCACAGTGCGTAAAATCTTTTAACACCACACCTAAGGCCACAGTAAGTACTAATGTAATGCATTCTGTAAAATCCTTTATACACCAAAGGTCACGATCAGTGCTAATATAATAACATCACAAAATGTCACAAAGCACAAAGGCACTAGGCAAGGATGCCCACTCTCCCTATTTTTCTCTAATTTATACATATATTTATTACTATTTTGATGTTTTTGGTCATTTTTTCCAGTTTTTATTTTACTTTGTTGTTGTTACACTGCAGTGCACACTAGCCCACAGCCTAAATTAGTTATGTTACAGATATTCACCATCATCAAACAGTTGTTAAATAGATTTTGACAAAATACCAAAGAGAAAGGAGAGAAAAACTTTATACTTCCTGTGATAACTGTTGGGTTGTGGGGACATTGTACTGTCCACCTCCAAAGTGGTCTTTAGATGGCTGCCATTATCAGAAACTGTTGTAATTAGCAAATGTGTTTAGTGATGGTCCTCACAGTCACAGTCACAAAGGAGTCACAGAGCCACGCTGGACATAAGGAGCACAACCCCATGCTGACTCCTTTAGTGGTTCTGTCTCAGTGGTGGCTCTCATAGCTTCTCTTAAGTAGTTTTTAGTAAAATAGTATGAAAACTACAACATGATCATAGACTGCTGCATTCACCTGTACTTCATTAATAATATGAACGTTATCAGACCATCCTCATGTTTACCTGATTAAATGATCAATCTTTATTTTGATCAGCATGTAGTCTAGAGCTCTTCCTGTCTGATCTGTCTAATATTTGCTAAGCTACACATTCAGTTTGGTCCTCTGATCACTAAGTGCAGGAGTGAAATGATGTGTCCAAAGAGTGCTGAGGGGGATCACTGTGTAGCACTACTTCTTACTGCAGGATCACTTTACTGAGGATGGGGACTGAACACTGGGCAGCTCAGGAGGAAGTGATGACACTAGAAAGACACTGTTTCACTGTTAGATTTAGTCTGTATGTGAGAGAGAAAGAAGTGGAGGAATAATTTATTTTGCACTTGAACACGCGTCTCCTCTACTGTGGATATTAGTGGGTGGAGAATTTCAGTGGAGTTCTACTGAGAGAGTTGTAGAGTTCCAGGTCATAGTTGTATGGTGATTCCCACAGACAGACTGTAGTCTGACCTGCAGTTTTCAGAGCATTCAGTACACTGTAGTTTTGTAGAGTGTATAAGATGTGTAGCAGCGTTACTGCTGTAGCTGTGTGTAGTGTGTTGTAGAATGCAGCTGTGTTTTTATCTGCAGATGTGTTTTTACTTCCTTTTTGGAAATGATGTGCAGACGAAGTCCTGTGAAGCGTTTGAGGTTCTTCCTTATTGTACTGCTAAATGATTCGAAGCTTTGGAGCATTGAAAGCTGGTGAGAAAACAGCGACACCTGGTGGTTTTCAGAAATTACTGCAGCCATTGATTCAAAACTGCGCAGAACTATGAACTATACAACACTCCATCATCAAAAAAATAATGATCAGTAATGATGTTTAGTAATTAAATTCTGCAGTAATTTGTTTAAAATCATTGTTTCCCTTTTTATGTGAAAACATAGTACAAAACTATACTGGGAGACAACAGGTTGACGTTATGAAACATTTACCCTCCCTTTTGGGTTCTATAATTTGCACATTTCCAATTTTTTAATAAAAAGATAAAGCTTCCAAGTTATAGGAGAGTGCCAAACCTATGAAACAGTCTCAACGTCATCCTGTGTATCTGTGATGTTTGAAGCTTCAAACAAGATTAGTCACATGTTATTAGTAACTTTAGTGGTAATGTTAGTGGTAATAACTTTAGTGGGGAGGGAGAGAAGGAAGGAGGGAGGGAGTGAGAGGGAGGCAAAGACAATCTATAATCAGTATAATCAGACATTTACATCTTATAACTTGATGGTCATGCATCCATCATACCAACATCTATTGGGAAATCTCTTAGTGATTTCCAGTACCATCATCAGTTGGCTGGTACCATCAGTACCATCAGGTGACTGGACCTGCAGCAATTAAGTATGTCATATATAATAATAATGGAGTATGTCATATAATAATAATTAAGTATGTCATATATAATAATTAAGTATGTCATATATAATAATAATAATGGAGTATGTCATATGTAATAATAACCATTTTACATGTACTTGTGCGGCCATGTTTAATATTGAAGGCCTTTATCCCGTGTGTTTCTGCAGGCTGCATGCTGCAAGGGAGTCTGAGGACAGACGACATCACTGCATACGCAGGAGACTCAGTACTGCTGCCCTGCTCCTGTACTGACCCACACGCCAAACCTGAGAGTTTCACCTGGAAGAAACACAACACAAACAGAAACTCATGGGACGTGATCACCACTGAGTGTGAACAGTACAGAAACAGAGTTCAGATGGGTACTGCTCACTCTCCAGGAAATCTCTCCCTACTCATATCACACCTGACTGAAGAGGATGAGGGAGAATACTGGTGTTATCTTAACCAGTACTATAAAGACATCAGACTCACCATTAAAGGTAAAACACTGTATTTGATCCAAATCCAACTGCAAATGATAAATCCAGCTTTAAGGTTTTCTTATGTATCCACACTAGCAAAGTCTTGGTTGTCTGAGTTACTTGTAGACTTTCTGCTGTCATATTTGTTGTTGTGCTGTCATCTGTGCCCATTACCAGTAACGTTTAGTTCAGTGATGGTCAAATACTCCTTTAATTGTAACAAATATCTTTGGCAGTTCAAGTAAGAATTTCTCAGGTTTTTAACACACATGCTTCTTTGTTTTGGTTTTTCTGTTCCGACCCCTCGTTTGGTTTTCCTGTCACTGTTTTCATCTTTGTCTAGTTTGCATTCGTTAATCTTTGTATAAATATCCCTTGTTTTATCGTCTTGGTTGTGGGTATCTGAATGTGCGCTCTCTCGTCCTCCCGTGAGTTTATTGTTGTTTGGTAACGTTATTAGCCTGCTCGTTAATCTAGTGTTTACTGTTTAACTTCCTTCTTGGTAATGATGTGCAGACGAAGTCTTGTGAAGCGTTTGAGGTTCTTCCGTATTGTACTGCTAAATGATTCGAAGCTTTGGAGCATTGAAATCTGGTGACAAAACAGCGACACCTAGTGGTGTTCAGAAATTATAGCAGCAAAAGATTCAAAACTGCGCAGCATTATAAACAATACAACACTGCACCGCCTTCATATGTCATTAAAAAAAAATGGATGATCAGTAATGATGTTTAGTAATTAAATTCTGAAATAATTTGTGTAAAATCATTGTTTCCCTTTTATGTAAAAACAACAGGTTGGCGTTATGAAATGTTTACTCTCACTTTTGACTTCTATAATTAGCACATTTCCAATTTTTTTTAGTAAAAAGATAAAGCTTCCAAGTTATAGGACACTGCCAAACTTATGAAACAGTCTCACCCTCATCCTGTGCTTCAGTGACGTCTGAAGCGCCGACCATCATTAGTCACGTGTTGTTAGTAACTTTAGTGGTAATATTAATGGTAATATTAACTTTAGTGGTAATAGTAACTGATACAAGCTTCGGTACATTGTGTGATATGAACTTCGATGACTTAGTATTAAATGTTACATCACAATTTTATTGTTTCTGCACAGTTCCTGTATCGTTTTTCTCCCTTTTTGGTGTTCCATTTAGTCAGTGCTTAGTTTGCATCATTTTGTTAATTTTGCCATTGTGTCCACCTGTTTTGCAAATGAAGAACTTTCATTTACATGCGTCAAGTCCTGTCTGCCTCTGCCTCTGCGTTACATTATTGTGTTGAAAACTGCACAGTGTGCAAATCAGTAATGTTGGTGGACCAGCTGGATCAAAATCACTAATGTGTTCTTATTTTAGATTTTTGATTTAAAACATCTAAAATAAGAAGCAAGGCTTTGCTATGAAAAGTTGCAAATGGGCATAAACAAACAGTCATAAAAGTTGATTTAGTCAATGTTGATGTCAGCTTGACATTACAAGTGACATTTGGAGCTTCTGTTACTGTAATTATTTACCCCTGTCCCACTTACCTACAACCAAAGGCAGAGGTGCAGGCAAAGGTTTAATGCACATAAAACTACAAAATGTATCTGATTCCAAATTATTCCTGTAATTACAATTTATATTCTGAAGAGAATGCCCTACTGCACTGTCTAACGTGTTATGAGAATATACATAACCACCTTTCTGAAATTCCTGTCTTAATACATCCTGCTTTGTCAGCGGTTCTGTCAACCTAACATAGGATTTGACCTGCTAAACTTATAGTGCAGAGATTGGATACTTTACAGGAAACCGGTGTCAGCACTCTACATATATAGAAAAATATAGCTGGCTCTTCACTCGGCCTCAATCCACCAGTGCAGAGAATTTTGACTACACCTTTAGATTTCCTCTCTCTTAATAAATTATCAGTGATTAACATCATCTGCGAGTGTCTGGACTCCATCAGTCTCATTACAAATACTACACGGAGAGCCGAGCTTCATGAGTTCAGTGTAGCAAGGGCTTAATTATCATAATAGAAGAGAAGTAGATACACAATAGAAGAGAATAGATATTATAATGAAACCAATTAGAATAAAATAGATATTACAATGAAACTCTGTAAATAAGTTACAGAAATGTGGCACAGAAAATACTTTCTAAATGTTACCTAAGTGCCAGATTGAGAGAAAGACAACATGGACATTAAAGAAGGTGAAGTGGGTGGCCAGGCCAGGAACAGTAGAGCATGTCTGCTGGGGCATCCAAGCAGAAAAAAGAGAGAGAGAAGGAGAGACAGAAAGAGAATGTGACTGAGAGAGAGCATGACAGAGAGAGAGAGGGAGAGAGAGAGCACAAGCCCAAGGGAGAGATTTCTCCAAATGTACGTCTTCAGTCCACCAACTCTGCTCCAGCATTAACTCCTTATGGTTCACAATTTCTTTAGTCTTATCTTGATTGATCAACAGCAGAGTTTGTCCAACACTGACTAATCAAAGAGTGACCACATACGAGCAGCATCCCTGTCATAGCACATCCGAGAGGAACCCACAGCTGGTAGGGTGATTTTCTGTCCTGAATAACAATTGATGAATAACAATATCTCTGCAAGAGACCACAGATGACCACAGCAGTTGGGGCAAACAAGAACAAGACTTCATAATCGAGAGTTTGGCCTACACATATCAATATGTTATGATTTTCTTGGTTGAAATGACATAGTATGCCATGACAAATGACGTTGTAGCTCAGTCTCTCTCAGTGTACACATATCTCAGATACCTGTATGAGGGCATTATGGAATTTGTAGTTCATGAAGCATTTATGTCCAAAGACTTGTAATTTTGCTCTTTTTTAATCTTAATTTTGTAGCTGGTTGGGTTGAGGCTTTAAATTAGAATTTTCTGGAATGTCTATGGAAATACTGACCAATATGCTTCCAGATCCAAGACTGTTGAATAAATGTGTGATCACTGTTCTCCCTCTGACATATGCTGCCTGCTAAGGCATCTTATTTAGGTTCAATTTAAAGGCAGCATCAGACACTAAATCTGCAGTATAAATAATCTTTCACACCGAACACGAGAAAAATCTGCCTGGTGAAAAACCTCATTCACTTGAAGGGGCAAGAGCTTTACTTGCTTCTTTCTGAAAGGAAAGCAGCTGCTATTATTATACTAATTATTAAAACAATGTCGCAAGTAGTGTTAGCTGTTTTCTGAAGGACTACGTTCCCCAAAATTACACAATACCAAGACCGCCTGTAATCCCCTCATTTTGCTCCACCCATGTGAAAACATGAGCGAGGTGGCAGTTAGATGTGACCGACGCTTAAGTCTTCATACATGATGGGATTGGAAATCTAATTAGAATGGGAATCTAACTGGATCATTTCTGTTACTCAGACCTTTGCCTGTACAAACAACACCAGACCCCTCACTAGACACACAGACAAACTCAGTGAGATCAGGTGGAAAACTGAACAAACATCAGCACTTCAAGAATCTGTAGCATTTGTTGTATGTGCCACTTGATTGCTGTAACAGCTGGAGTGCCGCAGAGCGCGGAGCAGGACGCACAGACTCCCTCGACTTTGACACACATTTATTGATACTTAATGCTTACGACGACGGCACTCACACAACATAAACGGATAACACGAATACACGTAACACTGCAGGAACACTAACGACGGCAACACAAACATATACGTTTAACATGAATACACGTAGGACTAGCAACACAAACAATGACCAACACTAATGCACGCACCAACAGGGGTTTAAATACACACACACACACACAACATTAAACCAGGGGCAGGTGTGTGCCATCATGGGGGCGTGGTTACAAAACAAAAAGTGACTTCAACTGCAGGCGGTGATTCAGTGCTACTGGTAGGCTGAGAGTGTTCTGACAGTGAAAGATATCCAGCCAGCAGTGTTTCAGTGGTCAGACACTGATCATGACTGGAGTTGGAGGATCGTTAACACTAACTGTGTAATAGTCCAGATGGGCTAGAACCACTGACTCTACAAATACAAGATTTTTCTCAACCATTCATATTTATCAAATGTGATGGAGCATAAACTATTGCATAAAGAGAGAGAGAAGGAGGGAAGCAGAGAGAGAGAGAAGGAGGGAGGCAGAGAGGGAGAGAGAGAACAAAAAAAAAGAAGAGCAGAGAGAAGAGTCTCCTCTCACAGCTGGTGCTGACACTGAGTTCATTAACACACACTAACACTAACACATCAGGACCAGTCTGAAGTACAAACAATCAGACCAAACCAAATTATTACACTTCACAAACTAAACTACATCACCCACTGGAACACAAACACAAGCACAAAGCAAAATGCAACGTTATCTGGCCCTAAAACGTCAGTACACTGTAGCAGACGACCTGTACACAGTGACTGACATTAAACACAGAACCACGTTGACAAAGTCCAGACTCAGAGAACACAGCCTGGCCGTCCAGACCAGCCGATATAAATGTCATGGCTGCCCAGAGAACAGAGACTCTGTCAGCAATGTAAATATGACACTGTAGAGACAGAGCCGCACTTCCTCACTGAATGTGAAAAATTCATCCAAATATGGCAAATTTATTTTACAAAATCTGAGACGGTCCACCCCAACTTTAAGTGTCTGTCTAACACTGAAACTGCCCATCCTACTGGGCGAAAAGAAGGAAAGCAGCGCTTTAGCTGGGTGATACATATCTGCCTGCCATAAGATGAGGGACAGTGATTAACCCACCCAAACACACACACACACACACACACACACACACAAACACAAACAGACTATATTACCCAGTTTATAAAAGTTACCTAACTATTTATTATTATTAACTATTTATTATTATTAACTATTTATTATTTTCCATCCTTATTATTTATTTCTCTTTCTTTTCACTTCTTACCTTTTACTTCTTCCAATTATTATTATTTCAGACCAATTACAGTTTCTCTTCAAGTTCTTTATCATAACAGAATTCTTAATTTCCATAATTGCAAAGGTTGTAATGTTGTGTAATGTTCATGTTATAATACTGCTTTGGCAATACTACAATACTATAGTGGTATATGGTCATGCCAGTAAAGCTTACTGAACTGAAATGCACTGAGAGAGAGAGAGAGAGAGACAGAGACAGAGAGAGAGAGAGAGAGAGAGAGAGAGAGAGAGAGAGAGAGAGAGAGAGCGCGAACCCTGCAGCTTCAGACATCTCCAAATGGTTATAAGACATTCAGTCCATCGACTACCAATGGCGGTAACATGCATTGGTTTAACGAGTGTGGGGCAGGATGCAAGCATGAGTTAGCCTGGTGTGATGTGTGTGGTTTTTTTTGTTTTTTTTAATGAAAATGAAAGCACACATGAACATACTGTGCTAATGTTGCATACACAAGGTAATACAAGCGATTAAGGCAAAATAACTGAAATTAGTGGTTGTACAGGATTGGGCTTTATAGGGTAAATAATGAGGGTGAGACTAGACCCAGGCGACGGAGGTAAGTGAAAGGGGAAACACAGGACCCCTGTGTGAGGGCATGAACAACACAAAGCATGTGGAGGAATAAAAACAAACAAAGGAGCACATGGGGAGGAGGATGGTGGTGAGAGGTGTTACAGTAGCACCCACACCCCCCTTAACACGGGGCTCCTGTGTGATGGTGGTGAGGGGTGTTACAGTAGCACCCACACCCTCCTTAACACGGGGCTCCTGACGTGCATAACAGTTGACAAGGGAGCCCGAGCCCGGCGTCACACAGCAGGGTCTGGAGAACCTGGACAAGGACAGGTGGGAAAGGAGGAAAAAAAGGGGGAAGTCCATCGGGTGAGGGGTGGAAACAGGACTTTGTACCACAACCAGAGACCTGACAGCAGGCTGGACAGGAGACGACTGGGTTCCAGCTTGGGCAGCGGGATGGATGGGAGCCCGTCTGAGAGTAGGAGCAGGACCCTGCATAGGCCTGGACCGGGAGACGGGCAGGACAGGAGACGGGATAACAGCAACCCGAACCACAGCTGGGATTGGGACAGTTACAAAGACAGGAATGGGAACAGACAAAGGCAGACACTGGGACTGGTAGGGTAACAATGAAAAGTCGTGTCAGTCCAAGCACAACAGAGATGTGACAGGAGGTGGCCAGGCCAGGAATGAGGGAGAATGTCTTCAGAGAGAGAGAGAGCGAGAGAGAGACAGACAGACAGAGAGAGACCCCCCCCCGGGACAGCTATTCTGCTCAGGTGAAGACTAATCCACCCCAAGAGGACTTGACCCAGCAGTCCCTGTTTCATTCACTCACAGAAAATGACTGAAGGACACACTGCAGCTACAGAACCTGTAACCTCACACTTAGCCATCCTATTAACCACCAGTAACACTGTGAACCGAAGACTTTTGCTTTTACAAACTGTACATACATCAGTTTTGTAGTACAAAATATAAATGTAAACATGTAAAACGCATGAAAGCACAGAACCTTCAGTACTTTCAACTCATCATATTTTCTATTCTTGCAGAGGCCCCACATTCATTCTGTTCATCAACTACCACTGAATTTAAGATGCATTTGTTTAATAATATTCTCCCATCAACTCCATAAAATGATTCCCCACTATATACTACTACTACGAATACTACTACTACTAATAATAATAGTAGTAAACGACATTTAGTTTAACATTTAGTTTAAGAGGGAGTGTTTGGAAGAGTAAACAGTTCACAGCTGTGCTAAATAAATGTATTCTGCTGCTGTGTAAGACTGGGGTCAGTGTTTGTTGTGTTGTTACAGTCTCTCCTCAGACTCTGCCCTACATCCCCTTTGCTTTGGTCACTGTGATCTTCCTCCACATTATCGTGGCTGTGGTTTATTACACCAAGAGAAACAAAGGTAAAAATTTCATTAGCAAGCTGTTATAATCAGATTGTTTTCTCATTGTGTCCATTAACATCCATTTTACCATGTGCAGAGTCAGATCCTGAATGAACTGAGTTGTTCTTGTTCATGTGACCTGCTTCAGTGTCAGAAATGAGCAGAGTTCACTATAACACTGCTGGTGGAGATGGAACAGCTAGTCTGTAGTAGAGAAGAAAACCAAGAGAAATCAACAGACCAGCTACAGACCTACACACCTGTTTAACAGACCTGCCGCACACATCTGATCAGCGTTAAGTGGAAATGAAATCTGCGTTGTGGTTCGGTCCGGTAGAGAGGAACCGGTGCTAATTACTTGCTAATTGCTAATTAGATACTAGCATAAAGTAGGACTTGTAGGGGCAGGACAATCTAGAACTAAATTCTGACTCCAACAAGCATCATTTTGCTTGTCTGTAAAAAAATGTATTGTGTCTGTAAAAAATGTATTGCGTTTTATTATTACATTATCGTATTTTTCCCAAAGAATATTTTTTTCTGCATTTTATGTGTGTTTGTCTATTGAAGGATTTTTTGATATTTGAATTTTAAATAGCAGCATATTTTTTTCTGTTCTTAATCATGCCTTTTAAAGTCAAATGCCAAACTGTTGGCTGTACGCATCACTTCCACTGTGTATCTATTGTTGTTTCATAAATAAAGAGCCAAAGCAGGACAGAGAGTTGTGGTTTCTGTTTACACCCACTGATAACCACACACATCATGAAGGTGTGTGTGTGATGCAGTTTGACAGCAGAATGTGTAGAGTGCAGTTCACTGACAGCAGTTGGATATGCCACTATCTGTGATCTCGATCTCTCTCTCTCTCTCTCTCTCTCTCTCTCTCTCTCTCTCACACACACACACACACACACACACACACACACACACATGGCACCATGGCAGCATGGTTTCTGTCACATTCACTCCAGTGACTCCAATTTAAAGACAGTTTTCTTAATTAGTCTTTTTTTTTTTTTTTTGTATCTGTGGCCAAAGCAATGAGTTTACAAATGTGAAAATTCCCAGCATGCATCCCTGTCACCTCCCATATGTTTTGCCACAGCAATTGGTCAACAGCTCTGAACATGTTATACTAAAGGCTGTCCTTATTCAGTCCTTTTACTGATATCTACATCTCAAGGTGCAAACTTCATGATTAAACCCCCATGTCATCTCTTGGAAAGATTTAATCAAAAACATACTGAATGAGTGATGGAAATTTAAAAAAAAAATGTTTTTCTCTATACATCTGCCCCAATCAAAAAGTCATTTGCACAGAATATAGCACAAAGAAGTAGTTATTAGACATGCTGAGACTGTACAGTGTAGTAGAGTTTGTGGAGAAGCATCATCCATCTCGGTTTTCCAAGTCAGTTTCTCCCACAGGATGGCAGTGCCATCCTGGAGTGATAAAAGCAACATGAGTCAGAGGGAAACACCTGATAGCCAGAGTCCAGTCAGTGGGAGGAAGTGGACTGCAGTGTTTACACAGGTATGGTGGGCACTCCCCCATCCTCAGTCAGGGGTGATATGAGTAGAGAGAGATTTCCTGGAGAATCTTTAAGATGCTGAACTTTGCCTGTGTAACCCTGAGTCTGGTCAGTGGGGTAGATTTCTTTCTCTCTGAAGGTCCATTTAACAGTGTGTGGTATGTGATGTTCAGTCCAGGAGCAGGTCAGTAAGACAGACCCTCCCACATGACCCTTTTGGTTCCCCAAATTAATATGCAGTCTATGAAAAACACCTGATGGAAACAGTTCAAATTTCCCAGGATGAGGGCCTCTGCCATCCTTTTTGAGTATCAAACAGGCCTTGACCTCCATAGTAACCCACAGTACAAGACACACTCTTTAGAAGTATACTCTACTGAATGTTCTACACTTACAGTGGAGAGGAAGTGTATTCAAATGAAATTTTGACAAACCTCTAACCCCAACACACACACCAAATGTTTCTGTAAGTTGTCATTTGGTACAGCTTCCTTTCTTCCTTAGCAGTCAGTAATCTATCAGATATTCTCACATCATCAGTGAGAATGTTGTTATTGTTAGTTAAGTGGTTCAGTTCAATGTTATAGAGACAACATGCGAAAGCCTATTATGAACCCCAGGAACAACCATCAGCTCCGCACAGCCACGCCCACTTGCACACCCCCCCCGATCTGACTCACCGGAATTCTAGCGCACGCCTGATTCCTATTTAACTGTTCATTTGTTTTTACCCTAATGGCCAAAATGTGCATTCTGTTCTTCAGTCTCCTCTACTTCAACTTACGAACATGGAACACAAACTTATGTAGGCCTATTCTTGGTTTAAACATAATTCATTTCCCATCGCTCAGTTCTTCCATAATATTTTATTACTTTTCCATAATCAAGTCTGACTGCTTGATTTTATTCAAAAGTATTTTTCTTTAATTAATTAAGTACTGTATTTTCTCTTTAATTACTTATTTTAGTTAAGAGTAATTTTAACCTAGGTTAGATAGTTCATAAGGCGAGACAAACAATAGTTAACTTATGATGTCACGCAACCAACCCCAGATGTCACATATGGCCTTTCTGGATTTCCATACTTTAGAATGATGTCATGGAACGCTCCCCTTCCTGCTGATCACGTGGTACAGCCCGTTACGTGCAGTGGGCGTTTCTCGTTGACTGTGACTTGTCTTGTTTG
Organism: Electrophorus electricus; assembly: GCF_041902795.1. Classification (NCBI taxonomy): domain Eukaryota; kingdom Metazoa; phylum Chordata; class Actinopteri; order Gymnotiformes; family Gymnotidae; genus Electrophorus; species Electrophorus electricus. The sequence continues at coordinate 14,370,945 of NC_137498.1, forward strand.
TAACCACACCCATGTTGTTTATCACACACCTGCACCTGGCTTAGTCTCGTTATGTCTGTATGTATTTAAACCCCTCTTGGTGTGTGTATCGGTGTCGGTCACTGTTCATGTTGCCTTTGCTCATGTGTGTGTTCATGTTGTTCACGTTAGCCATGTTTGTATTCATGTATGCTGTTTACGTTACATGTGAGTGCCATTGTTTTTTGCGTGCTTTAATAAATGTCTGTCTCCATCGAGGGAGTCTGTTAGTCATGCTCCTTGCCCTGCGGCACTCGGGCCATTACAAATGACCAAGTGTAGATTTCAATAAGACTGGTTGTGGTTTTCTTATTGGCTGTTTTGATTTCTTCCCTCTATAAAGAAATGAAAGTTAAAAAAGGACAGGAAATTCTGCTATGTAGCCTCACTGAAACACAGCCTTCAGCACTTCTGCAGTATACTGAGACAGAGCTGTCAGATAGCAGCAGTGAACAGTGTAGTTAAAATGCACCTCAACAACTAAAGGACCAGACTGCTGAAAACTCATCTCTTTAATGCTTGGTAAGTTCAATTTGACAGTATTCAATTATTCCACACTTTATTAACATGGAATGTTAGCTCGCATCAGCACTGTTTTACAAACCTTTACCTGTTAGAGTTACAGCTAAATTCTACAGCCCTTCTCTTGCATTTTTAGTTTGTTAGTAATTTTTTAGGGACTAGCATTATGGTGATTTACAGTGAGATGCATGTGTGCAGTGAAATATGAAATAAATATAAAATTAATGTGTATCAGTTAATTATTCAGTTAAAGATGCAAATCTGCTTTGAAAAAATGTTTGTGTTCAAAAACAAACTGAATAAAGCTGAACAAAGACACATACGATAGAATTCTGTTCATAGACTGCAGCTCAGAATTCAACACCATCATTCCTCAGTGTCTGGTTGAAAAGAGACTGCTGGATCTGAACTCCTCCCTCTGCAGCTGGATCCAGGACTTTCTTGGTGGGAAAGCCCCATCAGTCTGGATCAGGATCACTGTCTCCAGCACCACCACACTGAGCACTGAGCTTCCCCAGTGTTGTGTGCTCAGTCCACTGTTGTTCACATTGCTGACCCAAAATTGTGCAGCAATGCACAGCTTGAACCACATCAAATTCACTAATGGCAAGACTGTGGGGTCTCATCAGCAGTGATGATGAGTCAGCGTTCAGAGAGGATGTCTCAGAACCTGTCAGTCACTGAATGTGGAAAAAAACAAAAAAGATGGTGGTCAACTTCAGGAAAGTATGTAGTTTTCACTCTCCGATCAATATCGACAGCTCCTCTGTGAAAATCATTACAAGCACCAAGTTCTTTGGTGTCCACCTAGCAGAGAACCTCACCTGGACCCTCAATACCAGCTCCATAGCCAAGAAAACCCATCAGTAACTCCTACTTCTAGCTCATCCCCTGCCACTATCCTCACCATGTTCCACAATAGACAGCATCCTGAGCAGCTGCTTCACTGCCTGGTTTAGGAACTGACTCAGACCGCAAAACCCTGAGGAGAATAGTAAGAACAGCAGAAAAGGTCCTCAGGGTCTCTCTCCCCTCCATCATGGACATTTACAACACACGCTGCTTTCGCAAAGTTACCAGCCTTAGACATGAGCCCACACTCCACTCACAAAAACTCTTCTCTATCTTACTGTCTCTGTAGAGGTACAAAACATGTCTGTTTTCAGTCATACTGCACAACAGTTTCTTCCCCCATGCCATCAGATTCCTCAACTCCCAGAGACTTACAATAAAAATTGTATTCCATTTAACAATACTGTGTTCTTAAATGAATGTACTGTTACCTCAGTGACTGCTGTATGCTATAAGCGTATTTGTTTATATGTCACAGTGTGGTGCACTGGTTGGAGTTGCCTATATGTTAATATTTGTGCTGTATTTCATATTTATTGTTTACACATGTTCTCCTTTTGTGTTGCATCATGGTACTGTAGGCGCATTATTTAATTACCTGTTTATAGCTAGAAAGTGTCACGGTTGGTCAGCCAGTTAGCAGGGGAGACACACCCACCCCTGCTAAGGACTACTCATCGCACCTGCCCCGTTCACAATCCCCTGATTACTCATTACTTTCACCCATTCCACATTCACTCCCTGCTCTATTTTAACCCCCAGATCCGAGGAGACGGAGCTGCACATTAGCGGTGCTACTAAGATTAGTCGAACCATGCATGATCAATTGTCTAGAGGAAGACTAGCTCCTCTGTATTTGTATTTGAGGTTCCATGCTTCCATCACGGACAACCTATGGAGAATAAAGATTACCTCGCTGCTGACCCACCTCTCGCTTCCATTCACCCGCCGCCGTCAGAGAAAGACAATAAAAAGCCTCTTGACCTCTGTTTACCAGACTCTAGATCCTAAGTTATGGGCCACCCATTGTATTTCTTCTGTAACCAGGCCACATATTTGGTCTTTATCTCCTTCTGAAGATCTGTCAATTAGCTGACTTCAAGTTGGCTTTATATTGGTTTCAAGCCTCTGTTTCCAGGGGGCATAGTGGAAGTGGCCTGTTGCTTGCATTCTGTATGCTAGGATCTTGAGCTTCACTACTACAGTGGTATATACCAGTTTGTTGGTTTCAGTTATACAGGTTGTTGGTATTGTGCTTATTGCTGCATTTATATTTGTGAGCATACTTTCTGATGGTAGCTTACCACAAAGTTAGGTGAGCCTCAAGCAGTGGATGACAGTAGTTACCTTAGTCATGACCATCATCTGCATGGTCACAGCTGGACCACAAAATGTCCACATTACAGTTTGGCTCTGGTGGATTCCTGATGTAGTCTGACCTTTCTTTCTCAGATGCAATATGTGTTCTGTCTGGGCAGTGATACTGACCCTTTATTTCATCCATCCTTATAGCATTATTATACTTTACATATATAACATAGAATCTAATATTATTTATCTTTTATATACAGTGAATGTAAAGATTGTGGGGTGGGGCCTGGTGGGTGGGGTCTGCCATAAATGCTATTGAGCTCTTTCCTTCTAAATAGTTTTGAAGGGCACCGATCTGCAAACTCCATCACAGTTTGGGCGTATGAAAATTACATGGAACGTAAAAAAAAAAATTATATTGTAAATCTGTCTAGTTTTATCTCTGTTACCAAATTTATTTCACTGTTTATATTATACACTGTTTATATTGAACATATTTTATGTTCTATGATTTTATTATCCAGTGTTTTATCGTTGTTTGAACTGTTTTTTTTTTAATCTTGATTGTGTGTACTCTTATCTTGTTCTATAATTTTAAAAAGTTGTATACAACTAAAGTTTACTATTATTATTATTATATTAGTACCACCAAATGGTTTAGTTTAATGGCTTTATTGAAGCTTCATGTTTTAAACCATGCCACATGATCATAATAATGATCTGAGTGTAGTCCTCTTCCTCCTCTTCATCACAGTGTCTCAGTGTCTCTTCCGTGATGCAGTGATGGGCACAGTGACGTGTTCACCATTGCCACACTCACAGCAAGCATGAGATGGAGCTTTCAGCTGGCGGGGGACGGTGAGTCTTGCAGCTGGCTGGAACAACCGTCTGTCCATCCTCATCTAAAATGGATGAAAGCAGAGAATGTTTGCACAGCGTTCATTTTAATTTAGTCAAAGAAATAACCTGCTAAACCTGCCTGTGTGGCGTTCACATTACTCTAACGCAGCATATTTACCATATGCCTTGTTTTTATGTTATATCGAACAGCAAAAACACAGGGCCTGCTATTCTCTTCAATTAATTCTCGAGTTTGCATCTTTATTTTTCTATTTAAAATGTACTTAATAATACATCTGGATTTTGGGAAATAAGGAACCACATGAGTGTAATGGTTGGGAGGCTGAGGGTGAACACATATACAAAGTAACAATGCCTCGGATGTGAGAGTGAACTGGAACAATGACTAGGCAAACCCTAATGAGAATGAGTAAACGAACAGACAGGATTAACAAATAAATAACAAGTTTAATATAAAAAAATGAACAAGAAAAACAACACAGAATAGAATGAGGGAAAGAATCAGAAGACTAAGCAGGCTAACAGGGCGAGGCTGATAACAAGGCAACTAAGGAAACTTAACACTAAGGAACGGCTAACAGGAGAACAACGATGAAGCACAGAACCAGGTTACTTATGCTAGACGAGACTGTAAACCATGGACAGGCACAGGAATTGGGACAGACTGAGGGAAAAGGAGTGGGACTGGCAACATGGCTAGAACAGGAGGCGAGCACAGAGACAGGAGAGGAGAAATACTGGGATAGCTGCGGGAACAGGGACAGGCACAGAAGCAAAGGCAGACGTAATTATGTTAAACAAAACTGAGACAGGCACAGCAACAAAATAAACAACAGGCATGAGTGCAGCTACTGGAACAGGTAAAGGAACACCGATGCCACAAGGCAGGGTAACAGGTTTTTACCAAGTTCACACAAACAGGTATAGATACATTATGTAGATGCAGTTACAGAAGTGTCGTAGGGCGTGGGCACCAGTGGAGCATGAGCTGAGCGTTCACGAGCACGTCTGACGTGTCCTGAGCGTCCACCTGCATGTCCGATGTGGGTGCCGAGTCATGGTTGCGTTCAGCGATGGCAGGCTCAGGAGGTCTGGAGGTGCGGCTGCACTCAGCGATGGAAGGCGTGGGAGGTTTGCAGGCGCGGCACTGGGAGGAGCGTAGGCAGGCAGGCCAGAGAGAAAAAGGCTGGGGAGGCAGGCAGGCACGGAGGGAGGGAGGCTGGGGAGAGAAGGAGGCAGGGAGGCTGACAGGGAGTGAGGGAGGCTCAGGAGGCAGTGAGGCAGGTAGGCGGGAGGGAGGCTGGGGATACATGAGGCCAGACAAGCAGCATGTGACCCATACTCCAGGGGAGGCTGAGAATACATGTGGCCACATGATTAGAATCGAGACCCAGACACCGAGGGGAGGCTGGGGCTACCCATGGCCGGTAGATCTGAATGGAGACGCAGACTCCTGGGGGAGGTTTGGAATACATTCTGTTCATCTGGCCACATGTAATCCCAGTCTCCCTCCCTCCCTTCCTGCCTCCCTCCTTTCCTCCCCAGTGTACCCAGTGTTCTTGCTCTCTCCCTGCCTGCTTGCCTCCCCACCCTCCCTGCCTCCCTCCATCCAAGCCTGCTTGCCTGACTCCCCAGCCTCACTCCAGCCTCTCTGCCCACCCAGCTTGCCTGCCTGCCTACCTGCTTACCTCCAAAGCCTCCCTCCCTTTCTGCCTTCCCCACCTGCCTCCCCAGCCTCTCTGCTTACCCTCCTGCCCACCCACTTGCCTGCCTGCCCAGCTTATGTGCCAGTCTGCCTCCCTCCCTGTTTGCCTGTCTCCCTCACTCCTCAGCCCCCTCCCTCCCTCCATCTCTCCCTGCTTGTCTGCCAGCCTGCTTGTCTTCCCAGCCTACCACCCTCCCTGCCTGCCTGCCTGTGCACCCTCCCTCCCTGCCTCCCTGCCTCCCCAGCCTCTCTGCTTACCCTGCCACCTGCCCACCTGCCTGCCCAGTTTACTTGCCTGTCTGCCTCCCTGCCTGCCTGTCTGGCACAGTGATGCATTCACCCCTGCTATGTTCACTCTCCATCACTGTGCAGCAAGCATGAGATGGAGCTTTCAGCTGGGGGCTGATGTTGAGTCTTCCAGCTGGCTGGAGCAACAGTGTGTCCATCCTCATCTAATATGCATGAAAGTAGAGGAGGTTTGTACAGTGTTCATTTTCATTTAATCAAAGAAATAACCTGCTAAGCCTGGCAGCATAGTGTTAACTTTATTCTAATGCAGCATATTTATCTGGGGGATGGGACATCCTGCTCGACTGGGAAGCAGCAGCACATGGTATTTCTGGAATGTTGGACCAAGTTGCATCGAAAGATGTTTCGACATACGTCTTGTGATTCCACTCTTACTTGAAATGGTCATATTCCAGACAATCCATGCACCTCTGTTATCTTTTTTTCATGAAAAGAAGCCACGCCTCTCCTCCATGACACCTTCTTGCATGTTTGTAAGAGATTGAAATCATGACACTCAGTGTTAGTTTTGCACAATGCCTAATTCAGAAAAATGCACAAAAAGAAGTCTTCATCTCGGAGTCGTATAATTCTGATGGATCGGGCAATTTGGAACTGGTTCCTGATTTCCATCACTTTGCTTCATGAATGAAAAAGCTGATTGTGTGTTGAGGAAAACAGATGTTTTTATAAGTGGCTGTGAATGGATTTGCTTTTGCTATTAAAGTGTGTTATTCCTACTACCATATCTTCTCAGATTCACTATTCATTCGAGTTCTCTTAAGTTTATAGTCTGCTATAGACTGCTACCTGCATATCTAACACAAAAATGAGTGCTTCCCATTGCAGAGCCAAGATTATTCTGACATCTTAAGTCATTAAAATGACTTCATTCTGGTTACCATGATATTAAGAATGGAATGCTTTGAGAATACCAACTCCAGACAGATAAACAGAAAACCTATAGATGATGCATAAAATGAATGCTGGATGAAAATAGATACATTTACTCACATCTGCAGGAGAACCTGCCATGTCTCTCTCCTCCTTCAGTGTCTGCTGCTCCTCCCTCATCTTCCTCAGCCACTCTCCCATCATCTCCTCATCTGCCGCCTTGTGGTGTCCATGTGGAAAGGGGTGACACTGTGATGTGGGGGAATGGTGCCGATGTCTATGTCGTTGGTTATAAGGATGGATTCTGTTTCAGCGAAAATCCATGTTAGTTTAAAACCTGCGTAACATGGTACACCACAAAGTTAGTTTTCAGCTCATGAGGCACAGCATTGGAAATACCCGAGACAACTGCCAGATGCAATTTACCCTGTCCCCATCAATTTCTGAACTGCGTTACATTGTCCCCACTACTTCTTGAAAGTGTATTAAGAAAATATTAGTATTTTCTTCACAAGCTTCATTTTGCTCCATTTGATAAATATAATTTGATTAATTGTTGTTTTGATCTATAAATCGAATCATATTATGTTCTTAATGACAATCAGAACACATTCTTGCTGATATGTTGTTGAGACGATGGTGAAATAAACGCAGTACAACTGACGTTTCTTGAAATGCTGATTAATCAAAATCAATAGAAAACAACTGTACTTCAAATATATATTAAACCATAATGTTAGTTTTGAGAAGCAGGCAAGATGGGAGTCGCATGCCGCTAGAAATGTATGGCTTTACTGAGCAGAGTAAACACTGCAGGCAACAGCCTACAGTGATCACGTAAAGCTCATCATATTATTCCTAGAGAGTAACATTCTGTCCCTCAAAGGCAATGAAACAAGAAAACGTTGGTTTGTGGGATTGAATTTTGCATCCTAATGGGGAGAAGACAATTCAAGCCAGTTTTTAAACTATGCCTTTCAGGCACCAAAAAGGAGGAAATGCTGGATGGATCCAGAAGTCCCCTTGCTGTATGGTTTCTGTAGTGTAGTGGTTATCATGTTTGTTTTACAGGCAGAAAGTACCTGGTTCAATACCAGGCTGAAACACTTTTCTTGGTAAATGTGTAACTGCTGTCCTTACAGTTGAATGGAGGGCTGTTCTTCACAGAGCAAAGTCAGGCTCCTTAACTAATCGCCAAACTGATTAATTAAAACTCGTAGCATAATGTCTATGCTAATTCAAGACTTTCAAACATTAGTACAGGAAGTATAAACTTTAGTGAGTGTGTCCTTATTTTGTTTCCTAAAAAGGTTTATGCTGATTAGCTCAATTTTAAAAGTTACTTTCATCAAGTCTATGGCAAAGAAAAAATCCTTGCAAGGCAATGTCAAGCATACAGAATTTGTGCAATAGGTTATGCTCTAAATGCCAATGAGAGAACTACAGAGATAAAGTAAAACTCTTCATATTATGCCCAGTTAGCAACAGTCTGTTTCTCGAAGGGTAAGAAACAAGAGAACTTTGGTGGGGTTGTCTGAATTTTGCATCCTAATGCTTGAGAAGTCATACTGCTTAGCCAGATTTAAAACTATGATTTTCAAGCCCCAAAAATGAGCAAATGCTGGAAAGCAGCATTTTTTTCTGCAACTTTGAATCAGATATTTCTGAAAAATTAGAATTGTAAACCATTTAAATTTTAAGTACATCTGCTCGTAAAACCCATTTTAGGCTATCCAACATACCCACGAAATTTGCATAAAATGGCAGCTATTTGTGAACAGAGAGAGTAATGGTATTTACTAACCGTCAAAATGATTTATTGCTTGATTTGATTGGTTGATTTGACAGCTGTCAATCATCCTCGTCGTCCGAGTCATCTTAGAAAAGAAAGTTGATCCAATTATTCTAGTATAAATATGATTAATAAACATGCTTTTAAAAATATACTTACGTGGAGATGGTGGCCTACAGGTTAGTGTGGTTGAACACCGTGAATAGGCCTAGAATTATTTAGATGTATGTTATAAGCCACAGTGACCTGTATACGTTTCTGTAGACGTTGCCGGTTGTAACAGGTGAAATATTTGTGAGCTCCGCCAGAGGGCTCGATGAATAGTGGATGACAGTAGAGGGATTCACCCCCTCTGCCTGTGTGACAAATTAACGCACTGCATAAACTTTTAGACATAAAGCGATCTTTTATCATATGGTAGACGCACTCTAGAAAAGATTACCTTGTAACAACTCATTCAATATATGAACTGTTTCATCAGCTTGTTTCCTTATATCTGCAAATAAAAGTAACAAAAATGTAAACAAAATAAAATATATACAATTAAAATGTATAAAAGTTCACAAATAAGAAATTACCTTGGTCGGCAATTCTCTCCAGAGTCAAGGAAGTCGTGAACGTCGGAAACTATGGAAATACATAGAACAGAATTATAGACCATGAGTAGAAAAGATCACCATAATGATATCCTTTATACCAAAACCGCATTTATGTCAGGTCATGTACTGGTTAATTTAAGTAAATAGATTCACCCACTTCGAAGCTAAAGTTTTTCTATTTAGCTAGCCCTGAGAATAAGAATAGCCGTCGATCAAAAGAGTTTTAGTCGATCAAAATGTTTCACGTACTCTATGGCATAGCGGTCATATTACATATTGACCATTAATCATCAGAATAAAGACATTGACAATATCCTTTCCTAGATAGCTCGCAAAAGAATACTTACGATAGCTTGTAGATAATACGCATTGATTGTTAAAATGTATGTTTTATCTAGACCTGAAATTAATTACGACGCTAAGCCCCACTGAGTTAAATCATACAACGCACGATAAAGTATTTCATCCATTAGCTAAATAAATAGCTAAATACACGTCAGCCTTTTTGGTAACTTATACTAATATAAGGTATAGCATGAATTAGTTAAGCATTACTGAATTGCTTACCTGTTGTGAACTAAAGGAGTGAAATACCGAAAACACGGCTTTAAGAAAAAGTCGGTGGGGATAGAAATGGTTTTCGGATAGAAGTTGTAAATTACGTCCCTCCCCCAACACCGCTCTCAGTTGTGGAATGCACTGAAAGTGGTAAGAGTACAACGTGTGATAACGGACAAAAACCTTGTGTGATAAAACTTATAGAGTAACCACAATGGTTAGAGATCAGACAAAAAATTAATTAATTAAAACTTTGTGATGTTTTCTGAAAAGTTTGCTTATTGCCTTGTTTGAATACATCTGGCAAATAAGATGTGAAGAGGTGTCGTGGGAGAGATGTGTGTGTGTGTGTGTGTGTGTGTGTGTGTGTGTGAGAGAGAGAGAGAGAGTCAATGACCTCTGACTGCAGAGTGTGTGTCAGAGAGGACACTGAACAGATAGAGAAAGTGGAGACAAACTGGTGTAGTATGAGACTAAAAAATGTTATTTTCTTTAATCACATTATTTCACTATTAAAGAATTATTTCAATGATTCCTACTCAAACATCTGGGGTACAGCTAAATTTAAATGAGCGGGTACGAGGGTCTGGTTTTGTGGGAGGAGTTGCACGCTGCACGGGATTGGTCAGACCGGGTGGTTGGGTAGAAAGAAAAGGCGGCAAAATTGAGGAGTCAAATGAGGAGTGTATTTCTGACCCTGGGAGGAGGTTTTTTTTCCACCTTATATCATATTTTGTCAGAAAGTTTTTCCTGCATGTTGGGGGGAGGGGGGGGGGGGTGAGGCGGTGTAACCTCTAGAGAATCAACCAATGGGAGGGAGTGGGAGGGGTGAATGAGTGGGTGAGTGAGAGAGAGAGAGACACACACACACACACACACACACACACACACACACACACACACACACACCCGAGACCCATACGCAAGTTTGAGTATGACTACATGACCGGCAGCGGAGCGGACATTAAAGACTGGGTGGTACGTATTCGTTTAAGACTCGGAAGTTTTATTTACTTTAATGAGGGTTCAGGGCTGTTATGTATTTTGTACATTTAGCTTTAGATTTTATACTACAGAACTGATGGATTTACAATTTGTACAAGCAGAAATGTTCAGTTTCCTGTGTGTCAGTTTGCTGTGTGTCAGTGTTGGTAATACAACAGCTTAGTCTGAGGCTACAGGGCTCTGTAGGTGCAGTGTTTCCTTTCTGAAGCAAGCAAATTGCCTTTTCTTTTAAATACAAATCAATCATTTTCTGTGAAAGAATCAAATAATTGCAGATATCAAAGAGGTGGGACTTAATACTGTGAATCATACACTACATGTCCAAAAAAAAAGGTCACCACCTGGATTTAACTAAGCAAATAGGTAAGAGCCTCCCATTGGATACTTACTGCATAGGTGATTATGTTTCAGCTGGAAACAAGTTATTTAACCCTAACTGATGCAGTGAGTACCTTCTCAGTTGTTAAACAACCATGTCGAAAGACACATCCTGTGGTCGTGGAAAAGATGTTAATCTGTTTCCGAAGTGTCAAATTATTGGCATACATCAAGCAGAGAAAACATCTAAGGAGATGCTGAAACTACTAGAATCAGGTTAAGAACTGGCCAATGCCTTATTAAAAAGTGGAAGGACAGCGGGGAAACATCATCTTCGAAGAAGGAATGTGGTCGGAAAGAAATCTTGAATGATTGTGCTCGGCGATCACTTAAACGTGTAGTGAAATCAAATCAAAGAAAAACAACAGTAGAACTCATGGACATGTTTAATAGTGAAAGTAGGAGCATTTACACACGCACAATGTGAAGTGAACTCAAGGGATTGGGACTAAACAGCTGTGTAACCTTAAGAAGACCACTTGTCAGTGAGGCTAACCGGCAAAAATGGCTTCAGTTTGCTAGGGAGCATAAATATTGGACTCTGGAGCAATGGAAGAAGGTCATTTGGTCTGATGAGTCTAGATTTACCCTGTTCCAGAGTGATGGGTGCATCAGGATAAGAAGAGAGGCGGCTGAAATGATGCATCCATCGTGCCTAGTGCCTACCGTACAAGCCTGTGGGGGCAGTGCTATGATCTGGGGTTGCTGCAGTTGGTCAGGTCTAGGTTCAACAACGTTATGTGCCCAAAGAATGAGGTCATCTGACTATCTGAATATACTGAATGACCAGGTTATTCCATCAATGGATTTTTTTCTTCCCTGATGGCATGGGCATATTCCAAGATGACAATGCCAGGATTCATCAGGCTCAAATTGTAAAAGAGTGGTTCACCAGCATGAGACATCATTTTCACACATGGATTGGCCACCACAGAGTCCAGCCCTGAACCCCATTGAGAATTTTTGGGATGTGCTGGAGAAGACTTTGCACAGTGGTCCAAATCTCCCATCATCAATACAAGATCTTGGGGAAAAATTGATGCAACTCTGGACAGAAATAAATGTTGTGACTTGCTTGTGGAAATGATGTCACAGCGAACACATGCCATAATCAAAGCTAAAGGCGGCCCAATGAAATATTAGAGTGTGTGACCTTTTTTTTGGTCAGGCAGTTTATTTTCTCAATGATTCTTGAAACTTGGTGCTCAAACAACCAGAAATCTAAATGTCTTTATATGCCTCATGTCAGCCACAATTCCAGGGTGTTTATACTCTAATAGAAACACCTAGTATGTCCACAGTTAGAAAGTACAGCCTATCTGTGGCCATGAATATTTTGTGTTAGAGATCCACTATTTTATCACTGGTCAGTTTCTGACCACATGACCCAGGCACCTTGGACTAAATATGGAGAGATTAAAATAAAGCACAAACAGAATGTCATATTTTATTTCTGAGTGTTTCAGGTCTGTGATCTATTAGTGTTGCATCAGTGGGTTCAGATTCATATTTTAGATGAGAATAGCATTCCATATTTGTCTAGTTGACTGTATTTTTATTCATAGTACGATAGTCATTGGTACAGACCAATCACTAAGGGTAGTCAACATTTCATGCATACTATAAATATACAAGAGGTTGGTTTACCTGTTACTTGGAGTTTGACCTCTATAAGATGATGACTGCTGATGCTACACCTGTACTGTCCCCCGTCCTCTTTAGTCAGACCAGATATGAATAGAGAGAAATTTCCTGGAGCAGCAACCAGCTGAATTCTATCAGTGTAACGGTTTGTCTGGTCAATTGACTAGATGACTTTAGATTCTTTATAAAAATAAAATAAAAAAATTAAAAAACTCCATCTGACAGTCTTTGGCTCGGCCAGCGGTTCAGTTTAAGATCTTCATCAGTTTTATTAAAATATGAATGGATTATAAAAATCTTGTATTTGTATTTGCACATACTCATTCAAGGTTACCCAGCACTAAATTCTCCACTAGGTGGAGCTACTGAGAAAGAAATACAGGAGGGATACTGTGACGGTGGCATTTTGCATCAGTGACAATGTGTATCCTTGTTAAACCTTCGCTGATTTATTACTTTTGTTTTTTAATGCCTTATCTTATTTTCACAAAACAGATTAAATGTATTACTGCACAAAATCACACCCCCAATGAGCATTCATTTTTGACTTTTTGATATGAAGCATTATCTAGTGCTCGAGTCACCTGTTCTTGCACTGCTCTGTCACTGGGTTTTAACATTTTTTCCACGACCACAGGATGTGTCTTTCCACATGGTTGTTTAACAAATGAGAAGCTACTCACTGTCACGGTACGCTCGCCTCCCGCCACGTGCAGTGGGAGGACTTTCATTTGTGGCCACAATTAAAAGGATTTTTATGGTAGGCTCCACTGTAAGCCTCATTGTCAAGCATCCCAATAATAAGAGTTTTAGGGAGCAGTCCGAGGAAGAGGTTTTCTTGGGTGCACACACGACCCCCGGATGGTAAACTGAAGGTTGGTTTTCATACAAACTCTGTCGATGGGGTATTTGGCGGTGGCGCTTAAAAGAGCCAGTGCGTGACCTAATTTAACAGCTGGTGAAACGGACACTTTTTTTCACAAACAGAGAAGCCATGAGTATTTTTAGAACATAATCACCGGCTCCTTCTTTCATTAGACAAAACTCATCTTTACTCCACACCATTTTAATTTTCATATCAACGCCGTTCAGTAAAAGTTTATCCTGAAAAAATATGTCAGAATGAATGTGTCCGATAAATTCAAAGGTTTTACTTTCGGCGCTGAAAGCGTCTCTGGTCCTGAGTCCAAGGTTATGCCCCGTCGGGTCCGTAGCCTCCATATGTCCTGTGTCTCTGTAAAACAACCCGGCAGAAAATTGTGTTTCCAGGGTGTCCCTACTATAATTCAAGACATTCAATGACGGCTCTGTAGGGGTACGTGTTACTCGCTTGGCTGATGAAACGGTCACCCAACATAACATCCACTTGTGAAAACAGAGACGCTATAGGATAGTTTACCACGCCGACCTTAGTATCGTTAGCAATGTTACTCCCGTCGAGGTTTGTGATTTTACATCTTAGATGCAAAACGGTGTTATTCAACTCCAGATAATCATCACCATTGCCTGCCACATAAAATTCGATCGGAGAATTGTCGGAAATGGCTGAAAGCAGTGGGATTTCTACGTATGTGTACTTTTTGATACTTGTTTGGGTGTAAGGTAATGTGAAAATGTCTAGCTCCTTCAGCGAGTACCGTGTGTGGGTATTGTACCTCGGTGAGTGCGACCTCCCATCCCCCCACCAACTCTATAGGCTTCAGAAATTTGGTTGTGTAGCACGAAATCTTATTATCGGGGTAAATGTCTTTGGAGGCGTTGCTCAGTAGAGTCACGTAGAATCCGCTCTCTTCCATGGTGATTGGATTATAATTTCATTTTGATTTAGCACCCCACCTTTTAACCTTTCACAATGTTAAGGACGTCCTCGGCCGGAATCCAGGAGTTAAATTTATTGGGCCACCCAACCCACCTGATCAAGCACATCTTTTATCGGTTCCTAGTTTTTTCAGATATATTTTTTTCTATTTTAAAGGCTTTATCTTTTCCCACTAAAATATTTTGCAGCTCCTGTTCATAAAAGGTCCCATCTACATTTTCCCCATCGAAATTCCGTAATTTGATATGGGAGGGTCTTTCCTTAGACATTCAAAAACGGTAAAATATTCAAATATTCATCCGTAAAGTTCTGCTCGTACCCTTTCTCACAATGTCTTTTTAATCGTGAAATTCTGACGGTATCGCCGACTCTAAACTTTAATCTTTTTGTCCCGTCCCGGTAGCAAAGTGATTGACGTTATGTTTTTTTCATTAATGTTTTGAAGCTTTTATTAAAAATTATTTCCCTTCATCAGGCTGAAGTTTTTTAGGAACTCTGCCTTCTTTTAGAATCGATACAAAGGCTTTGGTAACCTCGGCACCAGTTTTGTTTTTCATCACGCGTACCCAAGCATACTTGGAAAGTTAGCACGTTAGCCTAACTTTCATGTTCCCGTTATGTTGGTCATGTCCAGCAAATCGGCCTGCCATTGTTCATCTATGTTTTTTTTTTTTACAATGACTCTGTTTCTTTTCAATTTTATACAGATTGGTTTATGTAGTGTGTATGCATCCTGATCTGCTAACCAGTTTTTTATTTCCTTATCACCTCACCAACCCGTTTACCGCTTTCATCCACCACGGACCTTTGCAGACTCTCGACCCCTCCATAAGATCCCGGGTTTGAAGGAGTGTAGTAAATATTTTTCAGCAGATGTTTATAATATATAATAATAACCATTAAAGTATGTCATATGTAATAATTATGTCATACATTATAATAATAGTTAAGCATGTCATATATAATAATAACCATTTGAGATTTACATGTGCAGCCATGTTTAATACTGAAGGCCTTTATCATGTGTGTTTCTGCAGGCTGCATGTTGGTAGAGAAAAAGAAGACAGACTACATCACTGCATGCACAGGAGACTCAGTACTGCTGCCCTGCTCCTGTACTGACGGACACACCAAACCTGAGAGTTTCACCTGGAAGAAACACAACACAAACAGAAACTCATGGGATGTGATCTCCAGTGAGAGTGAACAGTACAGAAACAGAGTTCAGCTGGGTACTGCTCACTCTCCAGGAAATCTCTCTCTACACATATCACACCTGACTGAAGAGGATGAGGGAGTCTACAGGTGTTATATTAACCAGTGGAAATATAAAAACATCAAACTCACCATTAAAGGTGAAACACTTTTTATCCAAATCCAACTGTAATAATGGTTGTATGAATAAATGTATCTCAATAAATCCAGCTCTAGGGTTTTCTTAGATATACACTAGCAAAGTCTTGGTTGTCTGAGTTACTTGTAGACTTATTGCCAAGTCATGTTTGGCGTTACCAAATGGTAAAAATATCTTGTCCTGTGTAAGTAAGAGTTTCATTACTTTAACACACTTACTCTGTAAATTGTCGCCTAGGCAGGTTTCAGCTCATCATTCTGAAAACTGCACAGTGTGCAGATCATTAATGTAGGTGGACCAGCTGGATCAAAATCACTAATGTGTTTTATTTTAGATTTTTGATTTGAAAAGTAGGTAATGCTCTGCTATGACAAGTTGCAAATAGACATACACAAAAGTTTGACAGTCAACTCTGATGTCAAGTTGATATATGAAGTGACATATTTAGAGTTTTTGTTAATGTAATTATTTACTGCATCGTACTTAAAACCAAGGGCAGAGGTGAAGACAAAGGTTTAATGCACATAAAACTTAAAAAAAATGATCTGCTTTCAAATTAAGCCTGTAAATACAATTTATATTATGAAGAGCATCCTCTTATGTAAAGCCTAACATGTGTTATGTTCAAATGTGTAACTAGGTTCCTTAGTCCTAATATATCCTGCTTTCTCACAGCTTTTCCATTCAGTCAGCCTAACTTTGGGTTTAACCTACTAAATGTGTGGTGCAGAGACTGGATACTTTATGTAACCCACCTTTTCTGTCTACATTGCATTCTGGCAGTGTTACGATCATGAGGCAAGAGGCAGTATTGGATCTTTTACTGTGATGACACATAAACATGTATCAATCAACTGTGTGTGTGACAGGCTTGACCCCCCCCCCCCCCCCCAGTTCTGTTGATAAAAACCTTTTTTTTTTAAATTTGGAACTCCAAGTTATAATATTGTATTTTATTGTAGGCGACTATTGTATTGTATTGTAATTGTTAACTTAGCACAACATTGTCCCATAACTAACATAAGTAGCCTAATGTAAAAATTAGATGGGTGATCATGAATGATCAAACATTAGAAACAGAATGTTAAAATATTCAAAACAACAAGCTGATTACAATAAACATTTAGACTTAACTGATGCTTCCATCCAAAGCAACTTACAACTATAACCAAGTACAACTTGAATAATTGAGTGCCTGGAGCCCAACAGTGGCTACTTAGCAGGGTGGGGTTTGAACCAACAACTTTCCAATTACATGTCAAGTACCTTAACCACCTATCTTATGTTACCTCCAAAATTACACAATATCAAGACCGCCCACAATCACCGGATTTTGCTCCACTCAGGCAAAAAAGGAGTGATGTGGCAGTTAGATGTGACAGACGCTTAAGTCTTCAAAAAGATGAGAATGGTGTAACGTTGAGCGGTAAGGAGGCGGACGCATGTGCTAAGAGGGGCGAGATTTAATAGGGGAAAATCCAAAATCAGGGTCATTAAAGCAGTCCAGGGTCACAGAGCTGACATGGAGAGTACTGGGAAACATTACAAAACAAAAACACACAAAGGCTAACTAGGAACTAAAGCTAGGAAACACAGACACGGAGTACAAAGAAACAAGGATCAAACATTCAAACATTAATTCAAAATGAAACAAACAGTCAAACCTCTGAACAAACAAACAATAAACAACAACGACCAAGGCACACAGCAGGGTTTAAATACATGAACTTAGAAATGAGGGACAGGTGTACGCAATCACTGTGAGGACAAAATGAAACTATGGAACGGAACCAAACGACATGGAAAACACGGAACATGGAAGGGACTGATCATGACAAATGGGAATCTATATGGAATGGGAATCTAACTGGATCATCTCTACAAGTTTCCATTTCTGTTAAAATTGTTCCTACTCAGACCTTTGCCTGTATAGACACAATGGCAAACCCCTCACTAAACACACAGACAAACTCAGGGAGGCGAGGTGGAAAAGTGAACAAAGACGAGCACTTCAATAATGTGATCAGTATCATGTGTTGGATGTGGTACTTGATCAATGGCTTGAAATAAAGAATTCTAGTGCTTCCACACTGACGCTCTATCACAGAGTTATACATATATTGTCTGATCTTTCTTTGACTGGTAGACTGGCGTGGCATTAGAGATCAATCACCATTTTATTAGTAACAAAATAAAACACTCTATTTAAGGACCAGGCCAGAACACTTTCAACACAGTGTCATTGTCAAAGCGTTCATTTATAACAGAGTCATATGGTTTTTTATTTCAGCCTCCCAAGCCAGTGTCAAGAACAGGAAGGTACTACATGGTTTGAGGTGCTCACATCTGTTCAGGTTTCCTAGTAATCTCATGTACCGCAACCGCCCTCAGTCTGTGTTTGCAACTCCCTCATCACCAGTTTACTAGTGTTTCCTATGTCTCATCTTTGCTACACTATTTATTCTTTCTGGTTCCATTAATTCCCTGTCAAGTATTATCACTGTTCTATCGCATGTACTGAGCAATTCCCTGGTGTGTTTATATCTGGCTATTACCCTGCCTGTTTCACTTTACAATTGTTGCTTAATCCGCTACAAATAAAACTCGGCTGTCCGCAAGCATCTGGCCTGTTCTAAGATGTCACACCTCACTTGGTAAGCAACATCTGATCATTAATGTTATATGCTGGACATGCCTGAAATACACTGAGCTACAAAGTCAGCAGTTATAAAGTTATATGATATTTCAACCAGTTCTGCCTCCACGGTCTGATGCCGTGACGGTATTGGTCATCAGCCCCGATTTTCCTCTGGGGGTATTGGGGTGGTTATAGTGGCAGTACTCATTCTCAGCCGACTCTGTCTCCTGGGGGGGTCTAGTTATGTTATTTTAACTGCAAACATATTTAAAACTTATGTAAAAAAAAACGAACAAAAAAAACCCCAACCTATAGTTCTTGAATGAAGTGTTATGTCAACTAACCAACTGACAGTATTGTGTTATAAAGAGACTGTATGACAGCTGTCTGACAGAATCAGCCTTTATTAATGTGTATTTAGTGTCACGGAACGCTCGCCTCCCGCGAGGCACGTGGTTTGGCCAGCCACGTGCAGTGGGAGGACTTTCATTTGTGGCCACGCCTACACACACCTGTACTTCGCACCATCTGTGTGTATTCAAACTCACGTCAGGGTGTGCGGCGTTGTTGATCATTGTCTATGTAACATGTTGATGTAATGTGTTAATGTTTCTTCGTCATTGTGAAAGCGTATGCGTGTTCATCGTGTTTGTTTAAATGTCACTCGTTTCATGTTCATATTATCGTTTGTAATACGTGTGAGTGCCGCTGTCATTTATGTAATAAATGTTTCTATAACTATCATTGTTATAAGGATAGTCAATGTCATTAGAACAATGCTAAAATCATATAATATTAAAGTAAATATTTATTAATCTAACAAGCAAATGTGGTGGAGTCTGACAGTGGGGTGTGTTTCTACAGGTTGAGTATTGGAACACAACAGGGAGACAAAACACATCACTGCACACACAGGAGACTCAGTACTGCTACCCTACAGCTGCACAGACCTACACGCCAAACCTGTAAATTTCACCTGGAAGAAATACAACCCAAACAGTAAAACATGGGAAGTGATCTCCAGTGAGAGTGAACAGTACAGAAACAGAGTTCAGCTGGGTATTGTTCACTCTCCAGGAAATCTCTCTCTACTCATATCACACCTGACTGAGGAAGATGAGGGAGATTATGATTGTCTGCATAAGGAATATGAACAACTATACATCAGACTTACTTTTAAAGGTAAGTAATTTAGATCTGTATTCTTAGTGCATTGATAATCTCATAAATAAACTTTAGCAAATTAGTGTTACATTATACCTGTAGCACCTGTTACACCTATAGAGCACTCTTAGACTATCAAAGGCTATTATACTGGAGATAGGATGAATGCTACAAATCACTGGAGTAGTGTTTTCTCACTGATGTGGCTTGCTAGGTGTTTGTTTGCAAAAGCACAGCTAAAACAAGTCCAGGGTAAATATACATTTCATCCATTTTTATAGGGGTGTATTTGTGGTTAAAGTGGTCTTATACTTTAAAAATACTTGACTGGGATTTAAATTTTAACTTAATCTTCTGGAAACAATCCATAATGTCACTGACCCTCATTTTGTCTTTCATGTTATTTCTAAAGTGCATAGTTGGACTATGACAGTATCAATAAACTGCCAGTGTAAAATTGTTTTCCAGCCACACTACATCTTATACACCCAAAGTGACAGAAATATCCTGTTTTTGATTCATTGCTTAGTTCAGTTGTCCAAATAACTATTTTATCTATTTTACCTCATAATTACATTTTTCTTAAAGAGTCATGCGTCCTAACTACGACCATCCACAAACAGTAAGTAGGAACTGTGTGAACTGAAACCTCAAACTACTGTGGTTGGGGAAATTCTGTTTTGCACTGGCACTTTGATATTGTCATAGTCAGGACATGTCAAAATGTATGAAAGATACAAATTTGATGTAAAATGTATTACTTCACAATACTTCACAAAATGACAGAAATCCACTGTTTTTGACTTAGCATCTTATACTAGATGTGCTCCCAATTGTCCAAATACATATGTTTTACCTCAAAATTGTATTTTTTATTAACTTTCATAAGTCCAAAGTGATGTGTCCTAAGAAAGTACCAGCATCAAACTATTTCTCAGTCACACTAGTATGACTAAAGGCTATACGCAAAATGACAGAAGTGATCTGTTTATGAGTCATCTCACCCAGTATTAGATGTTTTACCTGAAAATGACATTTTTCTTCATGTGTCCTGACTATGACACTGTCAATAAAGTGACAGTGCAAAACTGTATTTCCCAACCACAGAAGTCCAATTACAGGCTATATACCCAAATTGACAGCTTTTTGGTCAACATACAAAACAAATTTAAAATATATATTTTAAATACTTTTAATACTTCATTGGGAATTTTATTTTGACATAATTTGATTTGTTTTGTGGCCATATCACGATGCTCAAGAGGGATAATTCCATTACATTAGTGTTGACTCTAATATAACATCATTACTTGGAAAGTCAACACTTCATTATAATTAGATTTAAACAACTTTTAAACATGCACTGATGAACTTGTTCACCTGCCCCCCAGTCAGGCGCAATCACATGTCTACTAGTGTCACGAATGTAAACCACCCTGAATGTTCCTATACACATTTATAATGGGTCAGTACTGTAGCCAAACTTGCAAACACAAGTAGTACTAAAGCAGTACACCATCTTATGCTAACAAACACATCTCCCTCTCCAGGAATCTCAACAACAGAATTTACATCAAGATTTGATGGCAAAACAAGTGCAAAGGCTCCAGCTGACGCTTCCACTACTGACAGTGCAAAGACTCTGACTGACGGTAACATGCATTTACTGCATATCAACATGGTCTCCTAATATCTTAAAAAGCAATTAAAATGCATGCTGTGTAAAAACACAAACACTAACACGCACACAAATACACATAACATTTGTATAACGTTTGCCTTCAGATGTCCAAAACCCTGCTGGTGATCTATTATATATCCTCATGACTACTGCTGTGGGAGCTGTACTCCTCCTGCTGCTGGGTCTCGTGGGGGTCTTGTGCTGGAGATACAAAGGTACACACACACACACACACACACACACACACACACACACACACACACACACACACACACACACACACACACACACACACACACACACACACACACACACATACAAGTTGTGGGTCACACTGTCTGGTTTTCTAATGTAGTCCAGAGACATGGACAAACCAGGCTAAGAAAGGGGCAAACAGAAGAGAAGAGAGAGCAGGAGACACAGGTGAATGCTCACATACCATCCACTGTAACATAAGAAAAACAACCTCCACATCATTACTGACACATGTCCTTCAAGGTCAAATCTTCCATGGTGTGTGTGTGTGTGTTTTTACAGGATTGTTCTGCTGTGCTTTGTTCACCTGTTCAAGTGAGTGCTACTTTGTATCTGAATACTGGGGGGGGGGGGGGGGGGGTTCAGATAATAGAATACAATCCCGTTTTTATAAAGATAGTGTGTGGGGTTCCCTAGTTGTGTAGGGTCCATGGTGAGTTTCTGATACAAAGCAGCTCTTGATGAATGTTTTTGATGATGGCTGTTGTGATCTCCAGTTTGAAATCAGTGGAGATGGTGGTGTGTAGGAAGCTCAGACTCCACATCACTTACTGTACTGAGTTACAAAGGGAGATGGACAGTTGTCTTATTTCAGAAATATATCATCCATCTCTACTGCTTTTTGCATGTTGACCTCCAAGTTGTTTTCAGTGCACCACAAAGCCAGACGAGCCACTTGACTCCACTAGCAGTCCCGTCAGTGTTGCTAACGAGTCCTGTTAGGGTCATTTGCTTGATGATAGCTGGAGATGCACTTGTTGGTGTAGCAGGAGAAGAGGAGGGCTGAGAGTGTCCAGCCTTGAGGAACCCCATTGCTGATGGATAGGGGCTCTGACAGATAAGGTTCCAGGCACACAAGCTACTTTCTATCTGACAGGTAGATGAAAATGCCCTGACAGACACAGGGTTCCACTCTCAGTTGTGTTGAAAGCAGAGCTGAAGTCTACAAACATGACTCTGTCATAGGATCCTAGAAGGTCCAGATGAGTACAGACATAGTGTTGATTGTGACTGTGCATAGTGCAGATTGCTCTGTAAAACTATATCAGTCCAAGGAGGTGGGAGTGATGGACTTGACATAAAACAGAACCAGCTTCTCGAAGCATTTCATGACTACTGATGTTAAAGCTTCTGACCTGTAGGTATTAAGGCTGGTTATATTGTCCTTCTTTGGACAAGGATTATTTACCACTAAATTTACGCAACTGTAAATCGAAAAGCGAAATGCAAAACAGCACAGGTGTGCATCATACTGAATGTGTCTTTTGTAAACGTGTGTGTGTGTGTGTGTGTGTTATAACAATTGTTAATGTGTTATTCCTACAGGATGATGTCACTTACTCCACTGTAGTACACAGTCAGAAAACCAAACCAGCGTCCACTCCAATGGATAATGCAGATTATACAGAATATGACAGCATCAAATTAAATTCAAATTAAGCACACATGCACACACACACACACACACACACACACACACACACACACACACACACACACACACACACAAACAAATGCAATCAAGCAAATGGACAAAAAATAAACATACAAAAACATGTACCGCCAGTAAACAGCATGTATTTTATTTGTTTCTTCACTGTAAATGCCTCATTAGGGGGTTAATTTGCTGAAAGATGATTTGAATACTTTTGTGAATTATTAGCTTTTTTTGCATGTAATTTATTAGTAGTAGTGCTTTTGGCTTTAATGAAATAAAAAATGACGTGTAAATGGTCACGGTACGGCCCCTCCTCCCAGACGTATTTGTCTGTGTGTGTGTGTGTGTGTGTGTGTGTGTGTATTCGTTCATATGGCCACACCCTCCCTGTGTTTCACATCTGCTCCTCATTTTGTGTCATTACTGTGCGTGAGTATAACTCTCCTGTTTAGTAGTGTATGTTTTCGGTGATTGACCATGTATTAGCCTATGTGCTACATTGTCTGTTGTCTTGTGTTAATAAACGTAACTTTTGTCGACTCATTCATGCGTCCTGCCTAGCCTCCGTCGTTACATAAATGTGCATATCATTTTATGTCAAGTGCTTTATTGTTGACTGTAGCCATTACTTCACTGTGAGAATTTATTTCTGTTTTAAAAATAAAGAGCAAAAGCCAGATGAGTGTGGTTTCTATTTTTACCTGCTTAAAATGACACATTACACATTTATAGAGGTGAAGGACTAAAATGAGTTTAGACTGTGTACTGAGTTACCAGTCTATATGTACACCTGCTCCATAGGTATGACTGTAGAATTAGTTTAGGCTATAAGACATGGCACTGTTTCATGGGTTTCTAAATTTCTGAAAGTGTAGATGGGATGTTTTTCATCAAGTTACCGAAATTAGTGCAGATTCCATTGGCATTAAAATGCCTTGCCACTGGAAATGACAAATCCTTAATTCTGATGGTCCAAAGGTGTTCAACAAAACAATCAGCAAACATTCTCTTGGTTCCTCCAATATACAGATGAATACATCTCTTGCAAAAGATCAAATAGTCCACTCCTGTAGTAATGCATGAGGAGGAAGAGGTGATAAAAATGGATCCTTTTGTTCTAGTTATTTTATTGTCTTTGTTAATAAGGTTTTATGAAGCACATCTAGAGCAGGCTACAGTACCAGTTATTATTATTATTATTATTATTCAACGGGTCATTTACCTCAGTCTTTAAGGGCATGCCTTTGATATTTATATCCGATTACTGTTTGTTAGTTTACTAATTGTAATGTGTGTGTGTGTATATATATATATATACACAGAAATTTCAGACAGCGACCCTTCAAAAGCTGTGCAAGCAAAGTGCTTAAGAAGTTGTATATTTTTCTATAGATATCCACTCGACATCTTTAATTACACTACCTTGCAGCTGCTTCCCAGGAATCGTCAGGTTACAAGTGCTTCAAGTTTCCAGAATAAATGTATATTAGAAGTATCTAAATAACACTTCACCTTTGGTCAAACACATGTCACTTATAAAAAGCAAGACAATGTAATTTGGTACAGCACCTTTCATACACAATGGCAATTCAAAGTGCTTTGCACAAATATATAGTAGCAAGAAAGAAAAAAACATTAAAATAATATGAAAGATGCTAATAAAAAGGACACAGTGTACACAAGGTACAGGACGGCAACACTGTCAGTGAAACGATAGATAGATAGATAGATAGATAGATAGATAGATAGATAGATAGATAGATAGATAGATAGATAGATAGATAGACAGACAGACAGACTTTGGCAATAGTATTTGGAAAGAGCTGATTACATGTGAGTGTGATGCATCACTTTAAGTAGTGTGTTAAGCCGTCCAAAATGAGCTAAACTTTAAAAATACATGATGCAATCTGGTTTATGAGAATACATTAGAATTATTTGGTGCAGTTAACCAACTGCTGTCACGGAACGCTCGCCTTCCCCGAGTCACATGATTGGGCCTGCAACTTACAGTGGGAGGGCTGTTCTATTTGTAACCACACATGCACACACTTGCACCTCGTCTGTCTAAATGTATATAAACCTGTGGCAAAGAATGCAAGGTGTTGGTTATTGCTGACGTAGCGTGTGGATGTAACGTGTTGATGTTTCGTGGTAATGTCACATGTTTTCGTTATTGTTAACTGTGTTCCTGTTTGTTTACTGTCAACTGTTTCATGTTCGTATTGACATTTGTAATGCTTGTGAGTGCTGTTATCGTTCCGTGTGTATCTGTAAATAAATGTACGTCCCAGTCGCTGGTGTGGAAATGATCTCCAGTCAGAGTGAACAGTACAGAAACAGAGTTCAGCTGGGTACTGTTCATGCTCCAGGAAATCTCTCTCTCCTCATATCACACCTGACTGAAGGGGATGGGGGAGTGTAAAGGTGTTATCTTAAATGGAGAGAATATAAAGACACCGTACTCACCATTAAATCTCTATCAAGCACAGTGATACTGTCATCATTAGACTGAACCCACAACTTTTGACTGTTCCAGACCTTCTGTGTTAAACTGTGTTTAGAGCAGTACTTTAAGCAGATATTACTCAAATGCACCATTTGTTGTAATGAATGCCATTAGGGTTGCAAGCAGTCAGCACTGAGGTAGTAGATGACAAGGGGCAGATGTGGTGGACTGAACCAATAGCACTTAGGGAGTCATTTTGGGTCCATCCCATTGGGCCGCCACATCTCTGTGACAACGGACCGAGCCAATTTAAGTAAGAATGAGGACATTCTCACTTATAATGTGAGACTGTTAAGGAAGAAAGAGGACACACCAAATGACTTTTAAAAACTTATAAAACGCTACTGCCTCCCTATGTTTGTTGTGTGTGTTGGGGATAGAAGTTTGTCAAGACTTCATTTGAATACACTTCATCTCCACTGTAACTGTAGTTGTCAGAACATTCAGTATACTGTATTTTTGAGTGTGTGTACAGTGTGTATCATCAGTCCTGCTGTAGCTGTGTGTAGTGTGTGTGTAACTCAGTAAGAATGCAGGTGTGTGTTTATCTGCTCCTTGTGCTCCACACTGCTGATGGTGAGTGTTACCTTCTCTCTACTTCTGTAGAACATCAAATATCTACTCAGTAGCTACTTTATAAGAAACACTGGAAACATCTAATAGGAGTCCAGTTAGAGACGACATGTCATATATTTCTGATAATGTATAAGAGGCACTCCATGTTATCTGAACATATAAGGTAGAATTTGAACAATTACGATTTGCTTTTTAGACTGCCATCGGTCGTAAATCTTGAAATCAATGTATTATTGTGGTGCAGTTAAATCTCATGCATATCAGCTGCAGCACTCAGGCTAGAGTATAATAGAGCAAAGTAAGCAATCGTTATACTGTGATGGAGTAAATCTTACTCTCAACAATCCCTCTACTAGTTAAAGGAAGTAGCAGTATAGTGTAACTTACAAGTATGTAAAAGATAATTAGGCTTTCTGCATATAATAATGTGCTTAAAGCAATTCACTGTGTGCTTGAGATAGTTAAGCCATGTCAAAAAGAAAATCAATGCTGAATTTTTAATTTGAAACACACATGTGCTGAAGACATTGATAGTGAAGGACTTCAACTGGTGTAGCTGAAGGCTGTACACTGGAACATCACATAATCACAGAGATCACTGTATACGCAGGAGACTCGGTACTGCTGCCCTGTTCCTGCACTGATATACACACCAGACCTGAGAGCTTCACCTGGTATAAATACAATACAGATAGAAAAACATGGGAAGTGATCTCCAGTGAGAGTGAACAGTACAGAAACAGAGTTCATACTTATAACTGACCACACTTTTCTATTCTTGCAGAGGCTCCATATAAACCTGTAAATCTTACTCCAGTGGACACTGACACATCAAGTCCAACAGCTTCAACTAAACCTACTACAACAATGACATCTCCAAATGGTTATTAATTTCATCAACTACTACTGATGGTAAGATTAATTTGTTTAATAGTATTCTCCAATCAACACCATAAAATGATTCCCCACTAAATACTACTACTACTACTACCAATAATAATAGTAAGTGACATCAACAATTAATTTCTTAATGCAGGTCACTTCATATAGGATACTGTAAGGGTTGGCACCAGGCCAAGACCCCCTCCGGCCACCAGAAGGAGGCCTCAAGTCAACCACGCAACTAATCAGGTTTAACACCCCACAGCTGGGTTAGACCTTATAAAAGCCCCGTGACCCCGTCATTCAGTGCTGGGTCTTTGCTAAAGTTTTGAGCCAAGCTCCTATTCTGTAACTTCAGATATAGACGTCTGTGAACCCTCGTGCTACACCTCACTTCTTGTCTGTGAGGCTGTTTGTGTTTTTATGTGTCCCCTCCCCTCTTCAGTTTTCCATCTGGAGTCTATCTCTTTCCCAAGGCTTCCCTGTTTTCTGGTTTTGTTTAGGAAGTTTTAGTTTGGTTTTCCTCAGTGCATCGGGGTTTCCATTTTTTCCTGTCATGTCCTTTGTTCTCCCTTTTTCCATGCTCGGCATGGTGTTTAGTTATTTACCTTTTGTTTTACCTGATCCAAGATCTAACTGTTCTGCACAGGGGCCCACCATTGTTAAAAGCATGGTTGCTCACCCAGTAGGCTAGTGGGATCATTACTTAGGTGATCTGGATTCAAGCCTGCCTCACATATATGTTCTTGAACTGCTTTACAGATGATCTTTCCTACAGAGGGCCATATTGATAGATACTTTAGGAATGTTTCCCAGCATTCATACCTGACTCTTCACTGCCTCCTACTTTTCAAAGCCCTATTAATATGATCATTTCATGTTCATTCATGTTGTGTTTATGGCCTGATTATATATAATCTTGCTTTCAGAATGTAAGATTGTTTGTGTTTATTTTTGATGGGGTGTGATGTTTGGTTTTTAGATTGTAGATTGTGTTGTGGTGGTTTTTCATGGTGCTTTTATTACCCAGTTTGATTTTTTTAAACTACCCTTCAGGAATTTCTGCTCAAGCTTACCGTGGCCTGCACAGTGTTGTATTCCCAAAGCTTGAGGAGCTGAAGACAGACCTGGTAGCTGTGAAAGAAACACACCACCTAATGGTGGCAGGTTATGGTGGGACTCATGAAGACATTGAAGACCCATATGAGGATGTCGCCACAGATGCCTCAACAGATGATGAATTCTAGACTCCATCCTGTCCATTGAACTTACCACATTTATTTGAAATCTGTATGCCTATATAATACATGTAATGTTTTTTTATCCTTGTCTCTTTGTAGCTAGGTTGTTTGGTTGGGTGTTCTTTATAGGCTATAAGAATTTTTAAAATGTATGCTAACCTTTTTTCTTTTCGGCAGTAATTAACCTTTGTGAAGATGCAATCGAAACATTGTGTTATAAAACACATATTGGAATAGCCCCTGTAAAACCACGTGCAGGTTATTTTGGGGCTACAATCCTGCACTTTTAAAAAAATATATTTAAAAAAATAATAATAAACCATTTGAAGCAATAATGAATGGAGCCTTGTTTTATAGAAAATTGTTGTAATCAAAGCCTAATTTTCAGTTCAAATTCAATTACTTCTTAGGAATAAATCTTTAATTTTTAATTTTTTTTTTTTAGTTGTCCAAAATCACATACAAACTGTTGACTTTTTAAAAGAAATAAAACGGCTTTATTATCGTTCAATACAATAGAGCTTTCTTCTGCCCTTTCTAGATGCCAAGGGACAACTTCATTACTAATATCATTACCAGAAGACACAAGACTCACAGAGACCCTGCTACCATTGCTGGGTTTAAGCAGCATTACTCGGCCAATCTGGGAGAAAGTGTAAGTGTCTACATCATTTTATACTATAATATTAATGATTTATATAGACTGTATCCACAGTTTTATTTATTTAGCCTTCACACTTTCCTGACTTGTACAGATGGTAGTCCAAAATATGCTGTCCATTAGTGGAGTTTCCACTGCCCAGGCGTGGTCAATGGATGATTCATTTCCTTTACAATTCATCACTGATTATTTCTCATTTCTCACCCAAGAAACAGGAGGACTGTAAGGAGGTTCTTACCATCCAGAGCAGAACTGCTGAACACTTTATGATCACAGAGTCAACGGAAGAGATTTGCTCTTTGGACCACAGCGCCCATGTAGAAGGTGCAGATGTGCTTTCTTGCA
This sequence comes from Electrophorus electricus, assembly GCF_041902795.1. Lineage (NCBI taxonomy): Eukaryota > Metazoa > Chordata > Actinopteri > Gymnotiformes > Gymnotidae > Electrophorus > Electrophorus electricus. Next base: position 14,399,935 of record NC_137498.1, read on the forward strand.
TAAATCTATCTTTCCATTAAGAACACACAGTAGGACATGATGTTTGTTCACTTTAAATATGTGCCTGTACTTTATTATGTAATTGCACTTGTATTGATTTTTGGGAAAAATAAACATCTGTAGATGTAAGAGAGGATCTGGGTGGAGTAGGGGAATCTATTACAGACGCAGTCAAAGTGGAGAACACCAGCTGGTGAGTAGCATCAAAGCACCACATCAATAATCAGAGTTTACATACATCCACTCCATGGACACCAGTTTAAAAATTATACTTTTGTTTCAGATATAAAGGCTCAGAATGCAAGAAGTTGAAGAGAGTACGCATCTTCTTCAGACGAGCATGGCAGGCTATAAAAAGCATCTTGTCCTGTGCCAAGCGCTCCAACAAAATTAGCCCTACTCTTTAACTTTTCCCAGCTCTTTTTACCAATTTATTTTGTATTTCTTTTTTCCCTTCATTTTCCCCAACCTGTATTTTCATTTTCTGAAATAACATCTTTTGACTTTTTGATTTATTTTTGATCAATAAACTTTACTTCATGCAAAGATTTTATCTGTTTGCATTCTGGACCTTTTAATCATATAATGGAACAATAAAACAAATTGTTTTTGCAAATGTACAGAATAAAAATGATACTTGCTTGTAGGAGTCACAATTTTAATTGTAGATTTAGCAGTTAGCTTCCTTTCCCAAGTGGAAGATGAACCCAAAAGGAATAAAACACAAGTACTCTGGTTCTTGGAGAGGCTACACTGTAATGTTATCAGTCTTAGTCCTGCCCCTGTCACTGTTAGTCCTCCACCTACAATTCCTAACTTATGCCAGTCTGAAACCACACCTGGAGTAACTAATTAGCAGTTAATTAGTAATTACCAATAGATACAGCAAATTATACAAAGACAGCACTGAAACCAAGACAGAAGAACATAACTACACTTCGCTGGCTAGATACCATACAATAAAAGTCTGTCTGTGTGTGTGTGTGTGTGTGTGTGTGTGTGTGTGTGTGTGTGTGTGTGTGTGTGTGTGCGCATGCGTGCGTGTCCGCGTGCGTGTGTGTCTGTGTGTGTGTGTGTACCTCTGTATCCAGCAGATGACTCCTCCTAATCCCATCAACAGCAGTAAACCCCCCACACCAGCTAAGATGACATGACGTGTGTACAGTGAAGAATTGTCTGCATTTCCTGCATGTGGGAATGTAGGAAGCAGAATTAAAATTTGATGTATTATTTGTCACTTTTAATATTATATTGTATGAATTTCATAACAAGCATACAATACAAATGTTTTTTTGGCACAAAAACAAAGAGGATGGAGCATGAATGAGTCTCTGTATTGCTACAATCTGAAATTACATATTTTGGCATTATACTTGACTGAGAGTTGACAATATTGATATTGATTAATATTGGACCGGACTTTTATATATCTCTCTCTCTCTCTCTCTCTCTCTCTCTCTCTCTCTCTCTCTCTCTCTCTCTCTCTCTCGGCATAGCCGCCCACTTCACCTCCTGTAACATCTCTGTTGTACTGGAACTGACAACCTTTCATTGTTATCCTACCTATCCCACTGTCTGCCTTTGTCTGTCCCCATTCCTGTCTTTGTAACTGTCCCAATCCCAGCTGTGGTTCCGTTTATGTTGTGTGAGTGCCGTAGTCGTAAGCGTTATGTGTTAATAAATGTCTGTCAAAGTCGAGGGAGTCTGTGCGTCCTGCTCCGCGCCCTGCGGCACTCCAGCTGTTACAGCTATCAAGTGGCACATACAACAAATGCTACAGATTCTTGAAGTGCTGATGTTTGTTCAGTTTTCCACCTGATATCACTGAGTTTGTCTGTGTGTCTAGTGAGATGTCTGGTGTTGTCTGTACAGGCAAAGGTCTGAGTAACAGAAATGATCCAGTTAGATTCCCATCATGTATGAAGATTTAAGATTTTATTTTTTCACATGAGTTGAGCAAAATCAGGTGATTATGGCTGCTCTTGATGTTGTGTAATTTTGGGGAAGGTAATCATTCAGAAAACAGCTAACACTACTTGTGACATTGTTTAAAAGAGTATTTGACCATCACTGAACAAAGCATTACTGGTAATGTGCACAGATGACAGCAAAACAACAAATATGACAGCAGAAAGGCTACAAGTAACTCAGACAACCAAGACTTTGCTAGTGTGGATACATAAAAAAACCTTAAAGCTGGATTTATCATTTGCAGTTGGATTTGGATCAAATACAGCGTTTTACCTTTAATGGTGAGTCTGATGTATTTATATTTCTGGTTTGTAAGATAACACCTGTAGACTCCCTTATCCTCTTCAGTCAGGTGTGATATGAGTAGAGAGAGATTTCCTGGAGAGTGAGCAGTACCCAGCTGAACTCTGTTTCTGTACTGTTCACTCTCACTGATGATCACATCCCATGTGTTTCTGTTTGTGTTGTGTTTCCTCCAGGTGAAATGCTCAGGTTTGGCGTGTGGGTCAGTACAGGAGCAGGGCAGCAGTACTGAGTCTCCTGTGTATGCAGTGATGTCTGTCTTCTGATTTTCTGCCAAACTGCAGCCTGCAGAAACACACGAGATAAAGGCCTTCACTATTAAACATGGCTGCACATTTACATGTAAAATGGTTATTATTACATATGACATACTCCATTATTATTATTATATATGACATACTTAATTATTATTATATATCACATACTCCATTATTATTATATATGACATACTCCATTATTATTATTTATGACATACTCCATTATTATTATTATATATGACATACTCCATTATTATTATTATATATGACATACTCCGTTATTATTATTATATATGACATACTTAACTATTATATATGACATACTTAATTGCTGCAGGTCCAGTCACCTGATGGTACTGATGGTACCAGCCAACTGATGATGGTACTGGAAATCACTAAGAGATTTCCCAATAGATGTTGGTATGATGGATGTATGACCATCAAGTTATAAGATGTAAATGTCTGATTATATTGATTATAGATTGTCTCTCTCCCTCCCTCTCTCTCCCTCGCTCCGGCTCCCTCCATCCCTCTCTCTCTCCCTTCCCCCTCCCTTCATCTCTCTCTCTCCCTCCCTCCCTCCTTCCTTCTCTCCCTCTCCCCTCCCACTAAAGTTCCTATTACCACTAACATTACCACTAAAGTTACTAATAACATGTGACTAATCTTGTTTGAAGCTTCAAACATCACAGATACACAGGATGAGGTTGAGACTGCTTCATAAGTTTGGCACTCTCCTATAACTTAGAAGCTTTATCTTTTTACTAAAAAATTTGAAATGTGCAAATTATAGAAGCCAAAGGGGAGAGTAAATGTTTCATAACGTCACCCTGTTGTCTCCCAGTATTTTTGTACTATGTTTTCACATAAAAAGGGAAACAATGATTTTAAACAAATTATTGCAGAATTGAATTACTGATCAATTACATTACTGATCTTTTTTTTTTTTAATGAAATATGAAGGCGGTGCAGTGTTGTATTGCGCAGTTTTGAATCTATGGCTGCTATAATTTCTGAAAACCGCCAGGTTGGTGTTTTGTCACCAGCTTTCAATGCTCCAAAGCTTCGAATCCTTTAGCAGTACAATAATGAAGCACCTCAAATGCTTCACAGGACTTCGTCTGCACATCATTTCCAAAAAGGAAGTAAAAACACATCTGCAGATAAAAACACACCTGCATTCCACAACACACTACACACAGCTACAGCAGTAACGCTGCTACACATCTTATACACTCTACAAAACTACAGTGTACTGAACACTGAAAACTGTAGCCCAGACTACAGTCTGTCTAGTGGAACCACCATACAACTATAACCTGGAACTCTACAACTCTCTCAGTAGAACTCCACTGAAATTCTCCACACACTAATATCCACAGTAGAGGGGAAGTGTGTTCAAGTGCAAAATAAATTATTCCTCCACTTCTTTCTCTCTCACATGCACACTAAATATAACAGTGAAACAGTGTCTTTCTAGTGTGATCACTTCCTCCTGAGCTGCCAGTGTTCAGTCCCCATCCTCAGTAAAGTGATCCTGCATTAAGAAGTAGTGCTACACAGTGATCCCCCTCAGCACTGTTTGGTCACATCATTTCACTCCTGCACTTAGTGATCAGAGGACCAAACTGAATGTGTAGCTTAGCAAATATTAGACAGATCAGACAGGAAGAGCTCTAGACTACATGCTGATCAAAATAAACAAAATAAACATTTGATCAGAGTGCATCAGTGATGGAATAATATGTTCTAATCTAATGGCTAATGCTTTGCTAATTTTTTTTTCCATTTTTTATTTTAATGTTTCCAAGAGATGATATAGTTTTACTTAGAGATGGGGTTTGTACTTAGAGATGTGGATTTCATTAAAAGGACCAAATAAGAACGGACTTTAGTAAAATGTTTTCAGAGTTGTAGACCAGTACCACAGACCAAACAACTTTCATCTCCAAGGCAGCCTGACTGCTGTCCAAGGTGCTGAAACTGCACCCTTCAGCCAAGTTCAGAACCTGTGCTGTACACAGCTGCCCTGTATATGGCTGCCCAGTGGGACCCAGACAGGAGCCCCTGGTGCTTCTTCAGCTGTAGCTGTAGCCACTCACCTTCCCACCTCACCAAATACACCAAAAGGTCTTTAGAGGGGGCGCATATCCTACATTTATCCTTTATTCTATACTTTGCTTTGGTGTCCTCTTACAATGTTTTTGTGGCGTTATCTTCCAAAAAGAGTCATTATTCACTTTGACACAACAATTTTCCATCCTCTCTTTATCCCTTGGAATTAAACAGGCAGTTTCTGTTGCTGTGCCTTTAAGATGTAAGATAAATGAGCTCTGTTCTGATTGGCTGCCCTGTATTGTGCTTCATTTAAAAAGCACTAAGAGCTGAAATATGTCTGAAAACTGCAATGTAGGTGAACCTGTGCTGTACACAGCTGCCCTGCATATGGCTGCCCAGTGGGACCCAGACAGGAGCCCCTGGTGCTTCCTCAGCTGTAGCTGTAGCCACTCACCTTCCCATCTCACCAAATACACCAAAAGGTCTTTAGAGGGGGCGCATATCCTACATTTTTCCTTTATTTTATAGTTTTCTTAGGTGTCTTCTTACAATGTTTTTGTGGTGTTATCTTCCAAAAAGAGTCATAATTCAATTTTACACAACTATTTTCCATCCTTTCTTTATCCCTTGGAATTAAACAGGCAGTTTCTGTTGCTGTGCCTTTGAGATGCAAGATAAATGAGCTCTGTTCTGATTGGCTGCCCTGTATTGTACTTCATTTAAAAAGCACTAAGAGCTGAAATATGCCTGAGAACTGCAATGTAGGTGTTAGGGGTTAAACTGCTGTAGGCCAAAGAGGCAGAGATAAGTAAATGAGCTGGTTCTCATAACATCAGAGAAACAGTGATTTCAAAACAGGTTATTTTTACAAATTATATTCTATATATGGACTGTAAGGAATGGGAGAGTAAACAATGTGTTTTGAAAATGTAACAATATTTACATATTACTTAAAAATTATTTATCTCAATAAAGTGAGTGACATTCAGTTTTTCATGGTATGGGCCGAGATATGACTTTGGCAAAACCAATAAGCAGAGTCAGTCTGCACTGTTTGTATTTGGTATCTTTTGTGGTTCTGTGGTTGTTAAGGTGCAGTTCCATCTCTGAATCAGCGTCTCACCTACTTCACCTTCACTCTTGTTGCTACACTTGTATTCCACATTATGTTTGAGTTACTGTTTCTTTTCAAGAACACAGAAGGTAAACACATGTGCTACAGTTTACAAACTTGATGCAAATTCCTGAACGCTATACAAATTCAGAAAACACTTTATTCAAAATGACATGTGTGCTATATTTTGGAAATGCGAGGCAACTTCCGAAAACAGTTCCGTTGTGTTGTGACTGAGTTTGCAGCATTTCTGAAGTTGCTCTGCATTTTGGAACTGTAGCACACGCATTTCCATTCTAATGAATTTGCTTTTTTTAATTTTTGCATTTTCTGCACAGTGGGTCTTCACACCCACCGTAGAGCTGGACCTGGATACCTCACTTGTCTTGCCAAATGTATTTATTCAACACTAGTCCAACTCTTTATCCTGTAGGTAGTGAGTTCTGCCCCTTCTCAGGTCTCCATGGTAAGACAGAGTAGTATCGTCTTGGATATGATGAGTATGTCAGAATTCATGAGATCAGAACTCACTGTAGCCTCTGCCTGGAACCCACCCCCACGCCCCACTTAGTGAAACACACAAAGGCACCAAAGAAATACATCATACACCACATGTAAAGGACTGTACCACATATACAATCAACCACAATGAGGTGGTCTGTGTGCGCACGCAGCAGCATGGGCTGTCCAAGCCTCCTGACCAATTGATGAACAAATGAGGAATAAATAACACAACCAGAAATAAACAAGTGAGTACATTTCACACGTAGCACCCAGTGCACCCAGATTAGCAATACATATGTGAGGGGGAAGCGGTGCATGCTGGGAATTCTCACATCTGTAAACTGGTAGCTATGACTATGGTGACATCAGAATAACTTGGGACTAAATAAGAAAACAGTCTTTAAACTGGAGTCACTGGAATTTATGCTGGCAGAGACAGTTAATGATTGACTGATTAAACCATGAAGTTCAGAACTGAATCTCTGTCACTGATGAGGATTTGGATACTGTTTGACAATCTTCATGGGTGAGTGAAAGAAGTAAACATGTCGTTCACACACCACTCAGAGGAACAGCACAGCAGAATTTTAAGATCACGGACCCAAAAAGGAAGCATGCGCATATGCATGTCTGTGTGTGTGTGTGTGTGTGTTATGTATTGCTAAAGTGCACCAGGTTTAGCAATACATATGTGAGAAGGAAGAGGTGCATGCTGTACTGTACTTTATGGTTTTATTTTTTTCTTATTTGTTCATTTTTCTAAACCTCTAAGATAAGAGGAACAACATAGGAGAACTTGAAGCCCAAACACCCAACAAGAAGAGAGAGATAGAGAGTTTGTGTGTGTGTGTGTGTGTGTGTGTGTGTGTGTGTGTGTGTGTGTGAGAGAGAGAGAGAGAGAGAGAGCAGGGCAGGAAGGTGTTTTTGCATCTACAAGTATCACTTTGAATGTACATTTACTGTGTGTGTAAAATTGTATTTCTCCAAGTCCTTCAGATGTGGGTCTGGCCATCCTGCAGCAGCTGTGCTTGATTTTTTGTGTGTGTATACTTGTCTGTGAGTGTGAGTGTGAGTGTGAGAGAGGAGAGAGAGAGACAGAGAGAGAGAGAGAGAGAGAGAGAGAGAGAGACAGAGAGAGACAGAGAGAGAGACAGAGAGAGAGACAGAGAGAGAGACAGAGAGAGAGAGAGTGAGAGTTATGTATTGTTAAATTGTTAAACAGTGCTCCAAGTTTGCTAGGAGGAAGATGTGCTTGCTGGGAAACTGTACTGTTTTTGCGATATTACAGTTTTTTGCAAGACACAAAAACTGGGACATGTGACACAATAATTGAAACCACTAACTCATGTAGCCTATCTCCTGACCTGTTATACTAAACCAAAAGCACCTTCCCTGATTTACACTCATTTTGTATTTCTAAAACACATTTTTTTTTCAATACGTTAAACACAATTCTCTATATTGGACACATCATTCAACAGAAATACGTGTTTCTTAAGGAAAACCCTCAAATGCAATTGATGCATCCATTTATCAATTAACTAAACCCAGTACTCATAGGTGAAGACGAATTTTACTAATGACACTTAGAAATCAGAACCTGAGCACTATAAAGAGGCCACAGGCTCGATATCTTGGTTGGATATCAATGCAGGTCAGTATTGGAGAGCGAGGATGAGGAAGAGGATGAGGGGGAGGAAGAGCAACCATCACGGATGAGATCTGGGCCACTTTAGTTGACCATGTGGTTAAGCGTGGGTTGTGTTTCAGGAAAGCTGAGCAGGGGTCCAGCCTAATCTGAGTCACTACACTGTAGGAAGTGTCAGCAAGTACTATAGTCAGTGTCCCTGAGCAGCACGGGGGTAAACCATAATAAGCAAGTAAAAAACTGTCTTCACAGTGGCAGACAGCTGTCTGGCTGAAACCCTCTGGGAAGTCCTGATAGCTGAGACCTCTTGATTGAAATGGATTTATTCAGTACCAGTCCAGCTCTTTAACCTGCAGGTAGTGAGCTCTGCCCCTCCTCTGGTCTCCATGGTAATATAGAGTAGTACTGTCTTGGTTGACTGCTAGCTCAATAAGAGATACGATGGGCATGTCAAAATTCATGAGATCACATTAATCTTGTACTCTTCCTGTTTCTCAATTCCATCAGTCTTACTAATGTCCGTACAATTCCTAGCTTATGCTGGTCTGAAGTAACTAATCAGTAATTAGCAAGTAATTAGCACCGGTTCCTCTCTACCAGACTGAACCACAGCGCAGATTTCAGTGCCACTTAACAGAACAAGTCGGCGAAGAAGCAAATTTACTTTATTTTCCTTTAACCCGGGTGGACAAGACATGTTTGGAGTCCATATTTTGCTCCTTTAGAACAAAAAGCTGCTAACATTGCAAACAAACACTGGAAGCCAACAGCAACGATAGCTAATAGGATTTGTAAATAAGTCAGATATCGAGCTACATGTCCTCAAATCTCATCCAGGTCGCTTCCCAGTGACGTGTTTCTTCACTTGTCTAGTTCACAGTGAGTTATACGACACACCGACTAGTCTGGGAGACATTTATTAACACTTGGATGCGGTTTGACCGGCTTGAGAGAAGTTTGTGGGCATGTATTTACGAAGGCTATATTTGAGTTGCTGTTGACCTCCAGTGTTTGTTAGCAACGTTAGCATTTAACAGCTTTTGTTCTAAACTAAAGAGGCAAAATTTCTTGGTCGATAGACAGAATCTGGGGTAAGTGGTGAGCTGCTACTCTCTGCTGCTCCCAGATATAAATACCTTTGTGCAAATGAATGTATGAGGATGACAACACCTGTAGAGAGAAGGTAACACTCACCATCAGCAGCGTGGAGCACAAGGAGCAGATAAACACACACCTGCATTCTTACTGAGTTACACACACACTAGACACAGCTACAGCAGGACTGCTGATACACACCGTACACACTCTTCAATAAAGTCTACTGAATGACTTCACAAGTACACTTATAGTGGAGAGGAAGTGTATTCAGATGAAACTCTGACAAACTAAGCTCAACACAACACACACCAAATATAGAGATGCGGTAGGTTTTGTAAGTTGTCATGTGGTACGTCCTCTTTCTTCCTTATCATTCAGTGATCCATCAGATATTCTCACATTGTCAGTGAGTACGGTCTCATTCTTAGTTAAGTGGCTCCGTCTTTTGTCACAGAGACACGATGTAGAAGCTCAGGGGGTGAGACCCAACATAACCTCCCTCACTGCTGTTTGGTCAGTTCATTTCATTACGACACCCAAAGTATAACTTCTATCCGCCACACACACACACACACACACAAACACACACACACACAAACACACAAACACACAAACACACAAACACACAAACACACAAACACACACTGCTGTGTGTGATGGCCAGAACCACATTTGAAGGACTTGGAGAAAGACATCATTTCACAAACATAGTAAATGTACAAAGTGATAAACCTGCAAAAGTGATACACCCCTGCCCACCCCAAAACACACACACATGCACCCACACTCACAAATACATGCTCTCATACACGCACACACACACACACACACTGTCACTGATGTCACTGTGGCAACAGCTACCAGTTTACAGATGTGAGAGTTCCCAGCATACATCTCTTCCTCCTCACATATGTATTGCTAATCTGGGTACACTGCGTGCAATGTGTGAAATGTGCTTTACTTACTTACTTGCAATCCCACATTGACTATGATGCTGCATCTGTGAAACCATATAGGAGACACACATGCTCATTATAAAGCAAAGGGGGTGGAGTCTGATGTAGAGGAGAGAAACAAACAGTATTATCCTGTCACTCTATTCTCAAACTCCTATTTCTAAGTTTATAGTTTTAAAATGTAGTTTACAGACCTGCTTTTTGTTTGGTGATTTTTCAGTTTCTGCTTCACAATAATTTGTTGTGGACCATTGCTTATGTAGAAAAGTTCTTTAAGATTTTTTGTGAGTAATATGAAGTTCTGGATTTACTGAATGAGTCAAAAACAAACAACAAAAACCTGCATTACTCACAATAAGAACTCACAGTTTGAACTTTGATCAGTTCTATTAATCACCCTTTGAACATAGACATGGTTTGGGTAATACATGATCAGTCCCTTTTCTCAGTGAAGTATTGACATCTCACCTCACAGTACACAATATTCCCCAAATTATCAGTAACCATACCAGTCCTACTCATATTAAACCTGTTTTGTACTAAATTACAGTCAAACTAGACCTGCCATAGGTTTAGTCTGTGTTTCATCATCCTTTATCCAAATTTTACACTAGTATAGACCCAGCAGTCAGAGTTGTGCTGTTTTGATTATTAAACTACACATTACAGAATAAATGTAGTATTTTGTATTATTTCTAGCTAGAAACCACCTGTCATGGCATAAGGCAAGAAATACACTAGAACAAAATTGAGCTTGTGAGTGTGTGACCACAGCTTAGCTGCAGAGGTGCAGAAGCAGCACGGTTGTCACTTCTGGTCTAAAATGGGCTTTAGATTCTGCTCTGGTACCCACTGCCCACTGCTTGGAACTGTGAGAAATGAAACCACAGCAGACGTCAGACATCCTGAGCTCTCAGACCAGAACAGTCTCCTCCTTCTTCTGGGGCGTTCATAAGGTGTATGGAGAGCAAAATGTTTACTGATTTTAAAAACTGCACATATTCACATTAAGATGCCATACACTTATCAAATACATTTCTACCACGATTTAGTCCACAAAACATATTTTTCTCACACCACTAAAATTAAGAACACTGCTTGTATGTTATATTTGATGTATTCACTGAGCTGAGTTATTTCATGACACAAGTATTTACATGAAAGTAGGGTCATACACTGACCATGACTGCAGACTGCATTAGGATATTTATACAGCAGGAGACAAACAGGGAATATCTGGGAACAATTACTGGGAGGGGTAAGAGACAAAACTCACATGAGACACATGTCAAGGGGCAGAGCAGGGGAGGAGCTACAAACTAAAACATACAAAAGCACATGGAGACAAAGACATACTAAAGCAATAACATGTAATTGTCTTCTACTCTTTACTACAGTGTAGCCTATAGAAACGTATACCAGGAAATATAGGACAATTATATTTTAACTATATTAAAAAGTACACAGACTTCATAAGATGGAATCATAAGATATGCAGAAATATTTAATAATTATTTGTTAAGTAAAATATTTTTCCAGTTCCCTGAAAAGTCAGCTCGCTTAAATAACATTTTTATATTAACAAATAAATGTACAATTTCATGCAATTCAGCATTAAAAGAGAATTTTACACTCACTTTCAGTGAAGAGAATACACAAACTCAGCAGCATTGTCACTATGCTGAGCCCACAGGGCCCCTGGTTCCGCTGTGAACCAGACATGCATGTTGTGGTTTCAGTGTGGGGGTGTCTGTGGGGGAAGAAAGAGGAGGCTTGAGAAGCCACCTGAAGGCTGAAAAAGCCTCCTTGTTGACAACTTGCCGTTAAAGCAGCCATGTAACACAGCCAGTCTACTGGTGGACAAAAACTGAATACACCACTTATAGTGTATCCATAACACTTTATAAACATAAAATACATAAATACAGCAAACATCATACAGCATAAATACATAAAATCAGCAATAGAGTGGGTTGTTTTTTTTGTAATGAATGGTGTTTTAAACTATGCCTGTCCCCTCCAGCACAAATCCTTTTTTCTTGTAATAAAGTGTAAATATTTGTATTATTCTATTTATTATATATTTGAAAGACATTTGACAAGCCAGTTAAACAGAGCCTGGGTGATCAGTTATAATTAGACTCTGCCTTTGCTAGGAGCCGTTACACTTAATACTAAAAAGCGCTGGTTAAAACCACAAGGACCAAAACCACGACTAACAGTTCGCTCAGGCCACGTGTGTTTCTTTTTAAAAACAGCTCAGCTAGCACAGATGTTCTAAACCATCACTTGGGCCCAATCACATTTCACCCCTTGACCCTACCACTTAACCCTGGCCCTCCATATGCGGTGTTCATAAGTAAGGGTTGGGTGTCCGATAGAGGGCTAGGGTGCACTGTTAGTGCTAAATGGCCCTCCAAACTGAAGGTTTTCAGAGTCACACTCCAAATTGAGTGTGAAATGTCTCAATCCCTTGTGAATCATTGATAAATGGATGCAGAAGCAAGGGGGAAGATTTCAACCACTACCCTTTGTAACTCAGTCCCAAGGGGCAAGATGACACTTGAAAACAAGGGGTAGGAGGAAAAATGAGAGGGGATTGGGCCTTGGCAAAAATCTAAGCACTAAATCTAAGAATAAAATGGTTTAAAACATATTACATTTAATACGCATGGTTTTACCTAATCCTAGAGATATATAATAAAGTTATCTGTTACAGGACAAGGGGGTTTTCAGATCCAGTACAGACATTAAATCCTATAAGATCAAATACATTTGAAAAAAAGAACTAAAATTCTTACTCTCTAATTCACCATCTTAAAAAAATGAGATCCCCTCTAAAATCCTCAATGTCAGACCTAGCTACCATACATCGTACATTCTTTAAATTGAGAACAGCATTTTGAAGTCTGATTTCTGACTCAGTTACTGCTCAAATGGTCAAACCAGAACTGTATACATATTTTTACAATTATGGCCCCTCCACTTACTGGCTTAGTAGCAGTGTTACTGTGATTCTTATTACTTTATCTGACACCAAACCAGAGGTGATAAATCTGATTTTGAACGCTGACAGACTCAGAGGGGCCTGGATGTTGCACCAATTGCTGTGATCAGATCATCATAGTGAATCAACATACAAGACAACACACCGGGAATGCACACCTTGGGACAAGAACAGGACCTCTAGAAAGTTGGACTAGACATTAATTGCTTATTTTTTAATTTGTTACATTTATTTTTCTTTTTAAATTGTTATTATTGTGGTGACCATTGTTGAGCAGAGGAGGATGGGCCCCCCTTTTGAGTCTTGCTTCCTCTCAAAGTTTCTTCCCCTTATTTCTTCTTCTAGAGAGATTTGTCTAGAACTGTTGCCCTTGGCTTGCTCCCTGAGAGCTTGGACTTGATCATTTGTAAAGCTGTTTTGTGACAACATCTGTTGTAAAAAGCGTTATATAAATACACTTTGATTTGAAATAACTAATTTATAAATGAGTCACAGGTAAGTCAGAGAGTTTCGAGGTTAATGTATATTTGTCACATTGCCACATTTGTTTTAGAATTACATAGTTTCCATAATTTAAGTAATATGTGCATGAAACAATGACAAATATCACCAACATGCCTAATGTTATAACTGCCCCTGATTTGTGTGTTAGAGACTGCTATGATTGGTCTGTCAAAACAAATGAAGACCGATTCAGGTCTCACTCAAATCCTTTATTACCATTCAGATGCCTGAGTTTGTGGACAGTAAACACAGCACCACCCAGGGCCCAGGGCATGGTAAACATTGTGCCACCAGGGCAGAGGGGACGGTAAACACAGTGCCATGTAGGCCCAGGGCACAGTAAGTCCTCACGATGACATTGTTTCTTAATGGTGAGGCCAAGGTTTCTGTCAGATAGTGTAGTGGACAACATACATTCTACATAGTGCAGCTTTCACTTTATTTGGAGAATTAAGTCCATGATTGTAGACATTTATTTAATAGTCTATAGACTGTCAAATTGGTTATTTTAGCTTTCATTTTAATTGGCCAGTCCAGTCTGAAAGCAACAGTACATTTGTGGTGTGAGTAGAGTTCACATCTCTAGTGGTGGAGTGACAGTCTTACAGAAGGAGGACCAGTTTTTTGGCCAACAAACGCGTTACTCCTGCAAACAAATTCCATATCAAATTTGAAACTGAACAACACTAATCAAACTGAACATGTGCAATTAAAAATATACCCTGACTTATGTTTCATGCACTGCATTATGTATAAATAAATAAAAAAATGCTCTGAAATTAAATGCTCCTTTAAATATCTGTTCAAACTTTTTGAAAGTCTCAGGTAGCCAGCACTGTGGCTGCTGTAATTCCACATGCTCTTGTAACAGACACTGTTGTACTGCGCCTTTAAGAGGGAGCTTTATGGTAATGTGAATTGAGTAACAGAGAGAGTGAGTGTGTGTGTGTTTGTGTGAAGGGAGAACCGTCACCTTTCTGCTCGCCTTCTCTGTTTCCTTTACGTGTAAATACAATGAAGGTAGCCGTGTGACCTGGCTTGAAGTGGTCCAGGAGAGAATAAAAGTCTCTCAGATTGTCCACACCACTGTGTGTGTCACTCCATGTTAACTCCACGCATCGCGGTTACCCCGTAGCACCTGTTCCTCACTCCAGGTACGAAGCGTTACACTTTTTTTCATTAATAAGCCTTTGAAGTACTTTGGGTGTCGTAGTGAAATGAAATGACCAAACAGCAGTGAGGGAAGTTATGTTGGGTCTCACCCCCTGAGCTTCTACATCGTGTCTCTGTGACAAAGGACGGAGCCACTTAATTAAGAATGAGACCGTCCTCACTGACAATGTGAGAATATCTGATAGATCACTGACTGATAAGGAAGAAAGAGGACGTACCATATGACATCTTACAAAACCTACCGCATCTCTATATTTGGTGTGTGTTGTGTTGAGCTTAGTTTGTCAGAGTTTCATCTGAATACACTTCCTCTCCACTATAAGTGTAGCTGTGAAGTCATTCAGTAGACTGTATTGAAGAGTGTGTACGGTGTGTATCAGCAGTCCTGCTGTAGCTGTGTGTAGTGTGTGTGTAACTCAGTAAGAATGCAGGTGTGTGTTTATCTGCTCCTTGTGCTCCACGCTGCTGATGGTGAGTGTTACCTTCTCTCTACAGGTGTTGTCATCCTTATACATTCATTTGCACAAAGGTATTTATATCTGGGAGCAGCAGAGAGCAGCAGCTCACCACTTACCCCAGATTCTGTCTATCGACCAAGAAATTTTGCCTCTTTAGTTTAGAACAAAAGCTGTTAAATGCTAACGTTGCTAACAAACACTGGAGGTCAACAGAAACTCAAATATAGCCTTCATAAATACATGCCCACAAACTTCTCTCAAGCCGGTCAAACCGCACCCAAGTGTTAATAAATGTCTCCCAGACTAGTCGGTGTGTCGTATAACTCACTGTGAACTAGACAAGTGAAGAAACACGTCACCGGGAAGCGACCTGGATGAGGTTTGAGGACATGTAGCTCGATATCTGACTTATTTACAAATCCTATTAGCTATCGTTGCTGTTGGCTTCCAGTGTTTGTTAGCAGCTTTTTGTTCTAAAGGAGCGAAATATGGACTCCAAACATGTCTTGTCCACCCGGGTTAAGGGAAAATAAAGTAAATTCTGTTGACTTTATTTGTTAAGTGGCACTGAAATCTGCGCTGTGGTTCGGTCCGGTAGAGAGTAACCGCTGCTAATTACTTGCTAATTGCTAATTAGTTACTTCAGACCAGCATAAGGTAGGAATTGTAAGGACATTACTAAGACTGATGAAATTAAGAAAAAGAGTATTGTGACTCTTACAAGCATCATTTTTCCCTATAAGTCTATACATTTACAAAAACAATTTATGTTGTTTTTTTTATTATGGTGTGGTATGTGAAATGTGCTCACTTGCTTATTTCTGTTTGTGTTATTTATTCCTCACTTGCTCATTCTGTGTATGATGCAGTTCTTGTCCACTACCCTCTTCTGTATCCAGCTGCCTGTGACAGAGGTCACACCTCATTGTGGTTGATTGAATATGTGGTACAGTCCTGTACATGTGGTGTGTGATGTATGTGTTTGGTGCTGCTGTGTGTTTGCCCAAGTGGGGAGTGTGGGTGGGTTTGGGGGAGAGACTAAAGAGAATTCTGATCTCATGAATTTTGACGTACCAATAATATCCCTTATTGAGCTAGCAGTCAAACAAGTTGGTATTACTCTATTTTACTGTGGAGACCAGAGGAGGGGCAGAGCTCACTACCTGCAGGTTAAAGAGTTGGACTGGTACTGAATAAATCTATTTCCATTAGGAGGTCTCAGCTATCAGGACTTCCCAGAGGGTTTCAGCCAGACAGCTGTCTCCCACTGTGAAGACAGTTTTTTACCTGTTTATGGTTTACCCCCGTGCTGCTCAGGGACACTGACTATAGTACTTGCTGACACTTCCTACAGTATAGTGACTCCAATTAGGCTAGAGCCCTACTCAGCTTTCCTGAAACACAACCCATGCTTAACTACATGGTCAACCAAAGTGGCCCAGATCTCATCCGTGATGGTTGCTCTTCCTCCCCCTCATCCTCGCTCTCCAATACTGACCTCCATTGATATCCAACCAAGATATCGAGCCTGTGGCCTCTTTATAGTGCTCAGGTTCTGATTTCTAAGTGTCATTAGTAAAATTTGTCAAGTGTCTTCACCTGTGAGTACTGGGTTTGGTTAATTGATAAATGGATGCATCAATTGCATTTGAGGGTTTTCCATAAGAAACACACGTATTTCTGTTGAATGATGTGTCCAATATAGAGAATTGTGTTTAACGTATTGAAAAAATGTGTTTTAGAAATACAAAATGAGTGTAAATCAGAGAAGGTGCTTTTGGTTTAGTATAACAGGTCAGGAGATGGGCTACATGAGTTAGTGGTTTCAATTATTGTGTCACATGTCCCTGTTTTTATGTCTTGCAAAAAACTGTAATATCACAAAAACAGTCCAGTTTCCCAGCAAACACCTCTTCCTCCTAGCAAACTTGGAGCACTGTTTAACAATTTAACATTACATAACTAAATCTCACACACACACACACACACACACACACACACACACACACACACACACACAAAAACATGCACAGCTACTGCAGGATGGCCAGATCCACATCGGAAGGACTTGGAGAAAGACAATTCTACACACACAGTAAATGTACATTCAAAGTGATACTTGTAGATGCAAAAACATCCCCACCCTGCTCTCTCTCTCTCTCTCACTCACTCTCTTTCTTTCTCTCTCTCTCTCACACACTCACTCACTCTCTCTCTCTTCTTGTTGGGTGTTTGGGCTTCAAGTTCTCCTATGTTGTTCCTCTTATCTTAGGTGCTTAGAAAAATTTACAAATAAAAAATGAACAAATGAGAAAAAATAAAACCATAAAGACAGTACAGTTTCCCAGCATGCATTTCTTCCTCCTCACATATGTATTACTAAACTTGGTGCACTTTAGCAATACATAAATAACACACACACACACACACAGACATGCATATGTGCATGCTTCCTTTTTGGGTTCGTGAGCTTAAAATGCTGCTGCACTGTTCTCTGAGTGGTGTGTGAATGACATGTTTACTTCTTTCACTCACCCATGAAGACTGTCAAACAGTCTCCAAATCCTCATCAGTGTCAGTTATCCAGTTCTAAACTTCATGGTTTAATCAGTCAAACACTAACTGACTCTGGCAGCAGAAATTCACTCCAGTGACTCCAGTTTAAAGACTTTTCTTATTTAGTCCTAAATTCTTCTGTCACCATAGTCATAGCTACCAGTTTACAGATGTGAGAATTCCCAGCATGCACTGCTTTGTCCTCACATATGTATTGCTAATCTGGGTGCTACGTGTGACATGTGCTCACTTGTTTATTTTTGTTTGTGTTATTTATTCCTCATTTGTTCATCAATTGGTCATGAGGCTTGGTTAGCCCATGCTGCTGCGCGCGCACACACACAGTTAGTGGTATTTTTTCCTCAGTTGTTCATTCTGTGTATGATGCAGCTCTTGTCCACTACCCACTTCTGTATCCAGCTGCCTGTGACAGAGGTCACACCTCATTGTGGTTGATTGTATATGTGGTACAGTCCTTTACGTGTGGTGTATGATGTATGTGTTTGGTGCTTCTGTGTGTTTTAAAGTGGGGCGTGGGGGTGGGTTTCAGGGAGAGGCTACAGTGAGTTCTGATCTCATGAATTTTGACATACTTATCAAATGCAAGACAATACTACTCTGTTACCATGGAGACCTGAGGAGCGGCAGAGCTCACTACCTACAGGATAAAGAGTTGGACTAGTGATGAATAAATACATTTGGCAAGACAAGTGAGGTATCCAGGTCCAGCTCTACGGTGGGTGTGAAGACCCATTGTGCAGAAAATGTAAAAATAAAAAAAGCAAATTCATTAGAATGGAAATATGTGCGCTACAGTTCCGAAATACAGAGCAACTTCAGAAATGCTGCAAACTCAGTCACATCACAACGGAACTGTTTTCGGAAGTTGCCTCGCATTTCCAAAATATAGCACACATGTCATTTTGAATAAAGTGTTTTCTGAATTTGTATAAAGTTCAGGAATTTGCATCAAGTTTGTAAACTGTAGCACACGTTTCCCTTCTGTGTTCTTGAAAAGAAACAGTAAATCAAACATAATGTGGAATACAAGTGTAGCAACAAGAGTGAAGGGGAAGTAGGTGAGACACTGATTCAGAGATGGAACTGCACCTTAACAACCACAGCACCACAAAAGGTACCAAATACAAACAGTGCAGACTGACTCTGCTTATTGGTTTTGACAGTCATATCTGGGCCCATGTCCTTAAAGGGCCCCTACCATGGAAAACTGAATGTCACTCACTTTATTGAAATAAATAATTTTTAAGTAATATGTAAATATTGTTACATTTCAAAACACATTGTTTACTCTCCCATTTCTTACAGTCCATATATGGAATATAATCTGTAAAAATAGCCTGTTTTGAAATCACTGTTTCTCTGATGTCATTAGAACCAGCTCATTTACTTATCTCTGCCTCTTTGGCCTACAGCAGTTTAACCCCTAACACCTACATTGCAGTTCTCAGACATATTTCAGCTCTTAGTGCTTTTTAAGTGAAGCACAATACAGGGCAGCCAATCAGAACAGAGCTCATTTATCTTGCATCTCAAAGGCACAGCAACAGAAACTGCCTGTTTAATTCCAAGGGATAAAGAAAGGATGGAAAATAGTTGTGTAAAATTGAATTATGACTCTTTTTGGAAGATAACACCACAAAAACATTGTAAGAAGACACCTAAGAAAACTATAAAATAAAGGAAAAATGTAGGATATGCACCCTCTAAAGACCTTTTGGTGTATTTGGTGAGATGGGAAGGTGAGTGGCTACAGCTACAGCTGAGGAAGCACCAGGGGCTCCTGTCTGGGTCCCACTGGGCAGCCATATGCAGGGCAGCTGTGTACAGCACAGGTTCTGAACTTGGCTGAAGGGTGCAGTTTCAGCACCTTGACAGCAGTCAGGCTGCCTTGGAGGTGAAAGATGTTTGGTCTGTGGTACTGGTCTACAACTCTGAACACATTTTACTAAAGTCCATCCTTATTTGGTCCTTTTAATGAAATCTACAAACCCCATCTCTAAGTAAAACTCTATATCATCTCTTGGAAACATTGAAATAAAAAATGGAAAAAAATAAATAAATAGCAAAGCATTAGCCATTAGATTAGAACATATTATTCCATCACTGATACACCCTGATCAAACTGGTTTCATCAAAGGAGACACTCAGCCATTAACAGGGTAGACTACTTAACCTAATACTGTGACGGTGGCAGTTCAGAGGGAGCGAGAGGCAAGGTTGCGCCAAAGTGCTCTTTATTTTCCATTGTCAATATGTGACGATACCACTACTAACGACAAACACTACTCTGTTCCAGTAGTGCTTGTAGCACTGTACACGTTGGGATTGAGCAGTCCGTCGGGTCACTAATGTGCTGCACTCTCTCTTGACCTGTGAGTTTAAATAGAGAGAACGAACAAGGAACAGGTGAAGGTGATTAGTAGGCAGGAGACTGGGAATGAGGCAGGTGTTTAGTGTGATCCCTAGCAGGAGTGGGTGTGTCCCTCCCTCTGGCTGCCCGGCCAACCGTGACAAATACGTTACACCTCATATTAGAAACTGCTATGCAGAGAAGGCCTTCAATAAAGTAAATGGAAGTTTTTCTCCTCACATTTTATCTTTAACACCACACCTAAGGCCACAGTCAGTATTAATGTAATAACATCACAAAATGTGCATAGAGGTACTAGGCAAGGAAACCCACTCTCTCTATTGCTGTTCTCAGTTCTTATATTTATACATTTTTTAATTACTATTTTTGCCTTTTTTGGGGGGGGTTGTCTTTTTAGTTTTGATTTGTTGTTGTTGTTGTGACAGCACAGTGCACACTAGCCTACAGCCTCAATTAGTTACTTTACAGATATTCACCATTTAGCAAACAGTTGTTAAACAGCTTTTGACAGCTTTAACAACAAAAAGAACAAAGTAACAAAGAGAAAAGGAGAGAAAATGTTTCTACTTCCTGTGATAACTGTTGGGTTGTGATGACGTTGTACTGTCTACAGCCAAAGTGATCTTTACTTTGGTGACTCCTTTAGTGGTTCTGTGTCAGTGGGTGGATTTCACAGCTTCTCTTAAGTAGTTTTTTCTTAATAGTATGAAAACAACAACATGATCATAGGCTGCTGCATTCCACCTGTACTTTATGAATAATATGAATGTTATCAGACCATCCTCATGTTTACCTGATTAAATGATCA
Source organism: Electrophorus electricus (assembly GCF_041902795.1). Classification (NCBI taxonomy): domain Eukaryota; kingdom Metazoa; phylum Chordata; class Actinopteri; order Gymnotiformes; family Gymnotidae; genus Electrophorus; species Electrophorus electricus. Next base: position 14,420,742 of record NC_137498.1, read on the forward strand.
ATGTTTTTATTTTGATCAGCATGTAGTCTAGAGCTCTTCCTGTCTGATCTGTCTAATATTTGCTAAGCTACACATTCAGTTTGGCCCTCTGATCACTAAGTGCAGGAGTGAAATGATGTGTCCAAACAGTGCTGAGGGGGATCACTGTGTAGCACTACTTCTTACTGCAGGATCACTTTACTGAGGATGGGGACTGAACACTGGGAAGCTCAGGAGGAAGTGATGACACTAGAAAGACACTGTTTCACTGTTACATTTAGTCTGTATGTGAGAGAGAAAGAAGTGGAGGAATAATTTATTTTGCACTTGAACACACTTCCCCTCTACTGTGGATATTAGTGTGTGGAGAATTTCAGTGGAGTTCTACTGAGAGAGTTGTAGAGTTCCAGGTCATAGTCGTATGGTGGTTCCACTAGACAGACTGTAGTCTGGGGTGGTTTTCAGTGTTCAGTACACTGTAGTTTTGTAGAGTGTATAAGATGTGTAGCAGCGTTACTGCTGTAGCTGTGTGTAGTGTGTTGTGGAATGCAACTTTTTATCTGCAGATGTGTTTTTACTTTCTTTTTGGAAATGATGTGCAGACGAAGTCCTGTGAAGCGTTTGAGGTTCTTCCTTATTGTACTGCTGAATGATTCGAAGCATTGGAGCATTGAAAGCTGGTGACAAAACAGCGACACCTGGTGGTTTCCAGAAATTATAGCAGCTATAGATTCAAAACAGCACTATAAACAATACAACAGTCCACCGCCTTCATATTTCATTAAAAAAAAAAAAAAAGATGATCAGTAATGATGTTTAGTAATTAAATTCTACAATAATTAGTTTAAAATCATTGTTTCCCTTTTTATGTGAAAACATAATACAAAACTGTACTGGGAGACAGCAGGCTGATGTAATGAAACATTTACCCTCACTTTTGACTTCTATAATTAGCACATTTACAATTTTAGTAAAAAGATAAAGCTTCCAAGTTATAGGACAGTGGCAAACTTATGAAACAGTCTCACCCTCATCCTGTGCTTCAGTGATGTCTGAAGCTTCGACCATCATTAGTCACGTGTTGTTAGTAACTTTAGTGGTAATATTAATGGTAATATTAACTTTAGTGGTAATAGTAACTGATGCAAGCTTTGGTACACTGTGTGATACGAGCTTCGATGCCTTAGTATCAAATGTTACATCACAATTTAATTGTTTCTGCACAGTTCCTGTATCATTTTTCTCCCTTTTTGGTGTTCCATTTAGTCAGTGTTTATTTTTCATCATTTTGTTAATTTTGCCGTTGTGTCCACCTGTTTTGCAAATGAAGAACTTTCGTTTACACATGTGCATCAAGTCCTGTCTGCCTCTGCGTTACATTATCGTTCTGAAAACTGTACAGTGTGCAGATCATTAATGTAGGTGGACCAGCTGGATCAAAATCACTAATGTGTTCTTATTTTAGATTTTTGATTTAAAACATCTAAAATAAGAAGCAAGGCTTTGCTATGACAAGTTGCAAATGGGCATAAACAAACAGTCATAAAAGTTGATTTAGTCAATGTTGATGTCAGCTTGACATTACAAGTGACATATTTGGAGCTTCTGTTACTGTAATTATTTACCCCTGTCCCACTTACCTACAACCAAAGGCAGAGGTGCAGGCAAAGGTTTAATGCACATAAAACTACAAAATGTATCTGTTTCCAAATTATACCTGTAATTACAATTTATATTCTGAAGAGAATGCTCTACTGCATTGTCTAGCATGTGTTATGAGAATATGCATAACCACCTTTCTAAAATTCCTGTCTTAATGCATCCTGCTTTTTCAGCGGTTCTGTCAGCCTAACATAGGATTTGACCTACTAAACTTATAGTGCAGAGATTGGATACTTTACAGGAAACTGGTGTCAGCACTCTAAATATATAGAAAAATATAGCTGGCTCTTCACTCGGCCTCAATCTACCAGTGTAGAGAATTTTGACTACACTTTTGGATTTCCCCTCTCTTCATAAATTATCAGTGATTAACATCATCTGCGAGTGTCTGGACTCCATAAGTCCCATTACAAATACTACACGGAGAGCCGAGCTTCATAAGTTCAATGTAGCAGAGGGTTAAAGAAGGTGAAGTGGGTGACCAGGCCGGGAACAGTAGAGCATGTCTGCTGGGGCATCCAGGCAGAGAGAGAGAGAAAGAGAGAACAAGCCCAAGGGAGAGATTTCTCCAAATGTACGTCTTCAGTCCACCAACTCTGCTCCAGCTCCACTCTCAGCTCTGCTCCAGCATTAACTCCACACGGTTCAGAATTTCTTTATTCTTATCTTGATTGATCAACAGCAGAGTTTGTCCAACACTGACTAATCAAAGAGTGACCACATACGAGCAGCATCCCTGTCATACCACATCCAAGAGGAACCCACAGCTGGTAGAGTGATTTACTGTCCTGAATAACAATTGATGAATAACAATATCTCTGCAAGAGACCACAGATGACCACAGCAGTTGGGGTTAACAAGAACAAGACTTCATAGTTGAGAGTTTGGCCTACACATATAAATATGTTACAATTTTCTTGGTTGAAATGACATAGTATGCCATGACAAATCTCTCATATAGCTCACATATCTCAGCTACCTGTATGAGGGCATTATGGAATTTGTAGTTCATGAAGCATTTATGTACAAAGTCTTGTAATTTTGCTCTTTTTTTATCTTAATTTTGTAGCTGCTTGGGTTGAGGCTTTAGATTAGAATTTTCTGGAATGTCTATGGAAATAATGACCAATATGCTTCCAGATCCAAGACTGTTGAATAAATGTGTGATCACAGTTCTCCCTCTGACATATGCTGCCTGCTAAGGCATCTTATTTAGGTTCAATTTAAAGGCAGCATCAGACACTAAATCTGCAGTATAAATAATCTTTCACACCGAACACGAGAAAAATCTGCCTGGTGAAAAACCTCATTCACTTGAAGGGGCAAGAGCTTTACTTGCTTCTTTCTGAAAGAAAAGCAGCTGCTATTATTATACTAATTATTAAAACAATGTCACAAGTAGTGTTAGCTGTTTTCTGAAGGACTACGTTCCCCAAAATTACACGATACCAAGACCGCCCATAATCCCCTCATTTTGCTCCACCCATGTGAAAACATGAGCGAGGTGGCAGTTAGATGTGACCGACGCTTAAGTCTTCATACATGATGGGATTGGAAATCTAATTAGAATGGGAATCTAACTGGATCATTTCTGTTACTCAGACCTTTGCCTGTACAGACAACACCAGACCCCTCACTAGACACACAGACAAACTCAGTGAGATCAGGTGGAAAACTGAACAAACATCAGCACTTCAAGAATCTGTAGCATTTGTTGTATGTGCCACTTGATTGCTGTAACAGCTGGAGTGCCGCAGGGCACAGAGCAGGACGCACAGACTCCCTTGACTTTGACAGACATTTATTGATACTTAACGCTTACGACGACGGCACTCACACAACATAAACGGATAATACGAATACACGTAACACTGCAGGAACACTAACGACGGCAACACGAACATATACGTTTAACATGAATACACGTAGGACTAGCAACACAAACAATGACCAACACTAATGCACACACCAACAGGGGTTTAACTACACACACACACACAACATTAAACCAGGGGCAGGTGTGTGCCATCATGGGGGCGTGGTTACAAAACAAAAAGTGACTTCAACTGCAGGCGGTGGGCCGTACTGCATATAGCGACTGGTCTGTACCAATAACTACTGTACTACATAAAACAAAAAATCTATCCAGCGGCAGAATCTGCAGTTCTACTTCTGTCTGTTTCTAGTTACATCTTCTGTTTGTATTTGTATTTCATACCTGTAGTTAATGACTCTTGTCTTCTGTCCTGTTTAGGTTCTAGTCAGTTATATACCCATATTACACACGACTTGTTAAGTTTCTTTATTTAGTTACTACTGTTCTCATTTGCTCTAGAGAGAGGGGGAGAAAGAGGGAGAGAGAGAGGGGGAGAAAGAGAAAGGGAGTAAGAGAGAGAAGGAGGGAGGGAAAGCGAGGGCAAGAAGGAGAGAGAAAAGGAGGGAGGGGAGGAAGGCAGAGAGGGAGGGAGGGAGAGAGAGAGAGAAAGGAAGAAATAGAGAGGGAGGGAGGGGGAGAGGAGGAGAGAAGGGGAGGGGGGGAGGGGGGGGGGGCGGAGGGGGAGGGAGAGGGGGGGGGAGGGGGGAGGGACACAGAGAGAAGGAGGGAGGGAGAGAGACAATCTATAATCAATATAATCAGACATTTAAATCATATAACTTGATGGTCATGCATCCATCATACCAGCATATATTGGGAAATCTCTTAATGATTTCCAGTACCATCATCAGTTGGCTGGTACCATCAGTACCATCAGGTGACTGGACCTGGAGCAATTAAGTATGTCATATATAATAATTAAGTATGTCATATATAATAATAATAACGGAGTATGTCATATTAAATAATAATTAGGCCTTTATCCTGTGTGTTTCTGCAGGCTGCAGTTTGTCAGAGAATCAGAAGACAGACGACATCACTGCATACACAGGAGACTCAGTACTGCTGCCCTGCTCCTGTATTGACCCACACGCCAAACCTGAGAATATTACCTGGAGGAAACACAACACAAACAAATACATGGGACGTGATCACCAGTGAGAGTGAACAGTACAGAAACAGAGTTCAGCTGGGTACTGTTCACTCTCCAGGAAATCTCTCTCTACTCATATCACACCTGACTGAGGAGGATAAGGGAGACTACAGGTGTTCTCTTACAAACCAGAAATATAAAGACATCAGACTCACCGTTAAAGGTAAAACACTGTTTTTGATCCAAATCCAACGGCAAATGATAAATCCAGCTTTAAGGTTTTCTTATGTATCCACACTAGCAAAGTCTTGGTTGTCTGAGTTACTTGTAGACTTTCTGCTGTCATATTTGTTGTTGTGCTGTCATCTGTGCGCATTACCAGTAACGTTTAGTTCAGTGATGGTCAAATACTCCTTTAATTGTAACAAATGTCTTGGGCAGTTCAAGTAAGAATGTCTCAGGTTTTTAACACACATGCTTCTTTGTTTTGGTTTTTCTGTTTCGACCCCTCGTTTGGTTTTCCTGTCACTGTTTTCATCTTTGTCTAGTTTGCATTCGTTACTCTTTGTATAAATATCCCTTGTTTTATCGTCTTGCTTGTAGGTCTTTGAATGTGTGCTCTCTCGTCCTCCCATGAGTTTATTGCCTAATCGTTATTCAAGTGTTTACTGTTTAACTTCCTTTTTGGTAATGATGTGCAGACGAAGTCCTGTGAAGTGTTTGAGGTTCTTCCTTATTGTACTGCTGAAGGATTCGAAGCTTGGGAGCGTTGAAAGCTGGTGACAAAACAGCGACACCTGGTGGTTCTCAGAAATTATAGCAGCCATATATTCAAAACTGCGCAGCATTAGAAACTATTACAACACTCCGCCGCCTTCATATGTCATTAAAAAAAATGGATGATCAGTAATGATGTTTAGTAATTCAATTCTGAAATTATTTGTCTAAAATCATTGTTTCCCTTTTATGTAAAAGACAACAGGTTGGCGTTATGAAACGTTTACTCTCACTTTTGACTTCTATAATTAGCATTTCCATTTATTTTTTTTAGTAAAAAGAAAAAGCTTCCAAGTTATAGGACACTGCCAAACTTATGAAACAGTCTCACCCTCATCCTGTGCTTCAGTGACATCTGAAGCACCGACCATCATTAGTCACGTGTTGTTAGTAACTTTAGTGGTAATATTAATGGTAATATTAACTTTAGTGGTAATAGTAACTGATGCAAGCTTTGGTACACTGTGTGATACGAGCTTCGATGCCTTAGTATCAAATGTTACATCACAATTTAATTGTTTCTGCACAGTTCCTGTATCATTTTTCTCCCTTTTTGGTGTTCCATTTAGTCAGTGTTTAGTTTGCATCATTTTGTTAATTTTGCCATTGTGTCTACCTGTTTTGCAAATGAAGAACTTTCATTTACATGCATCAAGTCCTGTCTGCCTCTGCCTCTGCGTTACATTATCGTGTTGAAAACTGCACAGTGTGCAAATCAGTAATGTTGGTGGACCAGCTGGATCAAAATCACTAATGTGTTCTTATTTTAGATTTTTGATTTAAAACATCTAAAATAAGAAGCAAGGCTTTGCTATGACAAGTTGCAAATGGGCGTAAACAAACAGTCATAAAAGTTGATTTAGTCAATGTTGATGTTAGCTTGACATTACAAGTGACATATTTGGAGCTTCTGTTACTGTAATTATTTACCCCTGTCCCACTTACCTACAACCAAAGGCAGAGGTGCAGGCAAAGGTTTAATGCACATAAAACTACAAAATGTATCTGATTCCAAATTATTCCTGTAATTACAATTTATATTCTGAAGAGAATGCTCTACTGCATTGTCTAATGTGTTATGAGAATATGCATAACCACCTTTCTAAAATTCCTGTCTTAATACATCCTGCTTTGTCAGCGGTTCTGTCAACCTAACATAGGATTTGACCTACTAAACTTATAGTGCAGAGATTGGATACTTTACAGCAAACTGGTGTCAGCAGTCTAAATATATAGAAAAATATAGCTGGCTCTTCACTCAGCCTCAATCCACCAGTGCAGAGAATTTTGACTACAGCTTTGGACTTCCTCTCTCTTAATAAATTATCAAGTGATTAACATCATCTGCGAGTGTCTGGACTCCATCAGTCTCATTACAAATACTACACGGAGAGCCGAGCTTCATGAGTTCAATGTAGCAAGGGGTTAATTACCATAATAGAAGAGAAGTAGATACACAATAGAATAGAATAGATATTATAATAAAACCAATTAGAATAAAATAGATATTATAATGAAACCAATTAGAATAAAATAGATATTATAATGAAACTCTGTAAATAAGTTACAGAAATGTGGCACAGAAAATACTTTCTAAATGTTACCTAAGTGCCAGATTGAGAGAAAGACAACATGGACATTAAAGAAGGTGAAGTGGGTGGCCAGGAACAGTAGAGCATGTCTGCTGGGGCATCCAGGCAGAAAAAAGAGAGAGAAGGAGAGACAGAAATAGAATGTGACTGAGAGAGAGCATGACAGAGAGAGAGAGGGAGAGAGAGAGAGAGATCACAAGCCCAAGGGAGAGATTTCTCCAAATGTACGTCTTCAGTCCACCAACTCTGCTCCAGCTCCACTCTCAGCTCTGCTCCAGCATTAACTCCACATGGTTCAGAGTTTCTTTAGTCTGATCTTGATTGTTCAACAGCAGAGTTTGTCCACCACTGACCAATCAAAGAGTGACCACATACGAGCAGCATCCCTGTCATACCACATCCAAGAGGAACCCACAGCTCATAGAAGAGTGATTTACAGTCCTGAATAACAATTGATGAATAACAATATCTCTGCAAGAGACCACAGATGACCACAGCAGTTGGGGCAAACAAGAACAAGACTTCATAGATGAGAGTTTGGCCTACACATATGAATATGTTATACTATGTCATTTCAACCAAGAAAATCATGTCATGATAAATGAAGTTGTAGCTCAGTCTCTCTCAGTGTGTACATTTCTCAGCTACCTTTATGAGTGCGTTATGGAATTTGTAGTTCATGAAGCATTTATGTACAAAGTCTTGTATGTTTGCTTTTTTTTTTTTTGTAGCTCAGGTTTGTAGCTGGTTGGGTTGAGTCTTTAAATTAGAATTTTCTGTAATGTCTATGGAAGTACTGACCAATATGCGTCCAGATCCAAGACCACTGAATAAATGTGTGGTCCCTGTTCATCCCCTATTTAGGTTAAATTTAAAGGCAGCATCAGACACTGAATTTTCAGTATAAAGTGTCAGTCACACTGCACATGAGTAAAATCTGCCTGGCAAAAAAGTTAATTCACTTGAACAGACAAGAATGCAAAAAATGTGGAAATGTGCTTCCCGTAGTGAGTAATCAGGAGGCAGACAGAGACTATTAGACACAATTTACCTGCCATTGACTAATTAGATTAGATTAAGAGTGACCTCATGCAAGATGTTTCTTTTCACATTTTAAGAGTAAAACTAACAGGAACAGGCCTTTGGTAATATGTAGATGCTGAAAGCAACAGTACATCTGTGGTGTGAGTAGAGTTCACATTCCTAGAGGTGGAATGATATTCTTACAATGCCGGCTCCAGTTTTGGCTACTAAGCACAAGACATCAATCATGCAGGCAAATTGCCCACCAAATATGGAAAGATCAAGTACTCAATTTGAACATGAATGGAACAAATCCTCACTAAGTTCTCATGGACTGCATTGTGGGTAATAAAATGCTCTGAAAGTAAAATGCTCCTTTAATCATCTGTTAAAGTCTTCTTGTTCTGAAGCCTCATGCAGCCTGTTTTAGGCCCCTCTCCACTGCAGTCTAGCTCTTCAGTCTCCATCAGCAGGGCTTTAGTGAACTCTGCTCATAATATAGCAGGTTTAGCTTCACCTGCTATTTTCATTAGTAATAGAAAAGATCCCTTTGACCCGTTGAAGTAGTTTGGGTGTTATAGAGAAATGAACTGACCAAACAGCACTGAGGGAGGTCATTTTAGGTCACTCCCACTGGCAACCACATTTTGTCTCTATGACAACGGACTGAAACATTCAAGTTACAATGATGACGTTCTCACTGATGATGTGAAACTATCTGCTAGATTACTGACTGATAAAGAAGAAAGAGGACATACCAAATGACAATGTATTAAACCCTACAGGATCACTATATATGTGAGTGAGAATGTTGTCATTCTTACTTATGTGTGTGTGTGTTGGGGATAGATGTTGAACTTCATCTGAATGCACTTCCTCTCCACTATAACTGTAGTTGTCAAATCATTCAGTAGAGTGTAGTTCTGAAGTGTGTGTGTATGGTGTGTATCAGCAGTCCTGCTGTAGCTGTGTGTAGTGTGTGTGTAACTCAGTAAGAATGCAGGTGTGTGTTTATCTGCTCCTTGTGTTCCATGCTGCTGATGGTGTGTTACCTTCTCTCTACTTCTGTAGATCATCAAATATCTACTCAGTAGCTACTTTATAAGAAACACTGAAAGCATCTAGTAGGAGTTCAGTTAGAGACGACATCTCTGACCACCTATAAAAGGCACTTTAAAGGCACATGTGGACACTAGTGCCAATGGGTGATGTTACTGTTTCTAATAAAGTAGGTGCTGAGAATAAAATTGTGCATGTGTATGTGTGTGTGTGTGTGTGTGTTTGTGTGTGTGTGTGCGTGTGTGTGTTGTATATTACCTGAACATGTAAGGTAGAATTTAAGATTTGGTTAGTAGGCTGCTTTCAGTTGTAAACCAAACCTTGAACACAATGTGTCATTGTGGTGCAGTTATATCTAATTACATTTAACCCATGCATATCGGATTCAGTGTTCAGACTAGAGCATAATAATCAGAGTAAAGTAAGTAGTCAGTACATGGTTGTATAGTAAATGTTACTCTGAACAATCACAAATCTCTGTGTTCTTGAGATAGTTAAGCCATGTTAAAGAGAAAAGAGATGAAAAGAGTAAAGAGATGAAACTCAAATGTTGGGACATGCACATGAGGGGATTGATGGTGAAGGTCTTCTACTGGTGTGTTTCTGCAGGCTGTACACTGGAACATCAGAAGATCACAGAGGTCACTGCATTCGCAGGAGACTCAGTACTACTGCCCTGTTCCTGCACTGACCCACAAACCAGACCTGAGAGTTTCACCTGGCAGAAACACCAAAACTCCAGTTATACAGAGATCTCCAGTGAGAGTGAACAGTACAGAAACAGAGTTCAGCTGGGTACTGCTCACTCTCCAGGAAATTTCTCTCTACTCATATCACACCTGACTGAGGAGGATGAGGGAGACTACAGGTGTCAAACTAAAGGGAATACACACAAAGACATCAAACTTTGTTTCAGGTAAAATATTATTCAGAAATACAGACAAATTAAAATCTCCTAAGTAGATTTCACCTGGTGGATCTCCATCATGAACTTCGCTTTTCAAACATACATATAAATGTAATATAAATACATTCACCACACACTTTATTAGACACATATACATCACATATTACTAAAATTAAAAAACAGGACATTTAAAAATAGAGAAACACCATTACATATTTATGTATATAACATGTGGACCACATTATCCTCAGATATTAGTCACCAGACACCCTCTGTCACCAGTCTAGAAGAGTTAAACACAACTAACATACATTTCACCTTGCCCTCACTGAACACTTTCAGTACCTCTAATAAGTGAATGTGTAGGTATAATTACAGACTGTGTCCACCTGGTGTCTTACACAGTTTGTGTGTCACCCTGCACCCAGGATATCACTGGTCAGTTTCTGACCACAGATGTACCAGTATATGTGGATACTGAACCATTCTCCACACGTCAGTCCCACTACAGTGCTGGAGGCTTGGTAGTGGGTGTTGTACTGGTATGAGTGGTTCAGGTACAGCAGTGTTACTGGATTCAGTGCTACTGGTAGGCTGAGAGTGTTCTGACAGTGAAAGATATCCAGCCAGCAGTGGTTCAGTGGTCAGACACTGACCATGACTGGAGTTGGAGGATGGTTAACACTAACTGTGTGTTACACCAGATGGGCTAGAACCACTGACTCTACAAATACAAGATTTATCTCATCCATTCATATTTATCAAATGTGACAGAGCATAAACTGTTGCATAAACTTTGTAAGTTACAGAACATCAGAACATCTTTTTGATGTTAAAAATTTGACAAATGGATTTGTTTTGTCTTCATATGATGGTTCACAGAAGAATGTCACTGGTTGTACTGGTTACTTCATAACAGTAGTGTAACATGTCAGTGTTTCTGCTCTCTCTAGTCTGTAAGGATATTGTGAATCCTCCCACAGTGCTGAGTGGATATGTGGGAGGGTCTGTCCTGCTGCCCTGTTCCTGCACTAAACTGCTGGCCAAGCCAAAGACTATCAGATGGAGTTTTATAGAAGATTCAAATGTCATCTACTCAACTGACCAGACAAAGCATTACACTGGTAGAATTAAGATGGTTGCTGCTCCAGGAAATTTCTCTTTATTCATATCTGGTTTGACTAAAGAGGATGAGGGAAAGTACATGTGTAGTATCAGTATTCACCATACAACTGTCAATCTCAATGTAAAAGGTAAACAAACCACTTTTATATTTAGTGTATGTCTAAAATGTTTTTGACTACATTTAGTGACTGGTCTGTACCAATAACTACTGCACTATGTAAAAACAAATGTATTGCCTAGACATCCTAGTAGCAAATATGGAATAATATGCTCATCTAAAATATGAATCTGAACTCAATGATGCAACACTAATAGATCACAGACCTAAAACACTCAGAAATAAAATGACGTTCTATTTGTGCTTCACTTTCATCTCTCCATCTTTAATCCAAGGAGCCTTGGTCATGTGGTCAGAAACTGACCAGTGATCTCTAAAATATTCATAGAAACAGACAGGCTCCAGTGTCTAACTGTGTGCATACTAGGTGTTTCTACTGGAGTATAAACACACCAGAATTGTGGCTGACTGTACTGTGTAATGAGGTTTAAAAAACACAATTTCATAAACAGCTCTGGCTTTTTGGGCACCAAACATTAAGAATCAATAAGAAAATATGACAGAGTATTACGTCCCACCTCCTTGCCTCTCTGTAATTGTTTGATTTGCTCACAGAAAATTACTGATTTTATTTTTTTTTTTAAAGCAATTCTTCCTGCTTCATAAAGGATGTACAGAGCCCTGTAACCTCAGACTTTGCTGTCGTTTTACCACCACTGACATACAGCAAACCAAACAGCAAACTGAACAATTTTGTTTGTACAAATTGTAAATACAATTCTGTAGTATAAAATCTAAAGTTAAACATACAGAATACATAACAGCCCTGAACCCTCATTACTTATAACTGATCACACTTTTCTATTCTGGCAGAGGCTCCATATAAACCTGTAAATCCTCCTCCAGTGGACACTGACACAACAAGTCCAACAGCTTCAACTAAACCTGCTACTACAATGACGTCTCCAAATGGTTATAAGACATTCAGTCCATCAACTACCAATGGAGGTAACACACATTGGTTTAACGAGTGTGGGGCAGTATGCAAGCATGAGTTAGCCTGGTCTGATGCATTTTTTAATGAAAATGAAAGCACACATGAACATACTGTGCTAATGTTGCATACACAATGTCATACAAGCGATTAAGGCAAAATAACTGACATTGGGGGTTGTACTGGATTGGGCTTTATAGGGTAAATAATGAGGGTGAGACTAGACCCAGGTGACCCCTGTGTGAGGGCATGAACAACACAAAGCATGTGGAGGAACAAAAACAAACAAAGGAGCACATGGGGAGGAGGATGATGGTGAGAGGTGTTACAGTAGCACCCACACCCCCCTTAACACGGGGCTCCTGTGTGATGGTGGTGAGAGGTGTTACAGTAGCACCCACACCCCCCTTAACACGGGGCTCCTGTGTGATGGTGGTGAGGGGTGTTACAGTAGCACCCACACCCTCCTTAACACGGGGCTCCTGTGTGATGGTGGTGAGGGGTGTTACAGTAGCACCCACACCCTCCTTAACACGGGGCTCCTGTGTGATGGTGGTGAGGGGTGTTACAGTAGCACCCACACCCTCCTTAACACGGGGCTCCTGTGTGATGGTGGTGAGAGGTGTTACAGTAGCACCCACACCCCCCTTAACACGGGGCTCCTGTGTGATGGTGGTGAGGGGTGTTACAGTAGCACCCACACCCTCCTTAACACGGGGCTCCTGTGTGATGTGGTGAGGGGTGTTACAGTAGCACCCACACCCTCCTTAACACGGGGCTCCTGACGTGCATAACAGTTGACAAGGGAGCCCGAGCCCGGCATCACACAGCAGGGTCTGGAGAACCTGGACAAGGACAGGTGGGAAAGGAGGAAAAAAAGGGGCAAGTCCATCGGGTGAGGGGTGGAAACAGGACTTTGTACCACAACCAGAGACCTGACAGCAGGCTGGACAGGAGACGACTGGGTTCCAGCTTGGGCAGTGGGATGGACGGGAGCCCGGCTGAGAGTAGGAGCACGGGATATGGGATAACAGGAACCGAACCACAGCTGGGATTGGGACAGTTACAAAGATATGAATGGGAACAGACAAAGGCAGACACTGGGACTGGTAGGGTCGTGTCAGTCCAAGCACAACAGAGATGTGACAGGAGGTAGCCAGGCCAGGAATGAGGGAGAATGTCTGCAGAGAGCGAGAGCGAGAGAGAGCGAGAGAGCGAGAGAGAGAGAGAGAGAGAGACCCCCCCCGGGACAGCTATTCTGCTCAGGTGAAGACTAATCCACTCCATGAGGACTTGACCCAGCAGTCCCTGTTTCATTAACTCACAGAAAATGACTGAAGTACACACTGCACCTACAGAACCTGTAACCTCACACTTAGCCATCCTATTAACCACCAGTAACACAGTGAACCGAAGACTTTTGCTTTTACAAACTGTACATACATCAGTTTTGTAGTACAAAATATAAATGTAAACATGTAAAACGCATGAAAGCACAGAACCTTCAGTACTTTCAACTCATCATATTTTCTATTCTTGCAGAGGCCCCACATTCATTCTGTTCATCAACTACCACTGAATTTAAGATGCATTTGTTTAATAATATTCTCCCATCAACTCCATAAAATGATTCCCCACTATATACTACTACTACGAATACTAATAATAATAATAGTAGTAAACGACATTTAGTTTAACATTTAGTTTAAGAGGGAGTGTTTGGAAGAGTAAACAGTTCACAGCTGTGCTAAATAAATATATTCTGCTGCTGTGTAAGACTGGGGTCAGTGTTTGTTGTGTTGTTACAGTCTCTCCTCAGACTCTGCCCTACATCCCCTTTGCTTTGGTCACTGTGATCTTCCTCCACATTATCGTGGCTGTGGTTTATTACACCAAAAGAAACAAAGGTAAAAATCTCATTAGCAAGCTGTTATAATCAGATTGTTTTCTCATTGTGTCCATTAACATCCATTTTACCATGTGCAGAGTCAGATCCTGAATGAATTGAGTTGTTCTTGTTCATGTGACCTGCTTCAGTGTCAGAAATGAGCAGAGTTCACTATAACACTGCTGGTGGAGATGGAACAGCTAGTCGGCAGTAGAGAAGAAAACCAAGAGAAATCAACAGACCAGCTACAGACCTACACACCTGTTTAACAGACCTGCCACACACATCTGATCAGCGTTAAGTGGCACTGAAATCTGCGTTGTGGTTCGGTCCGGTAGAGAGGAACCGGTGCTAATTACTTGCTAATTGCTAATTAGATACTAGCATAAAGTAGGACTTGTAGGGGCAGGACAATCTAGAACTAAATTCTGACTCCAACAAGCATCATTTTGCTTGTCTGTAAAAAATGTATTGCGTCTGTAAAAAATGTATTGCGTTTTATTATTACATTATCGTATTTTTCCCCAAAAATATTTTTTTTCTGCATTTTATGTGTGTATTTCTATTGAAGGATTTTTTGAAATTTGAATTTTAAATAGCATCATATTTTTTTTCTGTTCTTAATCATGTCTTTTAAAGTCAAATGCCAAACTGTTGGCTGTACGCATCACTTCCACTGTGTATCTATTGTTGTTTCATAAATAAAGAGCCAAAGCAGGACAGAGAGTTGTGGTTTCTGTTTACACCCACTGATAACCACACACATCATGAAGGTGTGTGTGGTGCAGTTTGACAGCAGAATGTGTGTAGAGTGCAGTTCACTGACAGCAGTTGGATATGCCACTATCTGTTGGACATCACTATCTGTGATGTGTCTAGCTGGGGGGGAATTGGCACACACACATACATACACACACATAAAAACACATGCACACATTCATACAAACAAAAACATACACACACATACACACACACACATACAGCTGCTTCAGGATGGCCAGACCCACATTTGAAGGACCTGGAGAAAAAAACATAATTTTACACACACACTAAATGTACAAAGTGATACACACCTACCCCCCCCCCCCCCCCCACACACACACACACACACACACTCACAAATATATGCCTGCTCCCATAGATGCGTATGTAGCTACCAGTTTACAGTTGTGAGAATTGTACTCACTTCTTTATTTCTGTTTGTGTTATTTATTCCTCACTTTATTCCTCACACATAAAAACACATGCACACATTCATACAAACAAAAACACACACACACACACACACACAAACACACACAGACACAGACCCAGACACACATGTCCATGCTTCTTTTTTGGTTTTGTGGGCTTTAGGTTCTGCTGTGATCCAAATATCAACTTCATGTTTTAATCAGTCAATCACTAACTGACTGGCAGCATGGATTCTGTCACATTCACTCCAGTGACTCCAGTTTAAAGACTGGTTTTCTTAATTAGTCTTTTTTTGTTGTTTTTGTCTTTGTGCTCAAGGCAATTAGTTTACAAATGTGAAAATTCCCAAACTTCATGATTAAACCCCCATGTCATCTCTTGGAAAGATTGAAACAAAAACACTGAATGACTGATGGAAATTAAAAAAAAAAAAATGTTATTCTCTATACATATGTCCCAGTCAAAAAGTCATCTGCACAGAATATAACACTACTACACAGTGTAGTAGAGTTTGTGGACAAGCATCATCCATCTCGGTTCTCCAAGTCAGTTTCTCCCACAGGATGGCAGTGCCGTCCTGGAGTGATAAAGGCAACATGAGTCAGAGGGAAACACCTGATAGCCAGAGTCCAGTCAGTGGGAGGAAGTGGACTGCAGTGTTTACACAGGTATGGTGGACACTCCCCCATCCTCCTCAGTGGGGGGTGATATGAGTAGAGAGATATTTCCTGGAGTATCTTTAAGATGCTGAACTCTGCCTGTGTAACCCTGAGTCTGGTCAGTGGGTACGATTTCTTTTTCTCTGAAGATTCGTTTAAGAGTGTGTGGTATGTGATGTTCAGTCTAGGAGCAGGTCAGTAGAACAGACCCTCCCACATGAACCTTTTGGTTCCCCAAATTAATGTGCAGTCTGTGAAAAACACCTGATGGAAACAGTTCAAATTTCCCAGGATGAGGACCTCTGCCATCCTTTTTGAGTATCAAACAGGCCTTGACCTCCATAGTAACCCACAGTAACATAAACACTCTTTAGAAACATAGTCTACTGAATGTTCTACACTTACAGTGGAGAGGAAATATATTCAAATGAACTTTTGACAAACATCTAACCCCAACACACACACCAAATATTTTTACCACCATGTGTGGTCAGTTCATTTTACTATCGGTTCAAAGGGATCTTTTCTTCTTATTAAAGAAAATAGCACATGCAATTAGAGCAGCTAAAGAATTGGCTACCTGAGACTTTTAAAAAGTGTTGAACGGATGTTAAGGAGCATTTTAAATTCAGAACATTCTTATTACCCGCAATGCAGTGTGTTAAGCATTTGGATGGTCAACCTTCAGTGAGGAGACCGGTTTCATCTTTGTGAACCTCAGGTGCCTGGAGAGAAGTCCTGAGTTGCACACAGGACACTGAGTCAGCAAGCACTCAGAAGTGCTCCAGCTTATTCTCACACAGGGCTTAGAATATATAGACAGCATGAGTGACAAAAAAGAGGAAGAATGTAGTTTTGGCAGACTGCTATCACAACAAACGTAGAAAACCTGCTTGGCAACAATATAAAGTGACTAAAACAACTATAGAATCTCTGCTTGGCAACAGAGCAAAGATAAATGATTTAAAAATAGCTATTATACTGTTTTTAAATGGAACCGTTTGTCAGAGGATATTTGAAGAGTGCTGACAACGGTGTGCAGCTTAGCATTGAAAAGTCATGGAAATACCAACCTGTTCATTGAACAGTTGTGGCATCCTCCAGTGTTGATAATTGAGGTGATGTTGGTTAAGTAACGTGTGGCTTACAACGCAAGTTCACGGCTACCAGAGGGAGGCCACAAGCCGGGAGCTAGTCAGGGTTGGTTAGCCTGATCTCCTTCAGGTGGCATCACCCTACATAACAGCTTCATAAAGGCCCCTCTTAGAAAATCTTGTTGTGACACACGTGTTACGTCTGTCAGGGTGCCTCACCCCTGATCAACCTGACAGTCACAGGTTACATATTGAAATTGTGATTGGTGGGTTGTGGGAGTTGTGCATGCAGACAAAACCAGACCGGGGCATGTGGTGCATTGCATTGCTCCTCCATGTTTTCCTCAGTGTCAGTTGGCAGTTGGTTTATGGGGCAGAGTTGGTGGCTCTTAATGAGGGTACAACCTAATCAGAGTGTGCCAAACAGCTAGCAGGAGGCCTGGTTGGCTCAAATGGTCTTCCCATCAAAACTTCGAAAGGGGACACTTTTGTGGTTGCACTAGGAGTCATATGCATTTCACATAGAACTGCAGCTAGCAGTTTTTTGATCATGTAGTCTGTTCATTCCACTATGCCTGACGACCGAGGGTAATAGTGGATGTGAAACTTTGATGCTCAGATATTTACAGAGCTGATGAGTCATGCAAAACATCAAAGCACTCAAACAGGCAATGTTCAGGATGGTAGAGAAAAACAGAAGATGTCTTTATTGACACCAGTATGGTTTACAACAAAGGAGTTGCCTCAAGAACAACTGCAGACCTTACATTTGGGATCTTCTTTTATCCTTCTTGCTACACCACCCCACCAAAGTAGAGTGTCACCCTCCAAGAATGCCATTTCTTATTGTCTTATGTCTCAGTGAAATGTCGTCTCTCCAGTCTTAGCGCTCCATTAACTTTTCACACTTATCTGTACCATCTTTGCATTAGAAAAATCATCATTGTGTGTTAATATCTGCTTTGGTCATTATTTACATTCCAACATTGAGTCCATATGTGTCATATCACCCAATTCCTCATCACAGTACAGCACCCAGCAGGCTGTTTGTCACCCAACCCAGGACTCCACCAATCATGAACTTCACGTCAGATCGTCATTACCGGAATATTGAACTCCCCTGTGTACTTGATTATTTAAGCCTGTCTCGAACATTAGGACACTGTGAAGTATTGCCTCTAGAGTCCTATGCATACCGAACGTGCTTTGGATTGTTTTCCTGTGTACCGAACCTTGACTTAATGTTTCCCGTTTCGGATTTTTGCCTGCTCCTTTTGGATTCTGATGCCTGGATTATTGGTTGGTCTTTATGATTTTTTGACACGGACTGTTTTCCCTACTTTCGAGTTACTAATTTATTTCTGTGACCGTTTCCACTACCTGTTACTACAATAAATCCCTATTTTTTTTATCTGCATGTGATTTTTGCCTGGCCCATACTTCACCTCCATGCAGATGGTGGACTCAGATGCTTTGAAGGAAGCTTTGAACAACCAGGGTCAACTAATCCACCAACAGCACCAGTTGTTTGAGGGTTTCACACAGTCAATGGATTATAGGCAAGCAACAAGCAGACCAACAAACTCAAATGTTGGAACTAGGACAAAGTCTCAGAGAACTTACATCCCAGCTACAAATGATGACTACTCCTTCTCAGTTCAGTCCCACACCTGCACCTACTACCGCCACAAGCAGTATCCAACCAACCCTCCCTCTGAGAAACCTGAAAAATATTATGGCTACCCAAGTGTCAACGTTTTTTGTTGCAATATTCATTGTATTTCAATAGTCTTCCAACCTGTTCCAATCAAGATAAAATTACCTTCATTACCTCTCGTCTAACTGACAAAGCTCTTAACTGGGCGACAGCCATTTGGGCTAACGTACAACTGGCGTCTTATGACGACTTTATTGAGCAATTCAAGGCTGTGTTCGATCACCCACATGAGGGAAGAGCCTGTGTGGAGATACTTACCAAATTACACCAATGCAATCATTCTGTGGCCGACTACCCATGAGAATTCCGTACAGTCACTGCTGGCAGTGGATGAAATTAGGTGGCGTTGATCGTCACTTTCTGGAATGGTTTCAATGCAGAGATTTTACATGAACTGGCTTGCCGAGATGATAAGTTATATTTGAATCGGCTTATAGCTCTTTCTATACATCTGGATCACTTCATCCAGGAACGAAAACCACGTAGAACTAGTAGTTCTCACCATAGCTATCCCTCTCCCAGTTATAGACCAGTGGAACCAGTGCAATATGATTCTTCATGCTTCACTGAAGAGGAGAGGCAGCACCGATTCCAATATGGTCTCTGTTTTTACTATGGATCCTCAGAACATTTTATCAGGGGTTGTTGTCTTCGACCTAATCGAGCATCACTGAGCCATAGACAGATCAGGCCACCCATGTCAGAAAACAAGGTAGAGATCTTGCCAGAGAAAGAAAGATGATCACTAAGACATTTTAAAGTGTTTTTATTGGGTCTCTTACACCATCTTCTACATTTACAGCCTTAGTTGATTCAGGAGCTGAGGGACACTTCATACATGAATCTTTTATGGGAAATGGACATCCCAGCTATTAACCAAGTCTCTTCACCTGGCGGGTCTGGGAGGATCACCAGTAGGAGCCGGTTATATTACACTCCGCACTACACTCATAAAACTTACCACAAGCACACTCCACTCAGAGATCATCTAATTTCTCACCATAGAAGATGCCTCATTACCAGTCATTTTAAGTCTACCTTGGCTAGAACAACATGACCCAATTATAACATGGTCACGTAAGGAAATCACTCAGTGGTCATCTCAATGCCTAAGAAATTGTTTGACATTACCAGTTGTCCAGTTATGTTCCACCACTGTTGAGAGCCCTGCTGATACACAAGCCTTTTCCCTCCCTCCGGAATATCAGGATCTCACTTTGGTCTTTAGTCAGAAAAAAGCAACCCTGTTACCTCCCCATCATCCCTACAACTGTGCTATTGAGCTCCTGGAAGTATCCGTGTTTCCCAAGGATCGTATTTATCCTCTCTCCCAAGAAGAAGAGAGGAATATATAGATGAAGTATTAAATCAAGGTTTTATTCAGCCATCCACTTCCCCCATGGGGAATACAGGAGGCACAGAAGTTGCTTTGCCTGTTTCTGGGGTGGGCACTGGTGACACCTCCCCCTTGCCTCTACGAAACTTAGGTACCAGCGCATGAATTCCGGGGCTGTATGCCCTAGTGGAGGGAGTTTCCTCCTCGAACGAGGTCGCCCCTCTTTGTGCCGCACCGGATGGTTTGCTCGATCCCGAGTGGCACCTCCTAGGTGGAGCATTGGGCGGTATCTTAAGTGCTGGAGGCTCATCGCTCTCAGAGTCTGCAGACTCTACGTCACTGATGTTGGGACGATCCCCACCTCCATAGACAGGTCCTCCCCATAGTCGAATCCCAAGTCTGACTGTAGACTAACGTCGCTGCACTCCCCGTTGTTTCCATAATCCGCCTAACCCTCGTAGAAGTCCATCTAGGGGTTGTAGGACCCAGAGAAGTCCACTTCCGTATGCCAATCCTCAGAGTCCGGATGCGGTCTGTAGGACTCTGCAGAGTCCGATCCTGGACCACACTCAGGACCCCCCCAAAATTGTCCAATGTCATATATCAGACTCTATATATATCAGACAATGTCATATATCAGACTCTGACTTTCTATACTCTCTCATACGAGATAATTATACTCCGCACGTGTGTTTGCCCTCAAGCTCACAAACATTACACACATATGCACATGCATCCCCTGTAGCTACAGCAACACAATGAATTAGTCAATTGCAATTGTTGAAGCATGGATGAAACTTAAAAGGGGTAATTTATGAAAAACATTTTTTTTTAGACATATTTAATGACTTTAGCTTCATATATACTGCAGCCGAGTATGTGTAGGGCTAGGACACCATTCCTAATCACCTTTTTACTTTCATTATCTAACTGTTCCTTTGTTTTTACCCTAATGGCCAAAATGTGTATTCTGTTCTTCAGTCTCCTCCACTTCAACTTAGGAACATGGAACACAAACTTATGTAGGCCTATTCTTGGTTTAAACATTATTTATTTCCCATCACTCAGTTCTTCCGTAATCTTTTATTACTTTTCCATAATCAAGTCTGACTTCTTGATTTTATTCAAAAGTATTTTTTCTTTAATTAATTAAGTACTGTACTTTGTCTTTAATTACTTATTTTAGTTAAGAGTAATTTTAACCTAGGTTAGATAGTTCATAAGGCAAGACAAACAATAGTTAACTTATGATGTCACGCAACCAACCCCAGATGTCACATATGGCCTTTCTGGATTTCCATACAGTACTTTGGAATGATGTCACGGAACGCTCTCCTTCCTGCTGATCACGTGCTACGGCCCACTGTGTTCAGTGGGCGTTTCTCGTTTACTGTGACTTAACTTGTTTGTAACCACACCCATGTTGTTTAGCACACACCTGCACCTGATTTAGTGTCGTTATGTCAGTATGTATTTAAACCCCTGTTGGTGTGTGCTAAATGAATTCTACAAGACCAGCTGTTTGGCAAATGCTTTGACTCAGTCATCTTGCCATCTCAGTTTGGCCCATGTCACTCAGAGAACTGACTGTTCACTTGCTGCTTAAGTGACAGTCATATGTATTTTCATACTTAGCATTCATACCGAACATTCACACATAACATCCCCCCACCCTATTTTTTAAATATATTTTTTTATAGAACCAGTACTAACTGCAGGCTGGGAGCGCCACGCTCATATTAGACCACTCATGAGAACACTTGATGATTTGCAAATGTTTTATTATTTCAATATGCATAATCTTTTCTTCAGTTTTCCTGATTGAAGAAAATTAAAATCTCTGCCCAAATCCATATGGGGAACATTGTTTCTGAAAGCATCTTTGAACACAAGTATCTGAATAATAAGAATAATAATTAATTAATTACTAATTGAGATTGTGGCTTGGAAATTAAGCTATATCATGTGCTGGTAGGCATCCAGCCATGCCAGCTCCCACACATCCTCCAATCATGTGAAGTTAGTGTGACCATGAACAGCTGTGACTTATCATGGGTTTAGTAACAAATATCTTTCTTTCAGTAGCCAGTAACTTTAGTGTTTTCATGCTTGCTGGTACGTTTCTGGTTCAGATATAAATATTGGCTTGATATGAGCCAATTCATATGCCAATGAATGGCTATAGTATCTCCTATATATCAACATGCATCTTTATTCTTCAGACATCCTTTGCAGAAATGTTTTGCAAGACACATTAGGATACACAGAAAATGCTTTGCTTAGTTCTACAGAAATATGTGACTATTAGTAGCCTATAGTTAATAAAACAGTTTATTATGTTTCTTTCCTAATAGAGAGCCTTACCATTGGGGGCAGTAACGCCTGCTGTGGTAGAGTGGAGATCTACCGTAATGGTCAGTGGGGAACAGTGTGTGATGATCACTGGGACATGAAGAGGTGGTGTGCAGACATCTGCGATGTGGCCCAGCTCTCACTGGCCACTGTGGTCAGGGACAAGAACCAGCATGGCTGGAAGATGTTCAGTGTTTAGGAACTGAGAAATATATAAATCAGTGTTCACACAGAGGATTTGGGAAGGAGGACTGTGGGCATATTGTTATTAAATAAATCATAAATAGTATTGTTATTATATAAAATGTTTTACAAACATCTTAACTTATCTCTTTAACAGATGACATGCAGAGTGTTACATTGATCGAAATCTCATCATGCTCTGCTATCTCACCTGCAGTGGCAACTGCAGGCAGACATTTATTAAATAAGATGAAACATGGATTAACAATAAACACTAAAGGCACTCACGCATAACAAACAGGGCAGCACGATATTAACACATAGACATAAACACAATTAATGACAGGATCAAATACTATGAACTCTGAAAATACGCATGAATATTAACACTAACAATGACCGACAACTAACTCTCAAACACAGGGGTTTAAATACATATATACATAAACGATGTGTGTAACAAGGATCAGGTGTGATGACTTATGATGAAATCAAGGTGGGTGTGGTTACAAACAAAGGCATTACTTTTGGCTGCTTCTTCTTTTGTGTAGCTCTGCAGACTGGACACCAGTGCTTTTTACCTACAGTTCACATATCGTCCCAACCATTCAATAGATGATGCAATTGCCCCCACTCTTCATCTGACCCTTATCCAGCTGAACAAAGACACATACGATAGAATTCTGTTCATAGACTGCAGCTCAGAATTCAACACCATCATTCCTCAGTGTCTGGTTGAAAAGAGACTGCTGGGTCTGAACTCCTCTCTCTGCAGCTGGATCCAGGACTTTCTTGGTGGGAAAGCCCCATCAGTCTAGATCAGGATCACTGTCTCCAGCACCACCACACTGAGCACTGAGCTTCCCCAGTGTTGTGTGCTCAGTCCACTGTTGTTCACATTGCTGACCCTAAATTGTGCAGCAATGCACAGCTTGAACCACATCAAATTCACTAATGGCAAGACTGTGGGGTCTCATCAGCAGTGATGATGAGTCAGCGTTCAGAGAGGATGTCTCAGAACCTGTCAGTCACTAAATGTGGAAAAAACCAAAAAAGATGGTGGTTGACTTCAGGAAAGTATGTAGTTTTCACTCTCCGATCAATATCGACAGCTCCTCTGTGAAAAATCATTACAAGCACCAAGTTCTTTGGTGTCCACCTAGCAGAGAACCTCACCTGGACCCTCAATACCAGCTCCATAGCCAAGAAAGCCCAGCAGTAACTTCTACTTCTAGCTCATCCCCTGCCAATATCCTCACCATGTTCCACAATAGACAGCATCCTGAGCAGCTGCTTCACTGCCTGGTTTAGGAACTGACTCAGACCGCAAAACCCTGAGGAGAATAGTAAGAACAGCAGTTAGGTACTGTTACCTCAGTAACTGCTGTATGCTATAAGCGTATTTGTTTATATGTCACAGTATGGTGCACTGGTTGAAGTTGCCTATATGTTAATATTTGTGCTGTATTTCATATTTATTGTTTACACATGTTCTCCTTTTGTGTTGCATCATGGTACTGTAGGAGCATTATTTAATTACCTGTTTATAGCTAGAAAGTGTCACAGTTGGTCAGCCAGTTAGCAGGGGAGACACACGCACCCCTTCTAAGGACTACTCATTGCACCTGCCCCGTTCACAATCCCCTGATTACTAATTACTTTCACCCATTCCACATTCACTCCCTGCTCTATTTTAACCCCCAGATCCAAGGAGATGGAGCTGCACATTAGTGGTCCTACTACGTTGAGTCGAACCATGCATGATCAATTGTATAGAGTAAGACTAGCTCCTCTGTATTTATATTTGAGGTTCCATGCGTCCATCACGGACAACCTATGGAGAATAAAGATTACCTCGCTGCTGACCTGCCTCTCGCTTCCATTCACCTGCCACCGTCACAGAAAGACAATAAAAAGCCTCTTGACCACTCTTTTGACCTCTGTTTACCAGACTCTAGATCCTAAGTTATGGGCCACCCATTGTATTTCTTCTGTAACCAGGCCACATATTTGGTCTTTATCTCCTTCTGAAGATCTGTCAATTAGCTGACTTCAAGTTGGCTTTATATTGGTTTCAAGCCTCTGTTTCCAGGGGGCATAGTGGAAATGGCCTGTTGCTTGCATTCTGTATGCTAGGATCTTGAGCTTAACTACTACAGTGGTATATACCAGTTTGTTGGTTTCAGTTATACAGGTTGTTGGTATTGTGCTTATTGCTGCATTTACATTTGTGAGCATACTGTCTGATGGTAGCTTACCACGAAGTTAGGTGAGCCTGAAGCAGTGGATGACAGTAGTTACCTTAGTCATGACCATCATCTGCATGGCCACAGCTGGACCACACAATGTCCACATTACAGTTTGGCTCTGGTGGATTCCTGATGTAGTCTGACCTTTCTTTCTCAGATGCAATATGTGTTCTGTCTGGGCAGTGATACTGACCCTTCATTTAATCCATCCTTATAGCATTATTATACTTTACATATATAACATATATAACATAGAATCATAGAAACATATTTATCTTTTATATACAGTGAATGTAAAGATTGTGGGGTGGGGCCTGGTGGGTGGGGCCTGATGGTTGGGGTCTGCCATAAATGCTATTGAGCTCTTTCATTCTAAATAGTTTTGAAGGGCACCGATCTGCAAACTCCATCACAGTTTGGGTGTATGAAAATTACATGGAACGTAAAAAAAAAATTATATTGTAAATCTGTCTAGTTTTATCTCTCTTACCAAATTTATTTCACTGTTTATATTATACAGTTTATATTGAACAGATTTTATGTTCTATGATTTTATTATCCAGGTTTTTATCATTGTTTTTTTTTAATCTTGATTGTGTGTACTCTTATCTTGTACTACAATTTTAAAAAGTTGTATACAACTAAAGTTTACTATTATTATTATTATATTAGTACCACCAAATGGTTTAGTTTAATAGCTTTATTGAAGCTTCATGTTTTAAACCATGCCACATGATCATAATAATGATCTGAGTGTAGTCCTCTTCCTCCTCTTCATCACAGTGTCTCAGTGTCTCTTCCGTGATGCAGTGATGGGCACAGTGACGTGTTCACCGTTGCCACACTCACAGCAAGCATGAGATGGAGCTTTCAGCTGGGGGGGGACGGTGAGTCTTGCAGCTGGCTGGAACAACCGCCTGTCCATCCTCATCTAAAATGGATGAAAGCAGAGAATGTTTGCACAGCGTTCATTTTAATTTAGTCAAAGAAATAACCTGCTAAACCTGCCTGTGTGGCGTTCACATTACTCTAACACAGCATATTTACCATATGCCTTGTTTGTATGTTATATTGAACAGCAAAAACACAGGGCCTGCTATTCTCTTCAATTAATTCTCAAGTCTGCATCTTTATTTTTCTATTTAAAATGTACTTAATAATACATCTGGATTTTGGGAAATAAATAACCACATGAGTGTAATGGTTGGGAGGCTGAGGGTGAACACATACAAAGTAACAATGCCTCGGATGTGAGAGTGAACTGTAACAATGACTAGGCAAACCCTAATGAGAATGAGTAAACGAACAGACAGGATTAACAAATAAATAACAAGTTTAATATAAAAAAATGAACAAGAAAAACAACACAGAATAGAATGAGGGAAAGAATCAGAAGACTAAGCAGGCTAACAGGGCGAGGCTGATAACAAGGCAACTAAGGAAACTTAACACTAAGGAACGGCTAACAGGAGAACAACGATGAAGCACAGAACCAGGTTACTTATGCTAGACGAGACTGTAAACCATGGACAGGCACAGGAATTGGGACAGACTGAGGGAAAAGGAGTGGGACTGGCAACATGGCTAGAACAGGAGGCGAGCACAGAGACAGGAGAGGAGAAATACTGGGATAGCTGCGGGAACAGGGACAGGCACAGAAGCAAAGGCAGACGTAATTATGTTAAACAAAACTGAGACAGGCACAGCAACAAAATAAACAACAGGCATGAGTGCAGCTACTGGAACAGGTAAAGGAACACCGATGCCACAAGGCAGGGTAACAGGTTTTTACCAAGTTCACACAAACAGGTATAGATACATTATGTAGACGCAGTTACAGAAGTGTCGTAGGGCGTGGGCACCAGTGGAGCATGAGCTGAGCGTTCACGAGCACGTCTGACGTGTCCTGAGCGTCCACCTGCATGTCCGATGTGGGTGCCGAGTCATGGTTGCGTTCAGCGATGGCAGGCTCAGGAGGTCTGGAGGTGCGGCTGCACTCAGCGATGGAAGGCGTGGGAGGTTTGCAGGCGCGGCACTGGGAGGAGCGTAGGCAGGCAGGCCAGAGAGAAAAAGGCTGGGGAGGCAGGCAGGCACGGAGGGAGGGAGCCTGGGGAGAGAAGGAGGCAGGGAGGCTGACAGGGAGGGAGGGAGTGAGGGAGGCTCAGGAGGCAGTGAGGCAGGTAGGCAGCCAGGGTGGGAGGGAGGGAGGCTGGGGATACATGAGGCCAGACAAGCAGCATGTGACCCATACTCCAGGGGAGGCTGGGAATACATGTGGTCACATGATTAGAATCGAGACCCAGACACCGAGGGGAGGCTGGGGCTACCCATGGCCGGTAGATCTGAATAGAGACCCAGACTCCTGGGGGAGGTTTGGAATACATTCTGTTCATCTGGCCACATGTAACCCCAGTCTCCCTCCCTTCCTGCCTCCCTCCTTTCCTCCCCAGTGTACCCAGTGTTCTTGCTCTCTCCCTGCCTGCTTGCCTCCCCACCCTCCCTGCCTCCCTCCATCCAAGCCTGCTTGCCTGACTCCCCAGCCTCACTCCAGCCTCTCTGCCCACCCAGCTTGCCTGCCTGCCTACCTGCTTACCTCCAAAGCCTCCCTCCCTTCCTGCCTTCCCCACCTGCCTCCCCAGTGCCTCTCTCTCCCTCCCTGCCTGCCTGCCTCCCCAGCCTCTCTGCTTACCCTCCTGCCCACCCACTTGCCTGCCTGCCCAGCTTATGTGCCAGTCTGCCTCCCTCCCTGTTTGCCTGTCTCCCTCACTCCTCAGCCCCCTCCCTCCTTCCATCTCTCCCTGTTTGTCTGCCAGCCTGCTTGTCTTCCCAGACCCCCTCCCTCCCTCCCCCCCTGCCTCCCCAGCCCACCACCCTCCCTGCCTGCCTGCCTGTCCACCCTCCCTCCCTGCCTCCCTGCCTCCCCAGCCTCTCTGCTTACCCTGCCACCTGCCCACCTGCCTGCCCAGTTTACTTGCCTGTCTGCCTCCCTGCCTGCCTATCTGGCACAGTGATGCATTCACCCCTGCTATGCTCACTCTCCATCACTGTGCAGCAAGCATGAGATGGAGCTTTCAGCTGGGGGCTGATGTTGAGTCTTCCAGCTGGCTGGAGCAACAGTGTGTCCATCCTCATCTAATATGCATGAAAGTAGAGGAGGTTTGTACAGTGTTCATTTTCATTTAATCAAAGAAATAACTTGCTAAGCCTGGCAGCATAGTGTTAACTTTATTCTAATGCAGCATATTTATCTGGGGGATGGGACATCCTGCTCGACTGGGAAGCAGCAGCACATGGTATTTCTGGAATGTTGGACCAAGTTGCATCGAAAGATGTTTCGACATACGTCTTGTGATTCCACTCTTACTTGAAATGGTCATATTCCAGACAATCCATGCACCTCTGTTATCTTTTTTTCATGAAAAGAAGCCACGCCTCTCCTCCATGACACCTTCTTGCATGTTTGTAAGAGATTGAAATCATGACACTCAATGTTAGTTTTGCACAATGCCTAATTCAGAAAAATGCACAAGCAATGCTAAAAAGAAGTCTTCATCTCGGAGTCGTATAATTCTGATGGATCGGGCAATTTGGAACTGGTTCCTGATTCCCATCACTTTGCTTCATGAATGAAAAAGCTGATTGTGTGTTGAGGAAAACAGATGTTTTTATAAGTGGCTGTGAATGGATTTGCTTTTGCTATTAAAGTGTGTTATTCCTACTACCATATCTTCTCAGATTCACTATTCATTCGAGTTCTCTTAAGTTTATAGTCTGCTATAGACTGCTACCTGCATATCTAACACAAAAATTAGTGCTTCCCATTGCAGAGCCAAGATTATTCTGACATGTTAAGTCATTAAAATGACTTCATTCTGGTTACCATGATATTAAGAATGGAATGCTTTGAGAATACCAACTCCAGACAGATAAACAGAAAACCTATAGATGATGCATAAAATGAATGCTGGATGAAAATAGATACATTCACTCACATCTGCAGGAGAACCTGCCATGTCTCTCTCCTCCTTCAGTGTCTGCTGCTCCTCCCTCATCTTCCTCAGCCACTCTCCCATCATCTCCTCATCTGCCGCCTTGTGGTGTCCATGTGGAAAGGGGTGACACTGTGATGTGGGGGAATGGTGCCGATGTCTATGTCGTTGGTTATAAGGATGGATTCTGTTTCAGCCAAAATCCATGTTAGTTTAAAAC
This sequence comes from Electrophorus electricus, assembly GCF_041902795.1. Lineage (NCBI taxonomy): Eukaryota > Metazoa > Chordata > Actinopteri > Gymnotiformes > Gymnotidae > Electrophorus > Electrophorus electricus. Next base: position 14,449,768 of record NC_137498.1, read on the forward strand.
CTGCGTAACATGGTACACCACAAAGTTAGTTTTCAGCTCATGAGGCACAGCATTGGAAATACCCGAGACAACTGCCAGATGCAATTTACCCTGTCCCCATCCATTTCTGAACTTTTATTGTCCCCACTACTTCTTGAAAGTGTATTAAGAAAATATTAGTATTTTCTTCACAAGCTTCATTTTGCTCCATTTGATAAATATAATTTGATTAATTGTTGTTTTGATCTATAAATCGAATCATATTATGTTCTTAATGACAATCAGAACACATTCTTGCTGATATGTTGTTGAGACGATGGTGAAATAAACGCAGTACAACTGACGTTTCTTGAAATGCTGATTAATCAAAATCAATAGAAAACAACTGTACTTCAAATATATATTAAACCATAATGTTAGTTTTGAGAAGCAGGCAAGATGGGAGTCGCATGCCGCTAGAAATGTATGGCTTTACTGAGCAGAGTAAACACTGCAGGCAACAGCCTACAGTGATCACGTAAAGCTCATCATATTATTCCTAGAGAGTAACATTCTGTCCCTCAAAGGCAATGAAACAAGAAAACGTTGGTTTGTGGGATTGAATTTTGCATCCTAATGGGGAGAAGACAATTCAAGCCAGTTTTTAAACTATGCCTTTCAGGCACCAAAAAGGAGGAAATGCTGGATGGATCCAGAAGTCCCCTTGCTGTATGGTTTCTGTAGTGTAGAGGTTATCATGTTTGTTTTACAGGCAGAAAGTACCTGGTTCAATACCAGGCTGAAACACTTTTCTTGGTAAATGTGTAACTGCTGTCCTTACAGTTGAATGGAGGGCTGTTCTTCACAGAGCAAAGTCAGGCTCCTTAACTAATCGCCAAACTGATTAATTAAAACTCGTAGCATAATGTCTATGCTAATTCAAGACTTTCAAACATTAGTACAGGAAGTATAAACTTTAGTGAGTGTGTCCTTATTTTGTTTCCTAAAAAGGTTTATGCTAATTAGCTCAATTTTAAAAGTTACTTTCATCAAGTCTATGGCAAAAAAAAAATCCTTGCAAGGCAATGTCAAGCATACAGAATTTGTGCAATAGGTTATGCTCTAAATGCCAATGAGAGAACTACAGAGATAAAGTAAAACTCTTCATATTATGCCCAGTTAGCAACAGTCTGTTTCTCGAAGGGTAAGAAACAAGAGAACTTTGGTGGGGTTGTCTGAATTTTGCATCCTAATGCTTGAGAAGTCATACTGCTTAGCCAGATTTAAAACTATGATTTTCAAGCCCAAAAAATGAGCAAATGCTGGAAAGCAGCATTTTTTTCTGCAACTTTGAATCAGATATTTCTGAAAAATTAGAATTGTAAACCATTTAAATTTTAAGTACATCTGCTCGTAAAACCCATTTTAGGCTATCCAACATACCCACGAAATTTGCATAAAATGGCAGCTATTTGTGAACAGAGAGAGTAATGGTATTTACTAACCGTCAAAATGATTTATTGCTTGATTTGATTGGTTGATTTGACAGCTGTCAATCATCCTCGTCGTCCGAGTCATCTTAGAAAAGAAAGTTGATCCAATTATTCTAGTATAAATGCGATTAATAAACATGCTTTTAAAAATATACTTACGTGGAGATGGTGGCCTACAGGTTAGTGTGGTTGAACAGCGTGAATAGGCCTAGAATTATTTAGATGTATGTTATAAGCCACAGTGACCTCTGTATACGTTTCTGTAAACGTTGCCGGTTGTAAGAGGTGAAATATTTGTGAGCTCCGCCAGAAGGCTCGATGAATAGTGGATGACAGTAGAGGGATTCACCCCCTCTGCCTGTGCGACAAATTAACGCACTGCATAAACTTTTAGACATAAAGCGATCTTTTAACATATGGTAGACGCACTCTAGAAAAGATTACCTTGTAACAACTCATTCAATATATGAACTGTTTCATCAGCTTGTTTCCTTATATCTGCAAATAAAAGTAACAAAAATGTAAACAAAACAAATACATACAATTAAAATTTATAAAAGTTCACAAATAAGAAATTACCTTGGTCGGCAATTCTCTCCACAGAGTCAAGGAAGTCGTGAACGTCGGAAACTATGGAAATACATAGAACAGACTTATAGACCATGAGTAGAAAAGATCACCATAATGATATCCTTTATACCAAAACCGCATTTATGTCAGGTCATGTACTGGTTAATTTAAGTAAATAGATTCACCCACTTCGAAGCTAAAGTTTTTCTATTTAGCTAGCCCTGAGAATAAGAATAGCCGTCGATCAAAAGAGTTTTAGTCGATCAAAATGTTTCACGTACTCTATGGCATAGCGGTCATATTACATATTGACCATTAATCATCAGAATAAAAACATTGACAATATCCTTTCCTAGATAGCTCGCAAAAGAATACTTACGATAGCTTGTAGATAATACGCATTGATTGTTAAAATGTATGTTTTGTCTAGATCTGAAATTAATTACGACGCTAAGCCCCACTGAGTTAAATCATACAACGCACGATAAAGTATTTCATCCATTAGCTAAATAAATAGCTAAATACACGTCAGCCTTTTTAGTAACTTATACTAATATAAGGTATAGCATGAATTAGTTAAGCATTACTGAATTGCTTACCTGTTGTGAACTAAAGGATTGAAATACCGAAAACACGGCTTTAAGAAAAAGTCGGTGGGGATAGAAATGGTTTTCGGATAGAAGTTGTAAATTACGTCCCTCCCCCAACACCGCTCTCAGTTGTGGAATGCACTGAAAGTGGTAGGAGTACAACGTGTGATAACGGACAAAAACCTTGTGTGATAAAACGTATAGAGTAACCACAATGGTTAGAGATCAGACAAAAAATAAATTAATTAAAACTTTGTGATGTTTTCTGAAAAGTTTGCTTATTGCCTTGTTTGAGTACATCTGGCAAATAAGATGTGAAGAGGTGTCGTGGGAGATGTGTGTGTGTGTGTGTGAGAGAGAGAGAGAGAGAGAGAGAGAGAGAGAGAGAGAGAGTGAGTGTGTCAATGACCTCTGACTGCAAAGTGTGTGTCAGAGAGGACACTGAACAGATAGAGAAAGTGGAGACAAACTGGTGTAGTATGAGACTAAAAAATGTTATTTTCTTTAATCACATTATTTCACTATTAAATAATTATTTCAATGATTCCTACTCAAACATCTGGGGTACAACTAAATTTAAATGAGCGGGTACGAGGGTCTGGTTTTGTGGGAGGAGTTGCACGCTGCACGGGATTGGTCAGACCGGGTGGTTGGGTAGAAAGAAAAGGCGGCAAAATTGAGGAGTCAAATGAGGAGTGTATTTCTGACCCTGGGAGGAGGTTTTTTTCACCTTATATCATATTTTGTCAGAAAGTTTTTCCTGCATGTTGGGGGGCGCGCGGGGGGGGGTGGGGGTGGTGAGGAGGTGTAACCTCTAGAGAATCAACCAATGGGAGGGAGTGGGAGGGGTGAATGAGTGGGTGAGTGAGAGAGAGAGAGAGAGAGACACACACACACACTCACACACACACACACACACACACACGCAAACACACACACACACACACACACCCACCCACCCGAGACCCATACGCAAGTTTGAGTATGACTACATGACTGGCAGCAGAGCGGAGCGGACATTAAAGACTGGGTGGTACGTATTCGTTTAAGACTCGGAAGTTTTATTTACTTTAATCACTTGAATATTTCACAATTACATTTTTTTTAAGTCAATAAAACTATTTTGAGGATCCCTCATTGTGTTTTATTTTATTTTCATATAATATTGTCACATCATAAATCATATAATAATAATAATAATTATATATATATATATATATATATATATATATATATATATATATATATATATATATATATATATATGGAGGGTCAAAACAAATCAAGCAATAAATCATTTTTTTGACAGTTTGTAAATTCCATTACTCTCTCTTAGGCTTTCTAGGTTTATATGGAGGCTGTGCAAGAATTGTAAAGTGTGATCAGTTATAAGTAATGAGGGTTCAGGGCTGTTATGTATTTTGTACATTTAGCTTTAGATTTTATACTACAGAACTGATGGATTTACAATTTGTACAAGCAGAAATGTTCAGTTTCCTGTGTGTCAGTTTGCTGTGTGTCAGTGGTGGTAATACAACAGCTTAGTCTGAGGCTACAGGGCTCTGTAGGTGCAGTGTTTCCTTTCTGAAGCAAGCAAATTGCCTTTTCTTTTAAATACAAATCAATCATTTTCTGTGAGAGAATCAAATAATTGCAGATATCAAAGAGGTGGGACTTAGTACTGTGAATCATACACTACATGTCCAAAAAAAAAAGGTCACCACCTGGATTTAACTAAGCAAATAGGTAAGAGCCTCCCATTGGATAATTACTGCATAGGTGATTATGTTTCAGCTGGAAACAAGTTATTTAGCCCTAATTGATGCAGTGAGTACCTTCTCAGTTGTTAAACAACCATGTCGAAAGACACATCCTGTGGTCGTGGAAAAGATGTTAATCTGTTTCAGAAGTGTCAAATTATTGGCATACATCAAGCAGAGAAAACATCTAAGGAGATGCTGAAACTACTAGAATCAGGTTAAGAACTGGCCAATGCCTTATTAAAAAGTGGAAGGACAGCGGGGAAACATCATCTTCGAAGAAGGAATGTGGTCGGAAAGAAATCTTGAATGATCGTGCTCGGCGATCACTTAAACGTGTGGTGAAATCAAATCAAAGAAAAACAACAGTAGAACTCAGAGATATGTTTAATAGTGAAAGTAGGAGCATTTACACATGCACAATGCGAAGTGAACTCAAGGGATTGGGACTAAACAGCTGTGTAGCCTTAAGAAAACCACTTGTCAGTGATGCTAACCAGCAAAATGGCTTCAATTTGCTAGGGAGCATAAATATTGGACTCTGGAGCAATGGAAGAAGGTCATTTGGTCTGATGAGTCCAGATTTACCCTGTTCCAGAGTGATGGGTGCATCAGGATAAGAAGAGAGGCGGCTGAAATGATGCATTCATCATGCCTAGTGCCTACCGTATAAGCCTATGGGGGCAGTGCTATGATCTGGGGTTGCTGCAGTTGGTCAGGTCTAGGTTCAACAACGTTATGTGCCCAAAGAATGAGGTCAGCTGACTATCTGAATATACTGAATGACCAGGTTATTCCATCAATGGATTTTTTTTCTTCCCTGATGGCATGGGCATATTCTAAGATGACAATGCCAGGATTCATCAGGCTCAAATTGTGAAAGAGTGGTTCAACAGCATGAGACATCAGTTTCACACATGGATTGGCCACCACAGAGTCCAGACCTGAACCCCATTGAGAATTTTTGGGATGTGCTGGAGAAGACTCTGTACAGTGGTCCAAATCTCCCATCATCAATATAAGATCTTGGGAAAAAATTGATGCAACTCTGGACACAAATAAATGTTGTGACTTGCTTGTGGAAATGATGTCACAGCGAACGCATGCCGTAATCAAAGCTAAAGGCGGCCCAATGAAATATTAGAGTGTGTGACCTTTTTTTGGTCAGGCAGTGTATTTTCTCAATGATTCTTGAAACTTGGTGCTCAAACAACCAGAGCTGAAATCTAAATGTCTTTATATGCCTCATGTCAGCCACAATTCCAGGGTGTTTATACTTTAATAGAAACACCTAGTACAGTTAGAAAGTACAGCCTATCTGTTGCCATGAATATTTTGTGTTAGAGATCCACTATTTTATCACTGGTCAGTTTCTGACCACATGACCCAGGCACCTTGGACTAAATATGGGGAGATTAAAATAAAGCACAAACAGAACGTCATATTTTATTTCTGAGTGTTTCAGGTCTGTGATCTATTAGTGTTGCATCAGTGGGTTCAGATTCATATTTTAGATGAAAATAGCATTCCATATTTGTCTAGTTGACTGTATTTTTATTCATAGTACAATAGTTATTGGTACAGACCAGTCACTAAGGGTAGTCAACATTTCATGCATACTATAAATACACAAGAGGTTGGTTTACCTGTTACTTGGAGTTTGACGTCTATAAGATGATGACTGCTGATGCAACACCTGTACTGTCCCCCATCCTCTTTAGTCAGACCAGATATGAATAGAGAGAAATTTCCTGGAGCAGTAACCAGCTGAATTCTATCAGTGTAACGGTTTGTCTGGTCAGTTGACTAGATGACTTTAGATTCTTTATAAAAAAAATAAATAAAAAAACTCCATTTGACAGTCTTTGGCTCGGCCAGCAGTTCAGTTTAAGATCTTCATCAGTTTTATTAAAATATGACTGGATTATAAAAATCTTGTATTTGTATTTGCACATACTCATTCAAGGTTACCCAGCACTAAATCCTCCACTAGGTGGTGCTACTGAGAAAGAAATACAGTAGGGATACTGTGACGGAGGCATTTTGCATCAGTGACAATGTGTATCCTTGTTAAACCTTCGCTGATTTATTACTTTTGTTTTTTAATGCCTTATCTTATTTTCAAAAAACATTAAATGTATTACTGCACAAAATCACACTACCAATGAGCATTCATCTTTGACTTTTTGATATGAAGCATTATCTAGTGCTCGAGTCACCTGTTCTTGCACTGCTCTCTCACTTTGTTTTAATATTACAGACGAGTGCAGCACATCAGAGCGATCCTGGAGAAACGCTGGCATGTGAACTCATGCAGGATTTATCCTTAAAGAGCAGCTCTGACCCAGACATTGTGAGACACTGAAGCTTCAAATCAGAACCTTTAACCCTTTAATCCTTTAAATCATGTACTCAAAGTAGACTACAAAACCTTTTTAAAATAATGCTATAAGGTATTACAAGTGCCCATAAAGACTTGATGGATGCAAAATGTTCTGAACATTCATAATGCGTTAAGTGCTTTGTGTGTAAGGTCTTCCCTTTTCTTATTTATAATGTGCTATGTCTACTTATAATCACTTAATCATGTAAATTGCCTTTTACTTTAAATTATTAATTCCTTTAATGTTTCTTTTAATTTTGCATTGTATTATTTAAATTGTTCAACGTTCATTTATTTTTCTTTTTAATTTTTGCAAATAAGATGAGAGATCTCAGGATGTAATAAGCTTTATTATTCATTCTATACCCTGTAAAGCTCTTTATAAACTGGGTTTAAGAAAGTGCTGTACAAGTTTACAGTTTACAGTTTTTGTGCACAGTTTACATTTTCTGACTACCATATTTGTGTAAGTGGGTTCATTGTAAATCTGCAAGTGATTTGAACTACACTAATGTTATAACTCTAATTCTTGGTTTGCCCAGATAAACACTTCCTGCGTCCTGCCTCTTTCCTGGGGTTGGTGAACCTTTGTTAGGAAAGCTGTCATGGTACGTCCCCTCCCCCCAAACATGTGTGTGTGTGTGTGTGTGTGTGTGTGTGTGTGTGTGTGTGTGTGTGTGTGTGTGTGTGTGTGTGTGTGTGTGTGTTTATCCGTATGGCTATGCCCTCCCTGTGTTTCACACCTGCTCCTTATTGTGTGTCATTAGTTTGCATGTATATAAGTCTTGTGTCTGAGTATAAGTGTTGTCGATGTTTAAACCCGGTTAGCCTGCTAACCACTTAGATGTCTTTTGTGTATCACAATAAATGTTTGTTGTGTGTAACATGACTCTTCCTCACATCCTGCTTTACCTCCTCGCATCACAAAAGCAGGCCTTAAAAAATGGAGCTCTGCAGCCATCACTTGTTGAAGCAGTGGGAACTGAAACTGTGACTAACAGCTCAAAGAAAACTAATCATTCACCATTCTATGAATTTCACAAAACAAACGTACATAAATTAGCTATAAACTTATGGAGTTTCTAACTGAGACTCCAGCACCTGCCATACCTACATAATCTCCATGTTAAACAGACATAAGCAGTGTGCAGATAATACATTAGCATTTATCAAACTCCGCCCACCAATGACATCACCTCTCCACACTGCATCCACTACCTTCATCAGCCCATGCTGTGTCCTACACCATCATCATAGACACGTGCGAAGCCTCTTCTTGTGCTAAACTACACCGTGTGCTTGGATTGGTCGTTAAACACTTTGAAGCCGTGTGTAAGAAAATTGCCAGGAAACTATCAGTAATCAAAAAACACACTGAGTTAATTCAGAACTTTTGTTTATTTGTTTATTTTAAATTTAAATGAATAACAAAGGAAAACTATGTAGAATTAATGACCGTGTGTGTGTGTATTAGTTAAGTTTGATGGTGGTATATTCTCTTTTATCTGCAGTGTCTTCGACCTTTGCTGTTCTGGTTGTGTTACTGTGTGCTAGAGTGGAGTACATTACATCATCCTGCAGAGAAAATATAAACATTAATACACACACACACACACACACACACACACACACACACACACACACACACACACACACACACACATATATTTCTATACAAGTTCACAATTATAACAGGTCTCAGTGTGAAGTTCTCTGTACAATATCCAGTAATCCATCTCCTGCTTATCTGCTCACCTGGTAGACAGGTAGTGCACGGTGCTGGTAACACGAGAGTCACGGGTTTGATTGAGAACACACATACTGTCATACTGATAAACATGTGAGATGATATTGATAAGAACATCTGCCTTATACTGTACATGTAAACATGGACTGTGGGTGTGATAAATTGAAAGTCTGACAGAATAGACCATTTGTGCCTTCAGAATGAAGGAAGAAAGCTGAAAAGACCCTTTAAAATGGGGCAGTGTTCAGTGATGTAACAGCTGAGAAAAGCATGCTACCCTGCCTGTGTCCTGCATTTTGAGGTGGCTTTTGTGTGCAAGCATGTTAATGAACCATATGGGTTCAGCTAGAATAGAGCGAACGCAGCGTGCTGTCAGTCTTAAGGGGGAGTGTGTACTCACCTGTGTCCTCACGTCTCTGCTCTCCCTCTGCCCACATCTCTGAACTACAGAATGAAAGCAGACAGAATGAGGCACAGTAAGCACAACATGTGTGTGTGTGTGTGTGTGTGTGTGTGTGTGTGTGTGTGTGTGTGTACCTCTGTATCTCCAGTAGATAACTCCAATTCCTAACAGCAGCAGAACAGGAATGAGGATGAATTAATACATTCTGGCAGAATCTGAATCTGTAAATGGGAAAATATAAATAAGGAGGGAACGTGTGTGTGTGTGTGTGTGTGTGTGAGAGAGAGAGAGAGAGAGAGAGAGAGAGAGAGAGAGAGAGAGAGAGAGAGAGAGAGAGAGAAAGAGAGAGAGAGAATGTGTGCATGTGTAACAAATAAAATGTGAATAAATGTTACTATTTCACTAAAGACACAGCCGAGCTTTCACATTGTATCTTCACATCTTATCAAAACACATCAGAACTATGACCTCTTACCTTTATCTGGGGTCTCTGTGTTGTGTGTTCCAGTAGGTGCTTGATATGATGTGGTTGAAGGTATTGGTCTAGTCTGGACTTTGGTCACTGGAGTAGAGTTTGTAGTGAAAGTGGGGAGAGAGAGAGAGAGAGAGAGAAAGAGAGAGAGAGAAAGAGAGAGAACATTAAATCTCTGTTCATCTCAAAACTGCATATGGACTAAATGAAAACAGCAGCAGGTTCATTTACCTGTAATATCAAGTAACACTCTCCTGACAACCTTACTGTTCAGGGAACACACATACACTCCTTTATCCTCCTCAGTCAGTTGTGATAGGAGTAGAGACACATTTCCTGGAGAATAACTGAGCCGCTGAACTCTGCCTGTGTAACGCTGAGTCTGGTCAGTGGGGTAGATTTCTTTGTCTCTGGAAGGTCCCTTTAAGAGTGTGTGGTTTGGTGTGTAGTCCAGTCCAGGAGCAGGGCAGTAGAACAGACCCTCCCACATGACCCTGTAGATTCGTCTGTCCAGCTGTGGATGTGCAGTCAGTGGAACACACAGGAACCAAAGCAAATCATTATAGACACACAGTTCAAATAAACTGTCATGTAATCATAATAATCATGTGTTTAAGAAGTACAACTCCATGGTGATCTTTAGAATGTTAATAGTGTTGACCTACAATGAGATGGCAAAGACATTTGCAGTGTATGTTTAAAAAAGCAACATACAGTTTAGTATAAAATGAGTTTTGTTAAGTCAGTAGAAATAGAGATGTGATGCCTTTTACCTGTAACAGTGAGTTGCATGTCTGTGTATTCACTCCCATTAATAAAACACCTGTAGTCTCCCTCATCCTCTTCAGTCAGGTGTGATATGAGTAGAGAGAGATTTCCTGGAGAGTGAGCAGTAGCCAGCTGAACTCTGTTTCTGTACTGTTCAGTCTCACTGGAGATCTCAGTATAACTGGAGTTTTGGTGTTTATATCAGGTAAAACTCTCAGGTCTGCTGTGTGGTTCAGTGCAGGAAAAGGGCAGCTGTACTGAGTCTCCTACATGTGCTCGGATATGTAATGTTCTTCTACTCTTTACCAGAGTGCAGCCTGCAGAAACATATAACAGTAAATTAAGATAATCAGGATAATCCTTTTGAAGCTGTATTGTGTATTTAAAATTAAGTCACAAAATGCAGGAGTGACCAATGATTATTTGTGAAGCAAACATTGAATCAAATTCTAATGAGAAAGACTCACCGACTCACACATAAATGTACAGTTTCATATAAAATGTAGTTTCATATCACTCAGCATTAAGAGAGAATTTCACACTCACCTTCAGTGAGATGAAGCACAGTGAAGAGAAAACACAAACTGAAAACACCACTGACCTCCCAGCACACACTGACAACTCTACACCCAGAACTCCACCACCACTGTGGACACACACTGACTCCAGAACTCTCTCAGCAGTACTTCAGTCCAACAGACCCTAATGTCCACCCAGCAGAGAGGAACTGGGAACAAATGAGCTTGGCCAGACCTCTTCTGTTCTTTAATGTTCTCATCAGCAGTTTCACAAAACCAAACACATTATTGTTTATTTAATGTTTATTTAATGACATTTTGCACTATATTGGGCTGTTTGCACTTGTGTAGCATGTGGTCTGTTGCACTGTTGTTTTTATGTTGCACTTTGGTCCTGGAGGAACATTGTCTCGTTTTTGTTGTGTACTTGTATATAGCTGAAATGACAATAAAACCTCTTGAACTTGCCACGTGGGTCCTGAGAAGACTTGCTGTTACTCTGTTATAACTTCACTTCACAGCGCACACACCCACCCTAACCCAGCTGCTGTCCCTGTGAAATGCACATGCATGGTGTGGCCACAGGGTGGAGCTGTTTCCTGCACAAACCTGTTTCCTACTCACACTGTGTTTTCTCTGTTTAGACTGACAGACTAGAAAGCACACACAGGCTTTCGCTGGTAGTTCATAAACATGATTTGCTAGGGGTTCACACATTTTTCCCAAATTTCCAAATACAAATATTGTCATTTGCAGAACATAACATCTGGTCAAAATAACAAAAATGATGCAATGTTTACAGACCTCAAAAATGCAAAGAAAACAAATTTACATTAATTTTTAAACAACACTAATAAAAATAATAATTCCAAAATCAATATTTAGTGGAATAACCCTGATTTTTCAACCACAGCTTTTGTGTGTTGGTTTGCTCTCCACCAGTCTCTCATTGCTCATTAAATTAGAATAAACAAGAGGTGATGACCCAGTCAGAACCTCATTAATTATATATGAACGTGTGTGTGGGTGTGTGTGTGTGTGTGGGTGTGTGTGTGTGTGTGTGTGTGTGTGTGTGTGTGTGTGTGTGTGTGTGTGTGTGTGAATGTGTGTGTGTGTGTGTTTCTAAGTGTGTGACCAAAAACATTTTTTGCAAAGTCACCTTTTGTGAATAAAACAAAGTGGAGAGAAAATTAAATCTCACAAGCATTCTCGTTAAGAAACACTGCATTCTCACTAAGAAACAGTCCCTAATTTACACACTCTCGTACCTGGACATGCCTAATAATTTAGTCTCTATTTTTGCCGAGGTTCACCTACCCCTGATGTCATGATGTTATTGAGCCTACACCCGTCTCAGCTGCCATGGCTACTCCCTCCACCCACTGATGTCCCTTGCTGTAGCCCACCACACCTCCACCCCAGCCAACTACTTGATGGATGTTGATGGACATTCTCTTGCGGGAGAACATTATTATTAGTTTTTTACTTTTCTCTTAAAATTGTTATTATTGTGGTGACTGTTGTCGGCCAGAGGAGGATGGGCCCCACCTTTGAGTCTTGGTTCCTCTCAAGGTTTCTTCTTCATGCTCTAGGGAGTTTTTCCTTGCCACTGGGGGCTTGGACTCAGACATTTGTAACACTGCTTTTTAAACAGCGCTACATAAATAAATTTGATTTGATTTATTATGATACACCATTCAAAAATGTCATATTCATGTGACACTCTGTTTAGGAAGTTGCAGTTATATGGACTTAATCCCCCTGTGCTGCTGAACGGATGGCTTTAATGCAGCTAGTGAGTCATTAATATGTCAACAAAAGAATAAATAAATTAATTGAACATTTGATATCAGTCTGTTCAGAGTATGACGCACCTGAGTGTGTGCTGCGTTCCCAATGCCTTTACAGATTACAGCAGAGTATCTCATTTCTTGATAATCCTGCGGAAACCCAAACGCTTGGTTAAATGAAGAAAGCTGCTGAGGTCATTAGAGTGGAAGTAATGTCTGTGCATATGGAGTGATATGCAGTGTTAGCTCAGTGGTTAAGGTACTCAGCTAGTAATTAGAAAGTTGCTGTAAGTTGCTTTGGATAAAAGTGTGAGTTAAATGTTGTAAATGTTATATATTGGCTTTCTGTATTTCTGAACTATTTCTGATTGCTTACTTCTGTTTTTTGCCCCTCCTGGATTTGTCTGCCTGGATATTTTGTCTCTCTGGATTTCAACCTGGACTTTAGTTCCTCTCTGTGATGCTCCCTGGCTCTGTTTATCCTATAGTACTGGTTCTGATCCTTGCCTGAGTTTGACTTTGTTGGATTATCCTTTTCTGATTAAAATCACATTTCATTTTATCCTCGAGCATTTAGCTTTCTCTGAAACATCAGTGTCACTGGAGTGAATGTGATATTGCTCCTCAGAATCCCTGCTGAGTCAATTAGTGAATTACTGATTAAACCATGAAGTTCAGAGCTGGATCACAGCAGAACTTAAAGCCCATGAATCTCAAAAAGTAGCATGGCCATGTGTGTGTGTGTGTGCGTGTGTGTGTGTGTGTGTGTGTGTGTGTGTGTGTGTGGGCTGTCCAGCCTTCCTGATCAAGTGTGTAGTGACCAAGAGCTGAATCATTCACAGAATAACCAAGTGAGGAATAAATAAACAGAAATAAACAAGTGAGCACATTTCCACTCATTACTAATAACCACCTGAGAAATAAATATAACTTCTTCAGATATTATATATACATATATGAAGAAGATTCCAAGTTCCACATCCTGAAAAGCACCTTACTTGTAAGAGATCTTCTTCACACTCCATTTAGGCATCACTGTTTGGTACAACAGGACAAAAGCAACAAACACAACTGGCACATCTGGGTGATGCTGTTGAATGTGCATGTTCATGTGTTTTAGCACACACACCCTACAACACCAACACACTGTCCTCGTCCACCACTCAGGTCGCTAGGAAACTTTCCCACACAGGTGATTTGAAAGAAACAGGTCATAGTGTTAACGATTCAGTAAATGTCGCCAGCGAGCTTGAGCTACATTTAGCCTAGCATGTTGCTAACTTGCTAATAGATTACAGCTTAAGGTTTGGAATGGAAATCGCAGATGTGAAGTTTGATTCCACATTATGTTCATCGGCCTTCACACTTAGGCTACTGTGTACTCTCCGTATGACTGCATACAGTGAACTGTAATGTGTATGGGGTGATTTGGGATGAAAACACATACCATGACACTCCTAATATTTATATTTTAGTATAACTATATAGGTAATAATGTCATATAAAGCTGTAGCAAGCCAACTGCCTCAGCTACAACAGCAAAATAAATTCACTTTGCAGAACCTTTTCAACGCAGCTCTACTGCCCTAAGCAACCACTTCCTATGACCAGCCTATATATGAACCCTTTCACACCAAGAACTGGACCAGAGTCGCCTGTTTGGGAAAAAAAGTTGATTTTCACATTTGGTGTTTTTGCTCGAGTCTGAGTGAGACTGTTTCCATGTCACTGATCTGGTTTCACACTGTGTACAATTCTGCAGAACCATCTGCTCTACTTTGGAGTTCAACCTCGGTCCTAAAGAGAAAGTAACAGACAGTGACATCCAACTGCTGTCAGTGAACTGCACCACACACACCTTCATGATGTATGTGGTTATCAGTGGGTAAAAACAGAAACCACAACTCTCTGTCCTGCTTTGGCTCTTTATTTATGAAACAGCAATAGGCTCTCACAATGGAAGTGATGCGTACAGACAAGGGATGGCATTTGACTATAAAATGACCTGCTTAACATAAAAATGTGCTACAATTTAAAGATTAAATATCCAAAAATGCTTCAACAGAGATTCACAAATAAAATGAAGAAAAACCATTCTGCTGAAAAAATCCATAATGTAATAAAACATAATAAATTGTTTTTATTATTGTACAGACATATGATGCTTGTAGGAAATGATGCTTGTAGGAGTCGCAATTATAGTTGCAGAGTGAGAAAATTTTAATTGGGGGTTACAGCGTTTGACATTTAGATTTAGCAGGTAGCCTCCTTTCCCAAGCAGAAGATGAAATCAAGAGGAATAAAACCCAAGTACTCTGGTTCTTGGAGTGGCTACACTGTAATGTTATCAGTCTTAGTCCTGCCCCTGTCACTGTTAGTCCTCCCCCTACAATTCCTACCTTATGCCAGTCTGAAACCACACCTGAAGTAACTAATTAGCAGTTAATTAGTAATTACCAATAGATACAGAAAATTATACAAAGACAGCACTGAAACCAAGACAGAAGAACATAACTACACTTCACTGGCTAGATACGATACAATACAAAAGTCTGTGTGTGTGTGTCTGTGTGTGTGTGTGTGTGTGTGTGTGTGTGTTCAGGTTTGTTAATTTAGTTTGATATTGACATATTCTGTATTATCTCCATTATCCATTGCTCTGGGTGCTGGTCTGGTGGTGTTTATATGGGCTACAGTAGAATACATCACATCATCCTGCAGAAAATATCACAATTACAAAATATTAGCACACATACATATAGAATAATGCACACCCTGTTGAGTGGATTAATACAAGTGTTAATATAATAAATGTATTGTATTGCAGAGGTGTTAACTGTAATACATTTAATCCATAAATGCACATGTAAATATAATTTATGCAAGCATGTGCGTAATCTGTTTTATACATTTCACAAACATTTAAACACTCACCAGCCACTTTATTAAAGACCTGCAGTCTGTAATTTAATATGTGCACATGTCTTACAGGTGTGCACCACTGTTTAGTGTGTGACCACAGGAGCACTGCTGAATGGATCCTACCTGGATGGTAGACCACTCTCAACAAACAAGTGTCTCTGCAGTGGTAGTGTCTTTAGGGCATGTACGAGTGTGTAACAAGAAAAGCAGTGTGTCTGAAGTTTATACACAAGCCTGTGGAACTGCACACAGGTATATAATGCAGCTAGCAGATAACGATGTAGTGTAAAGGTGATCCTAATAAAGTGGCTGAGGAGAGTAACCACATACATACATCACCTGCCCTTTTTAATACAAATGATAAATGTGTGTTGATCAATTTTTCTTTAGTTAATGAGTGTTTACTGAAGAGATCTTGAAAACTAGTCAGACCAAAATGAATTTTTCCAGTACGCAAAATATACCCAGATGACGTACTGCTATGGCCAAATAATCCAGTACGTGACCAGGCCTGTCTCCGTGGTGTACTGTATCTCATCATGCAACGGTGGTGGTAAATCACAAGTGGGTAGAACTTCATACGTTCGCATGACCTCTTAGTATGGTTTGTGTTTTTTACACACTGGATATTATGCATCATACTACTAAAGGGAACAGTAAACTGTATACAGTATATAATGAGTCCAGTATGCAGCATACAGTATGTAGTAAGCTATTTTGTATATAGCCCAAAGGTTTCTTGCCTCATGTCAGTGTTACATGAAGGGATTGGCCAGCAATTACATTATTTTCCTTTTCCCCGGATGGCCGAGACATGTTTTGCTCCTTTAGTTTAAAACAAAAGCTGCTAATGTTACTAACAAACTCTGGAAGCCAACAGCAACAGCAGGTAACAGTCGTTGTAATTAAGTTGGACACTGGAGGTCAACAGCAACCCAAGTCTCACCTTAGTACATAATGGTCTTCATACATAAGTTAGATCACTACATGTCCACAAAGCTTTCTTAACCTGCTCAAACCTCATCCAGATTGTAGTGACGAGTTTATTCACTTTTCTAGTTCACAGTGAGTCATACTGCACAATGACTAGTCTGTGAGACCTTTATTAAGACCTGGATGCAGTTTGAGCTGGTTGAGAGTCATCTGTGGGCATGTATTTATGAAGGTTAGATTTGGGTTGCTGATGACCTCCAATGTTTGTTAGCAAACAAACAGAATTGCACTCAAAATAATTTTGTCTAAGGGGAAAAATAATGTAAATTAGACTTTTCACCTAAATACTCCTTTAAATGCCTGAGCTGTCTATTAAAATATTTCCCCTCTGGTGCTCTGAAACAGACACTACAGGTAACAGAAGCGTTACTGCATGTCACGTGGTCATCACTAGTTAAAGGCCAGCAGACAACTACTGTTAGCTAGTAGGTAGTGAATAGTCAAATAAAAAAGAAATACAATTAAAAAACTTTAGTCGACTTTAGTTTTTTAGCACTGATTCAGGCACAATTTAGGTACTTGCTCAATTTTAAAAGTATTGTTTTAGTAATGACATCAGAAAAAAACCCAAATGATACACAATCCTACTTGCAGAAAGTAGGAAACGTGACATATGCCGTTTATCAGTCATCAGATTCATTTTACAGACTGTTTGTTCACACCTTTTTATATGGCATGTCACGGAGACGTGTATCTGCATGGCTGTTTCTTCTGTGCATGTTGTTCATGGATTCTAATAAAATGACACCTTTTTGATAAACCATTTTGCATGACGCTGATATGACCTGTTAGCATGTTTATCTCCTGTCCCTCTCATCCCTCTAACCTTTCTGGCACTTTTCTACTACTTTGGTTGATTCAGAAGTTACTTCTGAGTGCAGTGAGGTGTCTAAAAAGGCCCAGTAGCATAAAGGTACTGCTATAGAGCAGGTGATCATAATAAAGTCATCATCAAGCATATAGCGTACACACACACACACACACACACACACACACACACACACACACACACACACACACACACACACACACACAATGCTTAACATCTCTAGCTGCAACACTCACAAGTGAATGAGTGCTGAAAAGTCACTGGTAAACTACAGCACATTAGGCAAATAAAACTACTCTGTGAAACTACAGAATATTAAACAATTAACTGCTCTGCTAAACTACAGCATATTAGATGATGTCATACTGTCTGTCATAATTTAGCAATCAGAATCGACTGTGTGCACTGCAGTAAAGACTGTAGTGAAGTTCTCTGTGCACACAAGAATAAGGCCCTTAAAGTTTTTCCATACTTTCAGAAACACATGACCTCTCACCAGTACCTGCATGACTTTCACTGGGTCTTAACATGCAGAAACTAATCACTAATCCAAGCTCTCACACTGTAGAACAGATCTGTGCACTGAATCAGAGTTCACTGATATTATAACATGGATGTGTGACACCCACCTGTGTCTGCTGATCTCTCCTCTGTCCTGTTTGTCCCTCTCTGTTCACCGTCTGTTCACGTCTCTGAACTACAAAATTAACTCATTGTGAGATGGACAGATATGTATGTATTTATTTATATACAGATTATATTATCAAGAGCATCTCACATGTTTATCAGTATGTGTGCTCTCTGGGAAGCAAACCCATGACAGTGTGTTATCAGCACTGTGCACTACCTGTCTACCAGGTGAGCAGAGGTCTGTATTACTGGATAATATTGTACAGAGAACTTCACACTGAGACCTGTTATAATTGTCTGTGAACTTGAATAGGTGTGTGTGTGTGTGTGTGTGTGTGTGTGTGTGTGTGTGTGTGTGTGTGTGTGTGTGTGTGTACCTCTGTATCTCCAGCAGATGACTCCTCCTAATCCCATCAACAGCAGTAAACCCCCCGCACCAGCTAAGATGACATGACGTGTGTATACTGGAGAATTGTCTGCATTTCCTGCATGTGGGAATGTAGGAAGCAGAATTAAAATATGATGCATTATTTGTCACTTTTAATATTATATTGTATGATTTTTATAACAAGCATTCAATATAATTTTTTTTTGGCACAAAAACAAAGAGGATGGAGCATGAATGAGTCTCTGTATCTCTACAATCTGAAATTACAAATTTTGCCATTATACTTGATTGAGAGTTGATAATATTGATATTGATTATTATGGATAATATTATTAGTAATTAATAAAAGTTGACATTGTCAATGTCATTAAGACTACATTTGTTCTCGGAAACATCACAGATGAAAAAACCTTTAACCATTTTCAGATGTTATTGTCTAGTAGGTTTAGAATGAAGCTGTTGGACTTGTTTTGTCAGTGTGCACTGGAGTTCCAGACATTTGTTAGTGTCTCTCTCTCTCTCTGTCTCTCTCTCTCTCTCTCTCTCTCTCTCGCCGCCCACTTCACCTCCTGTAACATCTCTGTTGTACTGGAACTGACAACCTTTGATTGTTATTCTACCAATCCCAGTGTCTGCCTTTCTCTGTCCCCATTCCTGTCTTTGTAACTGTCCCAATCCCAGCTGTGGTTCGGGTTCCTGTTATCTCGTATCCCGTGCTCCTACTCTCAGCCGGGCTCCCGTCCATCCCACTGCCCAAGCTGGAACCCAGTCGTCTCCTGTCCAGCCTGCTGTCAGGTCTCTGGTTGTGCTACAACGTCCTGTTTCCACCCCTCACCCGATGGACTTTCCCCTTTTTTTCCTCCTTTCCCACCTGTCCTTGTCCAGGTTCTCCAGACCCTGCTGTGTGACGCCGGGCTCGGGCTCCCTTGTCAACTGTTATGCGCGTCAGGAGCCCCGTGTTAAGGAGGGTGTGGGTGCTACTGTAACACCCCTCACCACCATCACACAGGAACCCCGTGTTAAGGGGGGTGTGGATGCTACTGTAATACCCCTCACCACCATCACACAGGAGCCCCGTGTTAAGGGGGGTGTGGGTGCTACTGTAACACCTCTCACCACCATCCTCCTCCCCATGTGCTCCTTTGTTTGTTTTTATTCCTCCACATGCTTTGTGTGGTTCATGCCCTCACACAGGGGTCGTGTGTGTCCCCTTTCACTTACCCCCGTCACCTGGGTCTAGTCTCACCCTCATTATTTACCCTATAAAGCCCAATCCAGTACAACCCCTAAAGTGTTATTTTGCCTTAATCACTTGTATGACATTGTGTATGCAACATTAGCACAGTACGTTCATGTGCGCTTTCATTTTCATTAAAAACAAAAACGCATCAAACCAGGCTAAGTCACGCTTGCATCCTGCCCCACACTCGTTAAACCAATGCGTGTTACCTCCATTGGTAGTTGATGGACTGAATGTCTTATAACCTTTTCGAGGCGTCATTGTAGTAGTAGGTTTAGTTGAAGCTGTTGGACTTGATGTGTCAGTGTCCACTTGAGGAGGATTTACAGGTTTATATGGAGCCTCTGCAAGAATAGAAAAGTGTGATCAATTATAAGTAATGAGGGTTCAGGGCTGTTATGTATTTAACATGTTTAGATTTTGTACTACAGAACTGATGTATGTACAGTTTGGCCAAGCAGACGTGTTCAGTTCTCTGTGTGTCAGTGGTGGTGATACGTTGACTAAGTCTGAAGCTGCAGGGCTCTGTAGGTGCAGTGTGTCCTTCAGTCATTTTCTGAGAGTGAATGAATTAGGGGCTCCTGGGTCGAGTCTCTCTCTCTCTCTCTCTCTCTCTCTCTCTCTCTCTCTCTCTCTCTCTCTCTGTGTTCATTTCAGTTCAGTAAGCTTTATTGGCATGACCATATACAACTATAGTATTGTAGTATTGCCAAAGCAGTATTATAACATGAACATTACACAACATTACAACCTTTGCAATTATGGAAATTAAGAATTCTGTTACGATAAAGAACTTGAAGAACTGTAATTGTTCTGAAATAATAATAATTGGAAGAAGTAAAAGGGAAGAAGTGAAAAGAAAGGAAAAAAAACTAATAAGGATGGAAAATAATAAATACTTATTAAAAATAAATAGTTAGGTAACTTTTATAAACTGTGTGTGTGTGTGTGTGTGTGTGTGTGTGTGTGCGTGTGTGTGTGTGTGTGTGTGTGTGTGTGTGTGTTTGGGTGGGTTAATCACTGACCCTCATCTTATGGCAGGCAGATATGTATCACCCAGCTAAAGCGCTGCTTTCCTTCTTTTCGCCCAGTAGGATGGGCAGTTTCAGTGTTAAACAGACACTTAAAGTTGGGGTGGATCGTCTCAGATTTTGTAAAGTAAATTTGCCATATTTGGATGAATTTTTCACATTCAGTGAGGAAGTGCAGCTCTGTCTCTACAGTGTCATATTTACATTGCTGACAGAGTCTCTGTTCTCTGGGCAGCCATGACATTTATATCGGCTGGTTTGGACGGCCAGGCTGTGTTCTCTGAGTCTGGACTTTGTCAACGTGGTTCTGTGTTTAATGTCAGTCACTGTGTACAGGTCGTCTGCTACAGTGTACTGACGTTTTAGGGCCAGATAACGTTGCATTTTGCTTTGTGCTTGTGTTTGTGTTCCAGTGGGTGATGTAGTTTAGTTTGTGAAGTGTAATAATTTGGTTTGGTCTGACTGTTTGTACTTCGGACTGGTCCTGATGTGTTAGTGTTAGTGTGTGTCAATGAACAGCACCACCTGTGAGACTCTTCTCTGCTCTTATTTTTCTTTTTCTTTCTATCTTTCCCTCTCCCCCTCCCTCCTTCTCTCTCTCTCACCCTCCCTCCTTCACTCTCCATTTCTCCCTTTCTCTCTCTCTCTCTCTTTTTGGGAGTGCATGAATTAGGGGCTCCTGGGTCGAGTCTCTTCCTCTCTCCCTCCTTCCCTCCCTCCCTCTTTCTCTCCTCCCCTCTTTCTCTCCCTCTTTCTCTTTCTCCCCCTCTCTCTAGAGCAAATGAGAACAGTAGTAACTAAATAAGGAAACTAAACAAGTCGTGTGTAATATGGGTATATAACTGACTAGAACCTAAACAGGACAGAAGACAAGAGTCATTAACTACAGGCATGAAATACAAATACAAACAGAAGATGTAACTAGAAACAGACTGGTCAGTTGGGTAGATGACATTAGATTCTTCTATAAAACTCCATCTGACGGTTTTTGGCTCGGCCAGCAGTTCAGTGCAGTAACAGGGCAGCAGGACAGACCCTCCCACGTATCCACTCAGCACTATGGGAGGATTCACAACATCCTTGCAGACTAGAGAGAGCAGAAACACTGACATGTTACAGTACTGTTATGAAGTAACCTGTACAACCAGTGACATTATTCTGTGAACCATCATATGAAGACAAAACAAATCCATTTGTGAAATGTTTAACATCCTTTTGTTACAGAATTTATGCAAGTTTATGCTCTCTGTCACATGCATTAAAATATAAATGGATTAGAAGAATCTTGTAGAGTCAGTGGTTCTAGCCCATCTGGTGTAATACACAGTTAGTGTTAACCATCCTCCAACTCCAGTCATGGTCAGTGTCTGACCACTGAACCTCTGCTGGCTGGATATCTTTCACTGTCAGAACACTCTCAACCTACCCGTAGCACTGAATCCAGTAACACTGCTGTATCTGAACCACTCATACCAGTACAACACCCACTACCAAGCCTCCAGCACTGTAGTGGGATTGATGTGTGGAGAATGGTTCAGTATCCACATATACTGGGACATCTGTGGTCAGAAACTGACCAGTGATGTCCTGGGTGCAGGGTGACACAAACTGTGTAAGACACCAGGTGGACACAGTCTGTAATTATACCTACACATTCACTTATTAGAGGTACTGAAAGTGTTCAGTGAGGGCAGGTGAAATGTATGTTAGTTGTGTTTAACTCTTCTAGACTGGTGACAGAGGATGTCTGGTGACTAATATCTGAGGATAATGTGGTCCACATGTTAGATAGATAAATATGTAATGGTGTTTCTCTATTTTTAAATGTCCTGTTTTTGAATTTTAGTAAAATGTGATGTATGTGTGTCTAATAAAGTGTGTGGTGAATGTATTTATATTACATTTATATGTATGTTTGAAAAGCAAAGTTCATGATGGAGATCCACCAGGCGAAATCTACTTAGGAGATTTTAATTTGTCTGTGTTTCTGAATAATATTTTACCTGAAACATAAAGTTTGACGTCTTTGTGTGTATTCCCTTTAGTTTGACACCTGTAATCTCCCTCATCCTCCACAGTCAGGTGTAATATGAGTAGAGAGAGATTTCCTGGAGCGTGAGCAGTACCCAGCTGAAGTCTGTTTCTGTACTGTTCACTCTCACTGGAGAGGTCTGTATAACTGGAGTTTTGGTGTTTCTGCCAGGTGAAACTCTCAGGTCTGATTTGTGGGTCTGTGCAGGAACAGGGCAGTAGTACTGAGTCTCCTGCGTATGCAGTGATCTCTGTGATCTTCTGATGTTCCAGTGTACAGCCTGCAGAAACACACCAGTAGAAGACCTTCACCATCAATCCCCTCATGTGCATGTCCCAACATTTGAGTTTCATCTCTTTACTCTTTTCATCTCTTTTCTCTTTAACATGGCTTAACTATCTCAAGCACACAGAGATTTGTGATTGTTCAGAGTAACATTTACTATACAACCATGTACTGACTACTTACTTTACTCTGATTATTATGCTCTAGTCTGAGCACTGAATCCGATATGCATGGGTTATATGTAATTAGATATAACTGCACCACAATGACACATTGTGTTCAAGGTTTGGTTTACAACTGAAAGCAGCCTACTAACCAAATCTTAAATTCTACCTTACATGTTCAGGTAATATACAACACACACACGCGCACACACACACACACACACACACACACACACACACATACACACGCACAATTTTATTCTCACCACCTACTTTATTAGAAACAGTAACATCACCCATTGGCACTAGTGTCCACATGTGCCTTTAAAGTGCCTTTTATACGTGCTCAGAGATGTCGTCTCTAACTGAACTCCTATAGATGTTTTCAGTGTTTCTTATAAAGTAGCTACTGAGTAGATATTTGATGATCTACAGAAGTAGAGAGAAGGTAACACTCACCATCAGCAGCATGGAGCACAAGGAGCAGATAAACACACACCTGCATTCTTACTGAGTTACACACACACTACACACAGCTACAGCAGGACTGCTGACACACACCATACACACACTCTTCAGAACTACACTCTACTGAATAATATGACAACTACAGTTATAGTGGAGAGGAAGTGCATTCAGATGAAGTTCTGACCAACGTCTATCCCCAACACAGACACACATAAGTAAGAATGACAACATTCTCACTCACATATATAGTGATCCTGTAGGGTTTAATACATTGTCATTTGGTATGTCCTCTTTCTTCTTTATCAGTCAGTGATCTAGCAGATAGTTTCACATCATCAGTGAGAACGTCATCATTGTAACTTGAACGTTTCAGTCCGTTGTCATAGAGACAAAATGTGATTGCCAGTGGGAGTGACCTAAAATGACCTCCCTCAGTGCTGTTTGGTCAGTTCATTTCTCTATAACACCCAAACTACTTCAACGGGTCAAAGGGATCTTTTCTATTACTAATGAAAATAGCAGGTGAAGCTAAACCTGCCATATTATGAGCAGAGTTCACTAAAGCCCTGCTGGTGGAGACTGAAGAGCTAGACTGCAGTGGAGAGGGGCCTAAAACAGGCTGCATGAGGCTTTAGAACAAGAAGACTTTAACAGATGATTAAAGGAGTATTTTACTTTCAGAGCATTTTTATTACCCACAATGCAGTCCATGAGAACTTAGTGAGGATTTGTTCCATTCATGTTCAAATTGAGTACTGGATCTTTCCATATTTGGTGGGCAATTTGTCTGCATGATTGATGTCTTGTGCTTAGTAGCCAAAACTGGAGCCGGCATTGTAAGAATATCATTCCACCTCTAGGAATGTGAACTCTACTCACACCACAGATGTACTGTTGCTTTCAGCATCTACATATTACCAAAGGCCTGTTCCTGTTAGTTTTACTCTTAAAATGTAAAAAGAAACATCTTGCATGAGGTCACTCTTAATCTAATCTAATTAGTCAATGGCAGGTAAATTGTGTCTAATAGTCTATCTGTCTGCCTCCTGATTACTCAATACGGGAAGCAAATTTCCACATTTTTTGCATTCTTGTCTGTTCAAGTGAATTAACTTTTTTGCCAGGCAGATTTTACTCATGTGCGGTGTGACTGACACTTTACACTGAAAATTCAGTGTCTGATGCTGCCTTTAAATTTAACCTAAATAGGGGATGAACAGTGACCACACATTTATTCAGTGGTCTTGGATCTGGAAGCATATTGGTCAGTACTTCCATAGACATTACAGAAAATTCTAATTTAAAGACTCAACCCAACCAGCTACAAAACTGAGCTAAAAAAAAAAAAAAAAAAAAAAAAGCAAACTTACAAGACTTTGTACATAAATGCTTCATGAACTACAAATTCCATAACGCACTCATAAAGGTAGCTGAGAAATGTACACACTGAGAGAGACTGAGCTACAACTTCATTTATCATGACATGATTTTCTTGGTTGAAATGACATAGTATAACATATTCATATATGTAGGCCAAACTCTCATCTATGAAGTCTTGTTCTTGTTTGCCCCAACTGCTGTGGTCATCTGTGGTCTCTTGCATACATATTGTTATTTATCAGTTGTTATTCAGGACTGTAAATCACTCTTCTATGAGCTGTGGGTTCCTCTTGGATGTGGTATGACAGGGATGCTGCTCGTATGTGGTCACTCTTTGATTGGTCAGTGGTGGACAAACTCTGCTGTTGAACAATCAAGATCAGACTAAAGAAATTCTGAACCGTGTGGCGTTAATGCTGGAGCAGAGCTGAGAGTGGAGCTGGAGCAGAGTTGATGGGCTGAAGAGGTACATTTGGAGAAATCTCCCCCTTAGGCTTGTTCTTGTTCTCTCTCTCCCTCCCTCCCATTCCTGCCCTGGCCACCCACTTCATCTTCTATCATATCCATGTTTTTTTTTTTTCTCTCTCTCTCTCTCTCTCTCTCTCTCTCTCAATGATCTGCACACTGTGCAGTTTTCAGAACGATAATGTGAAGCGGAGGCAGGACTTGACGCACATGTGTAAACGAAATTCTTTATTTCCAAAACAGGTAGACATAACGTCGAACGTTACTAAATGATGCAAACTAAACGGAACACCACAAAATGGCAGAAGAACGATCTAAGAACTGTGCAGAAACCAAAGAGTGATATAACGTTTGATACTAAGGCATCGAAACTCAGATCACACAGCGTCCCGGAGCTTGTATCAGTTTGTCGCGTCTACAGACCGGAGCATTCCCCGTTTCCCAGGCAACCTAGTAACTTCCGGGTTTTCGTCATTCTCTATGGGTCCCTGTCTCCTCCCCTTTGTCTCCAGCTGTTTCTAATTTATCCCTGATTATAGTCTTATAAAACCCCGTCCCTACGTGTCTTGTTTGTCTGTTATTGTTTCTCATCGCGCGTTTGTTAATATGGTTCTCTCGGTTGTTGGTTAGTTCGCGACGGTGTTAGTTGCGCTTTGTCATGGTAAGAGTGTTTGTCTTTCATTTAGTTTGTGATAAGAACCTGTGTTGCTCCTTACTCCTGTTTTGTTTGTTTAGATCTCATTTGTAGTCTCTGTGTTTGCCGTCTACGCAAGGATGAGGGTGAGACTGTTTCCTAAGTTTGGTACTGTCCTATAAGCTATAAAACAAATTGGAAATGTGGAAAATATAGAGGCCAAAAGGGAGAACAAATGTTTCATACCGTCAACCCGTTCTCTCCCTCTGTAGTTTGCAACATTTTACTGTGCTGCGTTTTCATATAAAAAGGAAAAATGATTTTAAATAAGTTAATTCAGAAATTTATTGTCTAAACATCATTACTGATCATCAAAAAAGCTATAAAAAAAAAAGTAAATATGATGACGGTGCAGTGTTATTTCTAGAGCTGCGCAGTTTTGAATCTATGGCTGCTATAATTTCTAAAAACCACCAGGTGTCGCTGTTTTGTCAAAAGCTTTCGATGCTTCGAATCCTTTAGCAGTACAATAAGGAAGAACCTCAAACGCTTCACAGGACTTCGTCTGCACATCATTGCCGATAAAAACACAGCTACAGCAGTAACGCTGCTACACATCTTAGACACTCTACAAAACTACAGTGCACTGAGCGCTCTGAAAACTGCAGATCAGACTACAGTCTGTCTGTGGGAATCACCACACAACTATGACCTGGAACTCTACAGCTCTCTCTGTAGAACTCCAATGAAATTCACCACCCACTAATGTCCATAGTAGAGGGGAAGTGTGTTCAAGTGCAAAACAAATTAATCCTCCTCTTCTTTCTTACATACAGACTAAATCTAACAGCGAAACAGTGTCTTTCTAGTGTCATCACTTTCTCCTGTGCTGCCTAGTGTTCAGTCCCCATCCTCAGTAAAGTGATCCTGTAGTAAGAAGTAGTGCTACACAGTGATGTGGTCACATCATTTCACACCTGCACTTAGTGATCAGAAGGCCAAACTGAATCTATAGCTTAGCAAATATTAGAGAGATCAGACAAGAAGATCTCTAGACTACATGCTGATCAAAATAAACATTGATCATTTAATCAGGTAAACCTGAGGATTGTCTGATAACTTTCATATTCATAAAGTACAGGTGGAATGCAGCCATCTATGATCATGTTGTAATTTGTCATACGAGGAAGTAAAAACTACTTAAGAGAAGCTGAGAGATCTAACATTGAGACAGAATCACTAAAGCAGTCAGCAGGGGGTTGTGTTCCTTGTGCTCCATGTCCAGGGTGGCTCTGTGGCTCCTTTGTGACTGTTTGGACCATCACTAAACACATTTGCTAATTACAAGAGTTTCTGATAATGGCAACCATCTAAAGATCACTTTAGAGGTAGACTGTTTGATGATGAATATCTGTAGCATAACTAATTTAGGCTGTGGGCTAGTGTGCACTACAATGTAACAACAACAAAATAAAATAAAAACTGAAAAAAGGGCCAAAAACAGCAAACATACTAATAAATTTAAAAAAATGTATAAATGTAAAAATTGAGAACAGGAATAGAGAGTGGGCTTCCTTGCCTAGTGCCTCTGTGACATTTGATGTTATTGCATTAGTACTGACCTTTGGTGTGGTATAAAGGATTTTACACAATGTGAGGAGAAAAACTTCTCTGCGTCCAGTGTGACTATAGCAGTTTGTAATATGTGGAGTGAAGTGTAATGCATTTGGTAAAGTAGTCTACGCATGTTAATGGTTGAGTGTCACCTTTGATGAAACCAGTTTGATCAGGGTGTATCAGTGATGGAATATGTTCTAATCTAATGACTAATGCTTTGCTAATTTTTTTTTGTCATTTTTTGTTTCAATGTTTCCCTAGAGATGGGGTTTGTACTTAGAGATGCAGATTTCATAAAAAGGATTGAATAAGGACGGACTTTAGTAAAACGTGTTCAGAGTTGTAGACCAATACCACAGACCAAACATCTTTCAGCTCCAAGACAGTCTGACTGCTGTCCAAGGCACTGAAACTGCACCCTTCAGCCAAGTTCAGAACCTGTGCTGTACACAGCTGCCCTGCATATGGCTGCCCAGTGAGACCCAGACAGGAGCCCCTGGTGCTTCCTCAGCTGTAGCTGTAGCCACTCACCTTCCCATCTCACCAAATACTAAACGCCTTTAGAGGGGGCGCATATCCTACATTTATCCTTTCTTTTATAGTTTTCTTTGGTGTCCTCTTACAATGTTTGTGTGGCTTGATCTTCCAGCAAAAGTCAGATAATAATTCAGCTTTACACAACTATTTTCTAACATCTCCTTATCCCTAAGAATTAAACAGCCCATTTCTGTTGCTGTACCTTTAGAATGCAAGATAAATGAGCTCTGTTCTGATTGGCTACCCTGTGCTTCATTTAAAAAGCACTAAGATCTGAAATATGTCTGAGAACTGCAATGTAGGTGGTAGAGGTTAAACTGCTGTAGGCCGAAGAGGTGGAGATATGTAAATGAGCTGGTTCTAATGACATCAGAGAAACAGTGATTTCAAAATGGGATATTTTATAGATTAGATTCCAAATATGGACCATAAGGAATGGGACCTGGACCACTTGTCTTGCCAAATGTATTTATTCAAAACTAATCCAACTCTTTATCCTTTAGGTAGTGAGCTCCGCCCCTCCTGAGGTCTCCATGGTAGTATAGCGTAGTACTGTCTTGGATTTGATGGGTATGTCAGAATTCATGAGATCAGAACTCACTGTAGTCTCTCCCCCAAACCCACACCCACTCTGTATTTGGGAAAACGCACAGAAGCACCAAACACATACATCATACACCACATGTAAAGGACTGTACCACATATACAATCAACCACAATGAGGTGTGACCTCTGTCACAGGCAGCTGGATACAGAAGTGGGTAGTGGACAAGAGCTGCATCGTACAAAGTAAGAACAAGAGAGGAAAAAATAAGAGCACATTTCACATACCACATCATTACAAAAAAAAAACAAACAAAAAAAACCTAATACATTGTTTTTATAAATGTATAGACTTATAGAGCAAAATAATACTTGTAAGAGTGACAATACTCTGTACTCTGTTTCTTAATTTCGTCAGTCTTAGTAATGTCCTTACAATTCCTACCTTATGCTGGTCTGAAGTAACTAATTAGCAATTAGCAAGTAATTAGCACCGGTTACTCTCTACCGGACCGAACCACAGCGCAGATTTCAGTGCCACTTAACGGGTCAGGTCGGCGAATAATCAAATTTACTTTATTCTCCCTTAACCCGGGTGGACAAAACATGTTTGGAGACGGTATTTTGCTCCTTTAGTTTAGAACAAAAGCTGCTAACATTGCTAACAAACACAACGATAGCTAATAGGATTTGTAAATAAGTCATGGGCGTGAGATGTGTCTTCATGGGCGTTCATGTTGTTCACATGCTTAGAGAGGAACAAAACAGCAGAATTGTAAGCCCACTAACCCAAAAAGGAAGCATGTGCATGCGTGTGTGAGAGTGTATGTGGGTGGGGGTTCTTGTATTTACAAGTATTATTTTGAATGGACATTTACTGTGTGTGTAAAATGATGTCTTTTTCCCAAGTCCTTCATATGTGGGTCACTGCAGCAGCAGTGCATGTTTGTGTGTGTGTGTGCATGCACATGCGTGTGTGCGCGTGCGCATGTTTGTGTTAGGTGTGTTAGTTATGTATTGCTAAATTGTTAAACAGCGCACCAAGTGTAGCAGTACATATGCGAGGAGGAAGACATACATGCTGGGAAACTGCACTGTCTTTATGGTATTATAGTTTTTTGCAAGACACAAACCAATAACTCATGTAGCCTGTCTACTGACCTGCTATACAAAAACAAGCACCTTCTCTGATATACATTCATTTTGTAATTCTAAAACACATGTTTTTCCAATATGCTAAACACAATTCTCTATATTAAACACCTACTTCAAAACAGAAATACCGGTTTCTTATAGAAAAGCCTCAAATGCAGATGATAAATGGATGTATCAATTAACCAAACCCAGGACTCATAAGTGAAGACACTTATGATTGATTTGTACCATTAGACATCAGAGCCTGAGCAATATAAAGAGGCCACAGGTTAGCTATATTGGTTGGATATCAATGGAGGCCAGTATTTGACAGAGAGGATGAGGAAGCGGATGAAGACAAGGAACCATCACGGATGAGATCTGGGCCACTTTGGTTGATCATATGGTTAAGCATGTGTTGTGTTTCAGGAAAGCTCAGCAGGGGTCCAACCTAATCTGAGTCACTCAACTATAGTCAGTGTCCCTGAGCAGCGTGGGAGTGATATCACAACGTGTGCAGCCATTAGCCAGAGTGATGGCATTCATCATCATGTCACTCTTGGTCCCTACAACACTGCCCACATGATCACCTTCCTCCACACACTACACAACAGACTCTTTCCCCATCACTAGGGGACTGCACCAGAGCAGTCCAGGTTTGTTGTCATCTGCAACAAGGTAAGTTTCCACCAGGCTGCTCTGCTCCACACTGAACACTCCTGATTTGTTGTGCATCACGCTCCACCACACCCTCCATTCCTAAATTCTATTGAGGAGTTCCTTTTCAGCATGGAAGGTCCATGACCACCAACCCCACATACACATACGCCTTCTCCAGGTGACGGAGGAAGCTTGTGGTGACATTGATGATGGAGCATGTCAGGGGTGGATACGTCACTCCAGATGGCACTTCCCCCCACTGTCTGGCCAGACACATCACCTGTGATGGTGATAAGATCTTGTAGCCAAACCCATGCAGGAGACAAGATGCAACCTAATTTTTGTTTAATTGTTAGAAGCCTATTTGGTTATCTTCTATGTATTACAGTATATACAGCATGTGTCTTGCAGTAATGATCAGGCAA
Source organism: Electrophorus electricus (assembly GCF_041902795.1). Classification (NCBI taxonomy): domain Eukaryota; kingdom Metazoa; phylum Chordata; class Actinopteri; order Gymnotiformes; family Gymnotidae; genus Electrophorus; species Electrophorus electricus. The sequence continues at coordinate 14,480,597 of NC_137498.1, forward strand.
AAAATGTAACTTTCCCCTTGTAATTGTGTTTTACTTTATGGTGTATGTGTACTGAATATGCATACATAGTCTGTATATTTGTGAAAATACATGTATGTATGAGTACTATGACAGGTCTTTACAGCAGACTGCTGTGCTCTGCACACTAGAAACAAAAAAACACAAGCTCGTTGCCATGTACAAAAAGCCATTAATGTTATATTAGTGTAGACGCTTGTCGCAAAAATATCATTTTGGAAAGAGTTGAAATCGTTTGGATGAAGTGTTTGCTTTTTCAGGAAGCATGTGACATTTTGTATGTCAAAATTCATGAGATCAAAACTCACTGTCTCCCCCAAATCCACCCCCACCCTCCACCTTGAGCAAACGAACAGAGGCAGCAAACACACACATCATACACCACATGTGCAGGACTGCACCACATATACAATCAACCACAATGAGGTGTGGCCTCTGTCACAGGCAGCTGGATACAGAAGTGGGTAGTGGACAAGAGCTGCATCGTACAAAGTAAGAACAAGAGAGGAAAAAATAAGTGAGCACATTTCACATACCACATCATTACAAAAAAAAAACAAACAAAAAAAAACTAATACATTGTTTTTATAAATGTATAGACTTATAGAGCAAAATAATACTTGTAAGAGTGACAATACTCTGTACTCTGTTTCTTAATTTCGTCAGTCGTAGTAATGTCCTTACAATTCCTACCTTATGCTGGTCTGAAGTAACTAATTAGCAATTAGCAAGTAATTAGCACCGGTTACTCTCTACCGGACCGAACCACAGCGCAGATTTCAGTGCCACTTAACGGGTCAGGTCGGCGAATAATCAAATTTACTTTATTCTCCCTTAACCCGGGTGGACAAAACATGTTTGGAGACGGTATTTTGCTCCTTTAGTTTAGAACAAAAGCTGCTAACATTGCTAACAAACACTGGAAGCCAACAGCAACGATAGCTAATAGGATTTGTAAATAAGTCAGATATCGAGCTACATGTCCTCAAACCTCATCCAGGTCGCTTCCCGGTGACGTGTTTCTTCACTTGTCTAGTTCACAGTGAGTTATACGACACACCGACTAGTCTGGGAGACATTTATTAACACTTGGATGCGGTTTGACCGACTTGAGAGAAGTTTGTGGGCATGTATTTATGAAGGCTATATTTGAGTTGCTGTTGACCTCCAGTGTTTGTTAGCAACGTTAACATTTAACAGCTTTTGTTCTAAACTAAAGAGGCAAAATTTCTTGGTAGATAGACAGAATCTGGGGTAAGTGGTGAGCTGCTGCTCTCTGCTGATCCCAGATATAAATACCTTTGTGCAAATGAATGTATGAGGATGACAACACCTGTAGAGAAGAGGTAACACTCACCATCAGCAGCGTGGAGCACAAGGAGCAGATAAACACACACCTGCATTCTTACTGACTTACACACACACTACACACAGCTACAGCAGGACTGCTGATACACACTGTACACACACTTCAATACAGTCTTCTGAATGACTTCACAGCTACACTTATAGTGGAGAGGAAGTGTATTCAAATGAAACTGACAAACTTCTATCCGCAACACACACACACACATTGCTGTGTGTGGTGGCCAGAACCACATTTGAAGGACTTGGAGAAAGACATCATTTTACAAACATAGTAAATGTACAAAGTGATAAACCTGCAAACGTGATACACCCCTGCCCATCCCAAAACACACACACATGCACCCACACTCACAAATACATGCTCTCATACACGCACACACACACACACACACACACACTGTCAGTGATGTCACTGTGGCAACAGCTACCAGTTTACAGATGTGAGAGTTCCCAGCATACATCTCCTCCTCCTCACATATGTATTGCTAATCTGGGTACACTGGGTGCAATGTGTGAAATGTGCTTTACTTACTTATTGCAACCCCACACTGACCATGATGCTGCATCTGTGAAACCATATAGGAGACACACATGCTCATTATAAAGCAAAGGGGGTGGAGTCTGATGTAGAGGAGAGAAACAAACAGTATTATCCTGTCACTCTATTCTCAAACTCCTATTTCTAAGTTTATAGTTTTAAAATGTAGTTTACAGACCTGCTTTTTGTTTGGTGATTTTTCAGTTTCTGCTTCACAATAATTTGTTGTGGACCATTGCTTATGTAGAAAGGTTCTTTAAGATTTTTTGTGAGTAATATGAAGTTCTGGATTTACTGAATGAGTCAAAAACAAACAACAAAAACCTGCATTACTCACAATAAGAACCTATTTGAACTCTGATAAACTCTATTAATCACCCTTTGAACATAGACATGGTTTGGGTAATACATGATCAGTCCCTTTTCTCAGTGAAGTACTGACATCTCTCCTCACAGTACACAATATTCCCCAAATTATCAGTAACCATACCAGTCCTACTCATACTAAAAATGTTTTGTACTAAATTACAGTCAAACTGGACCTGCCATAGTTTTAGTCTGTGTTTCATCATCCTTTATCCAAATTTTACACTAGTATAGACCCAGCAGTCAGAGTTGTGCTGTTTTGATTATTAAACTACACATTACAGAATAAATGTAGTATTTTGTACTATTTCTAGCTAGAAACCACCTGTCATGGCATAAGGCAAGAAATACACTAGAAGAAAATTGAGCTTGTGAGTGTGTGACCACAGCTTAGCTGCAGAGGTGCAGCACAGTTGTCACTTCTGGTCTAAAATGGGTTTTAGATTCTGATCTGGTACCTGCTGCCCACTGCTTGGAACTGTGAGAAATGAAACCACAGCAGACGTCAGACATCCTGAGCTCTCAGACCAGAACAGTCTCCTCCTTCTTCTGGGGTGTTCATAAGGTGTATGGAGAGCAAAATGTTTACTGATTTTAAAAACTGCACATATTCACATTAAGATGCCATACACTTATCAAATACATTTCTACCACGATATAGTCCACAAACCATATTTTTCTCACACCACTAAGATTAAGAACACTCCTTGTATGTTATATTTGATGTATTCATTGAGCTGAGTTATTTCATGACACAAGTATTTACATGAAAATAGGGTCATACACTGACCATGACTGCAGACATTAGCATTAGGGTGTTTATACAGCAGGAGACAAACAGGGAATATCTGGGAACAATTAGTGGGAGGGGTAAGAGACAAAACTCACATGAGACACATGTCAAGGGGCAGAGCAGGGGAGGAGCTACAAACTAAAACATACAAAAGCACATGGAGACAAAGACATACTAAAGCAATAACATGTAATTGTCTTCTACTCTTTACTACAGTGTAGTCTATAGAAACGTATAACAGAAAATATAATATAATTATATATAATATAATATAATATAATTATATTTTAACTATATTAAAAAGTACACAGACTTCATAAGATGGAATCATAAGATATGCAGAAATATTTAATAATTATTTGTTAAGTAAAATATTTTTCCAGTTCCCTGAAAAGTCAACTCGCTTAAATAACATTTTTATATTAACAAATAAATGTACAATTTAATGCAATTCAGCATTAAAAGAGAATTTTACACTCACTTTCAGTGAAGAGAATACACAAACTCAGCAGCATTGTCACTATGGAAACACCACTGACCTCCCAGCACACACTGACAACTCTACACCCAGAACTCCACTACCACTGTGGACACACACTGACTCCAGAACTCAGTCCAGAACTCTCTCAGCAGTACTTCGCTGAAGTGCACAAGGACTTCACTAAGTCCTCCACAGTAATGTAGTGTCTTGTGAGTCCTGAGAACACCTGAGGTCTGTTTTTTCATTGTGTAGTTTCACAGAGCCCACAGGGCCCCTGATGCCTCTGTGAACCAGACATGCATGTTGTGGTTTCAGTGTGGGGGTGTCTGTGGGAGAAGAAAGAGGCGGCTTGAGAAACCACCTGAAGGCTGAAAAAACCTCCTTGTTGACAACTTACCGTTAAAGTAGCCATGTAACACAGCCAGTCTACTGGTGGACAAAAACTGAATACACTACTTATAGTGTAGCCATAACACTTTATAAACATAAAATACATAAATACAGCAAACATCATACAGCATAAATACATAAAATCAGCAATAGAGTGGGTTGTTTTTTTGGTAATGAATGGTGTTTTAAACTATGGATGTCCCCTCCAGCACAAATCCTTTTTTCTTGTAATAAAGTGTAAATATTTGCGTTATTCTATTTATTATGTATTTGATAGACATTTGACAAGCCAGTCAAACAGAGCCTGGGTGATCAGTTATAATTAGACTCTGCCTTTGCTAGGAGCCGTTACACTTAATACTAAAAAGCGCTGGTTAAAACCACAAGGACCAAAACCACGACTAACAGCTCGCTCAGGCCACGTGTGTTTCTTTTTAAAAACAGCTCAGCTAGCACACATGTTCTAAATCCAGTCATTGTGGTCCACAGAAACATCATTATTTCCCATGTTCCTGTGCCTCATACACATTCACTTGGGCCCAATCACATTTCACCCCTTGACCCTACCACTTAACCCTGGCCCTCCATATGCGGTGTTCATAAGTAAGGGTTGGGTGTCCGATAGAGGGCTAGGGTGCACTGTTAGTGCTAAATGGCCCTCCAAACTGAAGGTTTTCAGAGTCACACTCCAAATTGAGTGTGAAATTTCTCAGAATCCCTCGTGATTCATTGATAAAATGGATGCAGAAGCAAGGGGGAAGATTTCAACCACTACCCTTTGTAACTCAGTCCCAAGGGGCAAGATGACACTTGAAAACAAGGGGTAGGAGGAAAAATGAGAGGGGATTGGGTCTTGGCAAAAATCTAAGCACTAAATTTAAGAATAAAATGGTTTAAAACATATTACATTTAATATGCATGGTTTTACCTAATCCTAGAGATTTATAATAAAGTTATCTGTTACAGGACAAGGGGGTTTTCAGATCCAGTACAGACATTAAATCCTTTAAGATCAAATACATTTGAAAAAAATAACTAAAATTCTTACTCTCTAATTCACCATCTTAAAAAAATGAGATCCCCTCTAAAATCCTCAATGTCAGACCTAGCTACCATACATCGTACATTCTTTAAATTGATAACAGCATTTTGAAGTCTGATTTCTGACTCAGTTACTGCTCAAATGGTCAAACCAGGACTGTATACATATTTTTACAATTATGGCCCCTCCACTTACTGGCTTAGAAGCAGTGTTACTGTGATTCTTATTACTTTATCTGACACCAAACCAGAGGTGATAAATCTGATTTTGAACGCTGACAGACTCAGAGGGGCCTGGATGTTGCACCAACTGCTGTGATCAGATCATCATAGTGAATCAACATACAAGACAACACACCGGGAATGCACACCTCGGGACAAGAACAGGACCTCTAGAAAGTTGGACTAGACATTAATTGCTTATTTTTTAATTTGTTACATTTATTTTTCTTTTTAAATTGTTATTATTGTGTTGACTATTGTTGAGCAGAGGAGGATGGTCCCCCCTTTTGAGTCTTGCTTCCTCTCAAAGTTTCTTCCTCTTATTTCTTCCTCTAGGGAGATTTGTCTAGAACTGTTGCCCTTGGCTTGCTCCCTGAGAGCTTGGACTTGATCATTTGTAAAGCTGTTTTGTGACATCTGTTGTAAAAAGCGTTATATAAATACACTTTGATTTGAAAGAACTCATTTATAAATGAGTCACAGGTAAGTCAGAGAGTTTCGGGGTTAATGTATATTTGTCACATTGCCACATTTGTTTTAGAATTACATAGTTTCCATAATTTAAATAATATGTGTATGAAACAATGACAAATATCACCAACATGCCTAATGTTATAACTGCCCCTGATTTGTGTGTTAGAGACTGCTATGATTGGTCTGTCAAAACAAATGAAGACCGATTCAGTTCTCACTCAAATCCTTTATTACCATTTAGATGCCTTAGTTTGTGCACAGTAAACACAGCACCACCCAGGGCCCAGGGCATGGTAAACATTGTGCCACCAGGGCAGAGGGGACGGTAAACACAGTGCCATGTAGGCCCAGGGCACAGTAAGTCCTCACGATGACATTGTTTCTTAATGGTGAGGCCAAGGTTTCTGTCAGATAGTGTAGTGGACAACATACATTCTACATAGTGCAGCTTTCACTTTATTTGGAGAATTAAGTCCATGATTGTAGACATTTATTTAATAGTCTATAGACTGTCAAATTGGTTATTTTAGCTTTCATTTTAATTGGACAGTCCAGTCTGAAAGCAACAGTACATTTGTGGTGTGAGTAGAGTTCACATCTCTAGTGGTGGAGTGACATTCTTACAGAAGGAGGATCAGTTTTTTGGCCAACAAACACGTTACTCCTGCAAACAAATTCCATATCAAATTTGAAACTGAACCACACTAATCAAACTGAACATGTGCAATTAAAATACACCCTGACTTATGTTTCATGCACTGCATTATGTATAAATAAATAAAAAATAATGCTCTGAAATTAAATGCTCCTTTAAATATCTGTTCAAACTGTTCAAAAAGTTTGAAAGTCTCAGGTAGCCAGTACTGTGGCTGCTGTAATTCCACCTGTTGTTGTAACAGACACAGTCGTACTGCGCCTTTAAGATGGAGCTTCATGGTTATGGAGAGAGAGAGAGAGAGAGAGAGAGAGAGAGAGAGAGAGAGAGAGAGAGAGAGAGAGAGAGAGAGAGAGAGAGAGAGAGGAGAACCGTCACCTTTCTGCTCGCCTTCTCAACACTCCTTTTTCTTTGGTAACGCTGTACGGTGCTTTTTACTGTTTCCTTTACGTATAAATACAGTGATGGTAGCCGTGTGACCTGGCTTGAAGTGGTCCAGGAGAGAATAAAAGTCTTTCAGATTGTCCACACCAGTGTGTGTGTCACTCCATGTTAACTCCACGCATCGCGGTTACCCCGTAGCACCTGTTCCTCACTCCAGGTAAGAAGCGTTACACTGTTTTCATTAATAAGCCTTTGAAGTACTTTGGGTGTCGGAGTGAAATGAACAGACCAAACAGCAGTGAGGGAGGTTATGTTGGGTCTCACCCCCTGAGCTTCTACATCGTGTCTCTGTGACAAAAGACGGAGCCACTAATAATGAGACCGTCCTCACTGACAATGTGAGAATATCTGATGGATCACTGAATGATAAGGAAGAAAGAGGACGTACCACATGACATCTTACAAAACCTACTGCATCTCTATATTTGGTGTGTGTTGTGTTGAGCTTAGTTTGTCAGAGTTTCATCTGAATACACTTCCTCTCCACTATAAGTGTAGCTGTGAAGTCATTCAGTAGACTGTATTGAAGAGTGTGTACGGTGTGTATCAGCAGTCCTGCTGTAGCTGTGTGTAGTGTGTGTGTAACTCAGTAAGAATGCAGGTGTGTGTTTATCTGCTCCTTGTGCTCCACGCTGCTGATGGTGAGTGTTACCTTCTCTCTACAGGTGTTGTCATCCTCATATATTAATTTGCACAAAGGTATTTATATCTGAGATCAGCAGAGAGCAGCAGCTCACCACTTACCCCAGATTCTGTCTATCGACCAAGAAATGTTTGAAGTCCAAATTTTGCCTCTTTAGTTTAGAACAAAAGCTGTTAAATGTTAACGTTGCTAACAAACACTGGAGGTCAACAGAAACTCAAATATAGCCTTCATAAATCCATGCCCACAGACTTCTCTTAAGCCGGTCAAACCGCATCCAAGTGTTAATAAATGTCTCCCAGACTAGTCGGTGTGTCGTATAACTCACTGTGAACTAGACAAGTGAAGAAACACGTCACCGGGAAGCGACCTGGATGAGGTTTGAGGGCATGTAGCTCGATATCTGACTTATTTACAAATCCTATTAGCTATCGTTGTGTTTGTTAGCAATGTTAGCAGCTTTTTGTTCTAAAGGAGCGAAATATGAACTCCAAACATGTCTTGTCCACCCGGGTTAAGGGAAAATAAAGTAAATTTGTTGACTTTATTTGTTAAGTGGCACTGAAATCTGCGCTGTGGTTCGGTCCGGTAGAGAGGAACCGCTGCTAATTACTTGCTAATTGCTAATTAGTTACTTCAGACCAGCATAAGGTAGGAATTGTAGGGACATTACTAAGACTGATGAAATTAAGAAAAAGAGTATTGTGACTCTTACAAGCATCATTTTGCCCTATAAGTCTATACATTTACAAAAACAATTTGTTTTTTTGTTTTTTTTTATCATGGTGTGGTATGTGAAATGTGCTCACTTGTTTATTTCTGTGTTTGTTATTTATTCCTCTTGCTCATTCTGTGTATGATGCAGCTCTTGTCTACTACCCACCTCTGTATCCAGCTGCCTGTGACAGAGGTCACACCTCATTGTGGTTGATTGTATATGTGGTGCAGTCCTTTCCATGTGGTGTGTGATGTATGTGTTTGGTGCTTCTGTGTGTTTGCCCAAGTGGGGAGTGTGGCTGGGTTTGGGGGAGAGACTAAAGAGAATTCTGATCTCATGAATTTTGACGTACCAATAATATCCCTTATTGAGCTAGCAGTCAAACAAGTTGGTATTACTCTATTTTACTGTGGAGACCAGAGGAGGGGCAGAGCTCACTACCTGCAGGTTAAAGAGTTGGACTGGTACTGAATAAATCCATTTCCATTAGGAGGTCTCAGCTATCAGGACTTCCCAGAGGGTTTCAGCCAGACAGCTGTCTCCCACTGTGAAGACAGTTTTTTACTTGCTTATTATGGTTTACCCCCATGCTGCTCAGGGACACTGACTATAGTACTTGCTGACACTTCCTACAGTGTAGTGACCCAGATTAGGCTGGACCCCTGCTCAGCTTTCCTGAAACACAACCCATGCTTAACGACATTGTCAACCAAAGTGGCCCAGATCTCATCCGTGATGGTTACTCTTCCTCGCCCTCATCCTCTTCCTCATCCTCACTCTCCAATACTGACCTCCATTGATATCCAACCAAGATATCGAGCCTGTGGCCTCTTTATAGTGCTCGGGTTCTGATTTCTAAGTGTCATTAGTAAAATTCGTCAAGTGTCTTCACCTATGAGTACTGGGTTTAGTTGATAAATGGATGCATCAATTGCATTTGAGGGTTTTCCATAAGAAACACACATATTTCTGTTGAATGATGTGTCCAATATAGAGAATTGTGTTTAACGTATTGAAAAAAAATGTGTTTTAGAAATACAAAATGAGTGTAAATCAGGGAAGGTGCTTTTGGTTTAGTATAACAGGTCAGGAGCTGGGCTACATGAGTTAGTGGTTTCAATTATTGTGTCACATTTCCCCGTTTTTGTGTCTTGCAAAAAACTGTAATATCACAAAAACAGTACAGTTTCCCAGCAAGCACCTCTTCCTCCTACCAAACTTGGAGCACTGTTTAACAATTTAACAATACATAACTAAATAACTAACACTCTCTCTCTCTCACTCACACACACACACACACACACACACACACAAAAACATGCACAGCTGCTGCAGGATGGCCAGATCCACATCTGAAGGACTTGGAGAAAGACAATTTTACACACACAGTAAATGTACATTCAAAGTGATACTTGTAGATGCAAAAACACCCCCTCCCCCACCCTGCCCTGCTCTCACACACACACACACACACTTTATCTCTCTCTCTCGCTTTTTCTTGTTGGGTGTTTGGGCTTCAAGTTCTCCTATGTTGTTCCTCTTATCTTAGATGCTTAGAAACATTTACAAATAAAAATGAACAAATGAGAAAAAAAATAAAACCATAAAGACAGTACAGTTTCCCAGCATGCATTTCTTCCTCCTCACATATGTATTACTAAACTTGGTGCACTTTAGCAGTACATAAATAACACACACACACACACACACACACAGACATGCATATGTGCATGCTTCCTTTTTGGGTTCGTGAGCTTAAAATGCTGCTGCGCTGTTCTCTGAGTGGTGTGTGATTGACATGTTTACTTCTTTCACTCACCCATGAAGACTGTCAAACAGTCTTCAAATCGTCATCAGTGTCAGTTATCCAGTTCTAAACTTTGTGGTTTAATCAGTCAAACACTAACTGACTCTGCCAGCAGAAATTCACTCCAGTGACTCCAGTTTAAAGACTGTTTTCTTATTTAGTCCTAAGTTATTCTGTCACCATAGTCATAGCTACCAGTTTACAGATGTGAGAATTCCCAGCATGCACTGCTTCCTCCTCACATATGTATTGCTAATCTGGGTGCACTGGGTGCTACGTGTGAAATGTGCTCACTTGTTTATTTCTGTTTGTGTTATTTATTCCTCATTTGTTCATTTGGTCATGAGGCTTGGACAGCCCATGCTGCTGCACACACGCGCACACACACACACACACACACACAAAACACACACTGTTTCTGTTAGTGCTATTTTTTCCTCAGTTGTTCATTCTGTTTATGATGCAGCTCTTGTTCACTACCCACTTCTGTATCCAGCTGCCTGTGACAGAGGTCACACCTCATTGTGGTTGATTGTATATGTGGTACAGTCCTTTACGTGTGGTGTATGATGTATGTGTTTGGTGCTTCTGTGTGTTTTACTAAGTGGGGAGTGGGGGTGGGTTTGGGGGAGAGACTACAGAGGATTCTGATCTCATGAGTGTTGACATACAAAATGTCACACGCTTTATGAAAAAGCAAACACTTAATCCAAAATTATTTCCAAAATGATATTTTTGCATCAACCATCTATACAAATAAAATCTATACATGCTTTTTCTGCATGGCAACTACACACTGATGTGATAAATGGAAATCACTACTAGCTTGTGTTTTTTAAGTTTCCACTGTGCAGAGCACAGCAGTCTGCTGTAAAAGTCTGTCGCAGTACTCATACGTACATGTATTTTCATAAATATACAGGCTATGTTGTATATTCAGTACATACACACCATAAAGTGAAACACAATTACAAGGGGAAAGTTAAATTTTTTGCATGAACATTATTGCAACACACATGCTGTATATACTGTAATACATAGATAACAAAATAGGCTTGTAATAATGAAACAGAAATTAGGTTGCATCTTGTCTCCTGCAAGGGTTTGGCTACAAGATCTTATCAACATCACAGGTGATGTTATCTCTGGTCAGGCAGTGAGGGAAGTACCACCTGGAGTGACGTATCCACCCCTGACATGCTCCATCATCAATGTCACCACAAGCTTCTTCCATCAACTGGAGAAGGTGTAACCCGTTCTGCCTCCGCGGTCTGACGCCGTGGCGGTATTGGTCATCAGCCCCGATTTTCCTCTGGGGGTATTGGGGTGGCTATAGTGGCCGTCCTCATTCTCAGCCGACTCTGTCTGCTGGGGGGTCCCGTTATGTTATTTTAACTGGAAACATATTTAAAACTTAGGTAAAAAAAAGAAAAAAACAACAACAACCTATAGCCCTTGAATGAAGTGTTATGTCAACTAATCAACTGATAGTATTGTGTTATGAAGAGAAGACTGTATGACAGCTGTCTGTCAGAATCAGCCTTTATACACTAAAGGTGTATTTAGGTTTGTGTTAGCTGTTATGAAGGACTTATGAAGACCACTCTTAACAAACATGTTAGTAAATTTGAAATGTAGATTCTGATCAAATATTAAAAAATTGTTAAATTGGTAATTAATATCAAACAAAGCTCAAATTGTTACCTAAATGGAGCAACCAGTTTGCTCAGTTACACCTTATAACTATCATTGTTATAAGGATAGTGAATGTCATTAGAACAATGCTAAAAATCATATAATATTAGAGTAAATATTTATTAATTTAACAAGCAAATGTGGTGGAGTATGACAGTAGGGTGTGTTTCTACAGGTTGAGTATTAAATCAGTATTAAATTGAGCAATTAAAAAACAACAGGGAGACAAAACACATCACTGCACACACAGGAGACTCAGTACTGCTACCCTAGAGCTGCACAGACCTACACGCCAAACCTGCACATTTCACCTGGAAGAAATACAGCCCAAACAGTAAAACATGGGAAGTGATCTCCAGTGAGAGTGAACAGTACAGAAACAGAGTTCAGCTGGGTACTGTTCACTCTCCAGGAAATCTGTCTCTATTCATATCACACCTGACTGAGGAAGATGAGGGAGATTACGATTGTATACATAAGGAATATGAAGAACTATACATCAGACTCACTCTGTATTCTTAGTGCATTGATAATCTCATAAATAAACAGAACTTTAGTAAACTAGTGTTACATTATACCTGTAGCACCTGTTACACCTATAGAGTACTCTTAGGCTATCAAAGGCTATTATACTGGAGATAGGATGAATGCTACAGTTCACTGGAATAGTGTTTTCTCACTGTTGTGGCTTGGTAGGTGTTTGTTTGCAAAAGGACAGCTAAAACAAGTCCAGGGTAAATATACATTTCATCCATTTTTATAGGGGTGTATTTGTGGTTAAAGTGCTCTTGTACTACTAGTGTCATGAATGTAAACCACCCTGAATGTTCCTATACACATTTATAATGGGTCAGTACTGTAGCCAAACTTGCAAACACAAGTAGTACTAAAGCAGTACACCATCTTATGCTAACAAACACATGTTCCTCTCCAGGAATCTCAACAACAGAATTTACATCAAGGTCTGATGTCAAAACAAGTGCAAAGGCTCCAGCTAATGCTTCCACTACTGACAGTGCAAAGACTCTGACTGACGGTAACATGCATTTACTGCATATCAACATGCTCTCTTAATATCTTAAAAAGCAATTAAAATGCATGCTGTGTAAAAACACAAACACTAACACGCACACAAATAAACATAACATTTGTATAACGTTACATTATACCTGTAGCACCTGTTACACCTATAGAGCACTCTTAGACTATCAAAGGCTATTATACTGGAGATAGGATGAATGCTACAGATCACTGGAGTGGTGTTTTCTCACTGATGTGGCTTGGTAGGTGTTTGTTTGCAAAAGGACAGCTAAAACAAGTCCAGGGTAAATATACATTTCATCCATTTTTATAGGGGTGTATTTGTGGTTAAAGTGCTCTTGTACTACTAGTGTCATGAATGTAAACCACCCTGAATGTTCCTATACACATTTATAATGGGTCAGTACTGTAGCCAAACTTGCAAACACAAGTAGTACTAAAGCAGTACACCATCTTATGCTAACAAACACATGTTCGACTCCAGGAATCTCAACAACAGAATTTACATCAAGGTTTGATGTCAAAACAAGTGCAAAGGCTCCAGCTGATGCTTCCACTGCTGACAGTGCAAAGACTCTGACTGACGGTAACATGCATTTACTTCATATCAACATGGTCTCCTAATACCTTAAAAAGCAATTAAAATGCATGCTGTGTAAAAACACAAACACTAACACGCACACAAATACACATAACATTTGTATAACGTTTGCCTTCAGATGTCCAAAACCCTGCACGTGGTCTATTATATATCCTCATGACTACTGCTGTGGGAGCTGTCCTCCTCCTGCTGCTGGGTCTCGTGGGGGTCTTGTGCTGGAGATACAAAGGTACACACACACACACACACACACACACACACACACATACAAGTTGTGGGTCACACTGTCTGGTTTTCTAATGTAGTCCAGAGACATGGACAAACGAGGCTAAGAAAGGGGCAAACAGAAGAGAAGAGAGAGCAGGAGACACAGGTGAATGCTCACATACCATCCAGTGTAACAAGCAAAACAACCTCCACATCATTACTGGCACATGTCCTTCAAGGTCAAATCTTCCATGGTGTGTGTGTGTGTGTGTGTGTTTACAGGATTGTTCTGCTGTGCTTTGTTCACCTGTTCAAGTGAGTGCTACTTTGTATCTGATAACTGGGGGGGGAGTTCAGATGATACAATACAATTATTACAATACCGTTCAAATAAGGAATCACATATATCACATACAGCACTTTTTTCATGTATTTTTTTTTTTTTTTTAAAGGAAAACCAACTTTGGGAAAACACAGGTTGTGAAGTTCAGGTTTTCTTGAAGCAGTACAAAATACCTGAGCAGAGGGTTTTGTACAGATAGTGTGTGGGGTTCCCTAGTTGTGTGGGGTCCATGGTGAGGTTCTGATACAAAGCAACTCCTGATACACTGATGAACATTTTTGATGATGGCTGTTGTGATCTCCAGTTTGAAATCAGTGGAGATGGTGGTGTCTAGGAAGCTCAGACTCTACATCACTTACTGTACTGAGTTACAAAGGGATATGGACAGTTGTCTTATTTCAGAAATGTATCATCCATCTCTACTGCCTTTTGCATGTTGACCTCCAAGTTGTTTTCAGTGCACCACAAAGCCAGACGAGCCACTTGACTCCACTAGCAGTCCTGTCAGTGTTGCTAACGAGTCCTGTTAGGGTCATTTGCTTGATGATAGCTGGAGATGCACTTGTTGGTGTAGCAGGAGAAGAGGAGGACTGAGAGTATCCAGCCTTGAGGAACCCCAGTGCTGATGGATAGGGGCTCTGACAGATAAGGTTCCAGGCACACAAGCTACTTTCTATCTGACAGGTAGTTGAAAATGCCCTGACAGATACAGGGTTCCACTCTCAGTTGTGCTGAAAGCCGAGCTGAAGTCTACAAACATGACTCTGTCATAGGATCCTAGAAGGTCCAGATGAGTACAGACATAGTGTTGATTGTGACTGTGCATAGTGCAGATTGCTCTGTAAAACTATATCAGTCCAAGGAAGTGGGAGTGATAGACTTGACGTAAGACAGAACCAGCTTCTTGAAGCATTTCATGACTACTGATGTTAAAGCTTCTGACCTGTAGGCATTAAGGCTGGTTATATTGTCCTTCTTTGGACAAGGATTATTTACCACTAAATTCTACCTGTGTTTCACTTCACCTGTGCCCTTATGGAGCACAGCTCTCATCACTGCATTCATATGAAAACGGGTCTTCTGGACATGTACCAGTGATTTCACACCACATATAGGATGTTGTTGTTAGCCTTTGCATGATGGTCATAGGTGCATAAAGGGTATTGGTGCATTTGAATTGTGCATTTGTGTGCATGTATAGACTCCTATATACAGTGTTTTTGTGAAAGTGTGTGTTAGTGTTTACACAAGTTTGCTTATTTTCCATTTCTGTGCTTCTACAGGAAGATTTGAGTGTCCTATACGCAACTGTAAATCCAAAAGCAAAATGCAAAACAGCACAAGAACAGGTGTGTATCATACTGAATGTGTGTTTTGTAAACATGTGTGTTATGTAATAATTGTTAATGTGTTATTCCTACAGGATGATGTCACTTACTCCACTGTAGTACACAGTCAGAAAACCAAACCAGCGTCCACTCCAGTGGATAATGCAGATTATACAGAATATGCCAGCATCACATTAAATTCAAATTAAGCAAACACACACACACGCACAAATGCAATCAAGCAAATGGACAAAAAACAAACATACAAAAACATGTATGGTAGCCAGTAAATAGCATGTATTTTATTTGTTTCATCACTGTAAATGCCTCATTAGGGGTTAATCTGCTGAAAGGTGATTTGAATACTTCTGTGAATTGTTAGCTTTTCGGCATGTAATTTATTTAGTAGTAGTAAAACTTTCATGGTACGGCCTCCTCCCAGACATCGCCGTGTGTGTGTGTGTGTGTGTGTGTGTGTGTGTTTGTGTGCCATGCACTCCCTGTGTGTGTGTGTACCACGCCCTCCCTGTGTTTCACACCTGCTTCTCATTTTGTGTCATTACTGTGCGTGTATATAAGTCTCCTGTTTAGTAGTGGATATTGTCGGTGATAGGCTAATACAATGTACTACGTTGTCTGTTGGCTGGCGTTAATAAACGTAACTTTTGTCGGCTCGTTTGTGCGTTCTGCCTAGCCTCCATCATTATATAAATGTGCATATCATTTTATGTCAAGTGCTTTATTGTTGACTGTAGCCATTACTTCACTGTGAGAATTTATTTCTGTTTTAAAAATAAAAAGCAAAAGCCAGATGAGTGTGGTTTCTATTTTTACCTGCTTAAAATGACACATTACACCTTTATAGAGGTGAAGCACTAAAATGAATTTAGACTGTGTACTGAGTTACCAGTCTATAGGTACACCTGCTCCATAGCTATGACTGTAGAATTAGCTTAGGCTATAAGACATGACACTGTTTCATGGGTTTCTAAATCTCTGAAAGTGTAGATGGGATATTTTTCATCAAGTTACCGAAATTAGTGCAAATACCATTAGCATTAAAATGCCTTGCCACTGGATATGACAAATCCTTAATTCTGATGGTCCAAAGCTGTTCAACAAAACAATGAGCAAACATTCTCTTGCTTCCTCCAATATACAGATGAATACATCTCTTGCAAAAGATAAAATAGACCACTCCTGTAGTAATGCATGAGGAGGAAGAGGTGATAAAAATGGATCCTTTTGTTCTAGTTATTTTATTGTCTTTGTTAAGTTTTTATGAAGCACATCTAGGGCAAGCTGTGCAAGCAAAGTGCTTAAGAAGTTGTATATTTTTCTATAGATATCCACTCGACATCTTTAACTACAGTACCTTGCAGCTGCTTCCCAAGAATCCGCAAGTGCTTCAAGTTTCCAGAATAAATGTATATTAGAAGAATCTAGATAACACTTCCCCTTTGGTCAAACACACGTTACTTATGAAAAGCAAGACAATGTAATTTGGTACAGCACCTTTCATACACAATGAAAAAAACCAACAAAGAAAAATCAACAAAGAAAAAAACCATTAAAATAATATGAAAGATGCTAATAAAAAGGACACCATGTACACAAGGTACAGGACAGCAACACTGTCAGTGAAATGATAGATAGATAGATAGATAGATAGATAGATAGATAGATAGACTTTGGCAATAGAATTTGGCAAGAGCTGATTACATGTGATTGTGATGCATCATTTTAAATAGTGTGTTAAGCTGTCCAAATTGAGCTAAGATTAAAAAATACATGATGCAATCTGGTTTATGAGAATACATTAGAATTATTTGGTTCAGTTAACCAACTTCCATCAAATCTATTGGTAATCTTGCTGGTATTTAATTATGTTTATCAGGGATATTTTGTACATAGGCTTGTTCTAATTCTACAAATTGGAGTCAGTTTCCCAACAGAGTCATGCAATAACATAAAACAGCAGAGTGCCACTTTAAATACTCCTAACAATATAATGCTGTACATTGAAACTGAACCTAAATTAGTCCATGCTGTGTTTATGTACTACTGTGGTTAAAGCAAAACTCTCTTATATATATATATATATATATATATATATATATATATATATATATATATATATATATATATATATATATATATACACACACATACACACATACATATACATACACACACACGTATGTTTTTCTTGAAGAGAAAAATTGCATAAATTAATGTGTTTCTGCAGGCTGCACACTGGACAGCACAAGGGAGATCAAATATATCATTGCTTACACAGGAGACTTGGTCCTGCTGCCCTGCTTCTGCACTGACCCGCACGCCAGACCTGAGAGTTTACACTGTGCCAGGAACAATTCAACCAGAAACACGTGAAGTGTAATGCTCAGTAAGAGTGCCAGGTTGTCCTCTGGCTTCCATCCGCAATCCATTGCTTCTCCCAGTCCTTTCCATGCCTGCAGGCCCATTCCTGCAAATCCTCTTGGTCTGAGCACCTATTTTGGGCGGAGTTCACCCACAACACCCTGTGGCACTCCTCCGTAGGTATGTCACCATTCGAGTGCCAGTACGGTTATGCTTCGCCCATGTTTGCCGACCAGGAGGCTGACGTGGGTGTCCACTTTGCTGAGCATGCAGTCACGTGCTGCCACTTGGCCTGGCGCACTTGGCCTCTTATCTGCTACAGCTGCTCAAAAACGTTATGCTGACAAGAGACGCGACCAGCGCTGACTTATCGGCTGGGACAGTGGGTTTGGCTATCGGCCAAGGACCTGCCTTTGCGCGGTTATACCTGCAAACTTGCCCATCGCTACCTCGGGCCATTCAAGGTTCTTCACCGCATAAACCCTGTTTCCCCGTCGTTGCATGTCCACCCCACTTTCCACGTATCTCACCTTAGGCCCGTATTGTGTTCGGTGGGCCCCTCCGACCCGCCGGGTCCGGACCGCGCATGGTGGACGGTGCACCAGCGTACATGGTCAAGCGTCTCTTGGACGTCCGGCCAGTTCATGGTGGAGTCCAGTATTTGGTGGACTGGGAGGGATACGGGCCCGAGGAGCGGTCCTGGGTCCCCTCCTGTCACATCCTGGACCGTGAACTCATTCAGGCTTTTTGGCGGGATCGTGCGGCTGGCCTTGGGACGTCAGAAGCCGCCCCTTCCGGCGGGAGTACTATAAGAGTTGGGACCAGCCTGAGGCCCCCTCTGGCCACCAGAGGGAGGCCTCGAGTCAACCACACTACTAATCAGGCTTGATGCCCAACAGCTGGGCTAGACCTTATATAAGCCCAGTGACCCAATCACTCACTGCTGGGTCTTTGCTAAAGTTTTGGGCCAAGCGCCTAGCCAGTAACTTCAGGTATTGTGGGTCCTCGGGCTACACCTCATTTCTTCCCTGTGAGGGCGTCTGTGTTTTTCCATATCCCCTCTCCTCTGCAGTTTTCCCCTCTCAAGTCTGTCTCTCTCCTGAGACTTCCCTTAGCCATTAAAGTTCCTCCTTGTTTTCTGGTTTTGTTTGGGAAGTTTTAGTTTGGTTTTCCCCAGTGCATCAGGGTTGCCATTCTTTCCGTGGCGTCCTTTGTTCTCCCTTTTTCCACACTCAGCGTGCGGGTTAGTTTTTCCTTTTGTGTTACCTGCTCCAACATCTAATTGTTCTGCGCACGGGCCCACCATTGTTAGAGCGTGGTTGTTCACCCAGTAGGCGGTCCATGTCATCACCTAGCCGACCTGGGTTTGCGCCCACCTTACATTTATGTTGTCTAGAGGACCAAATGTATAAACAAGCTGTTGTAGTATCACTACGCCTCCTGAAATTAAGAATTTATCATCCATTTTACCTTAGCATCAGTTCCAGCCACACTGATGGAGATGGAACAGACAACAGACATTAACAGGCCCACTACAGACCTACACACTTTCTCAACAGACAGTCTACGGACTTAAATACTTGATCAAGAGACCAGCCAAAGAGCTACACAACTGATCCTATCTGGGTAACCCTTTATTTGGATTGTCTGCATTTAGACATTCAACAGACCATCTCCAGAATATTGACTGTTCAAAGTTATGAATAGCTTATTAACTGATTCTCAACAACATGTGAGTAGAGCTTTATCCATCTTTCAGCATGTCTTATATTTCACCAAATGACTGCATGTTCCTTATCAACTAAAAGCAAGGAATTATAGTATAGATAGGATAGGTGAATAGATGTTGCGAATAACCATCAAAGTATCTGTAGAGATTGTATAGCCTACATTGTATAGATGAACAACTGTTCAATTAATTTTTATTGAGGTTCAGTTAAAGTTCAGTTACATTACATTGTAAAGCTATAAATGAAACACTGCAGTTCCTGATGAATGTTAATAAAACTATAAATGAGTACATTGACAGTTTTATTTATTTACCCTTTTAACAGTTTTATTTATTTAGTTTTCCCTGACTTGTGTAGATGGCAGTCCAAAATCTGTTCAGTCTTCCCCCTGAGCCCCCCCGTCTGCCGTGTCATCTCATGCTATCTCTCTCTCTCCTGCTCTTCCTGTCTCCTCTCTTCCTCCATTTCTCTCTCTCTTTCTCTCGCTCTCTCTCACTCTCTCTCACAAATTGCATCACTCCCTCCCTCGCTCCACAGCAAGAATTTCAGTGCCCCTTTATTGCCATGGGTGTCCTAAGTTTCATCATCAGCTATTTCATTATTTCATTATAGAGCATGACCAGGAGAAGAGGCAAATCAGAGCAAATCAACAATACTGACCAACTCAAGGATGTACTGACAAGATGTTACAAATTCACTTGCATAATCAGCCCACAATCTCTCTCTCTCTCCCTCCCTCCCTCAACTGGCCATTAGCGGCTGTAATTTAGAGCCCTCTGATGCGTGTTATCGGCGGGGCTGCCATTTCTCTCTCCGTTCGTCACCCCTCCATCCCTCTCTCTCTCTTTCCCCTTATCCCTGTGGGCGAGAAGGAAAGTGAACCTCACAAAGACATCTAACAGGCTTCCAAAGAGGACCTCTCACTGACTCAGTCACTCGATAATTAAACACACTCGGCTGTGCGTGCGTGTGCGTGCGTGTTTAAGGAATCCCACCCTCCTCTGCCTCTCCGATCCTGCTTAATTCAATAGAGGTTCAATTTTCGACTGTACTGCCACTTTGAAATCCCTTTCAATTTATTTAAACTGTAAGTGTCTGAGGGTCAGGACCTCTGGTTTCATTCATACAGGAACACTTCACATATCACTCCAGTTAAAGCCAAGATCCAGATTCCCCCATCAGACCACGGCTCCAGTCACGTGACAGGACGTTAGTTGTATTTATTTGTGTATATAAGGGCACAGGGCAGACGTCGTGAATGAGGGTTATTCTATTAGCAGGTCATTTGCTACAAATATTTCAACGGCGACTGGAAATGTATTGTCTGGGCTCAGATCTTTGCTGAAGGACTCGAGAAAGCAAAAAAAAAGAAAATCAGAATTTAAAAGACGAACAGCATGGCCCTGCCCCTCGGCCCCGCCCATGGGCCCCACCCCCTTGCATTACCTAATAAACGTATACAGGTTCTGTCTGTTCTAAGGGTGGGCGTGGCCTCTCCTTGTGCCCTGCTCCGACAACAACCAGCCATTGGCTCTCGGTCCCAGCCTGCTGCTGCATTAGACCTCCCCCTTCTAGAATGATCCAATCACACCTCAGCCTTCGGACCGGCTGGCGCTGGTCAACCTAGCTGTCCGTGCATTTTGCGGGTATGCCGTTTCCAGTAGAATTGTGTGCGTACTCGCGTACGAACGAGGATGCGTGCTCTCACGCTTGTGAGAATCCCTTGCAAAAAGATCTCGGTCTGGGTCCGTGCTCCGGCTGTACCCGCCGGGAACGTGAAAAACAAGGAAGAGCCAGTGAGACAAGCGTGAGACCAGGATGAAACAACCAGGGCCAGACCTCTTCCCGTGGGCCACGAAGGTCCAGGCCATTTTACACATCCACCCTGGATTATGGAAATGACAGCAGGCGTGTGTGTGTGTGTGTGTGTGTGTGTGTGTGTGTGTGTGTGTGTGTGTGTGTGTGAAGAAGAGAGACAGAGACAAAGAGAGAGAGAGAGAGAGAGAGCGCCTCATCAGAGCGACAGCTTCAAGAGCCAATCACTGGGCCCACGCCACACAGAGGGACCCGCCCCTCGCGCTCGGGGCACTCCCATGCAAGCGCCCTTCTTTCCACCACAGCCACCCGAGCCGCGAAACGCTCCATGAGAAATCGCAATGGGTTGGGAATGGGAGCTCACTTACTTTCCGTATTCCTCGTTGTCCCGGTCGCAGCGGCCGTCCTTGTGCTTCTCCCAGTCCTTTCCATGCCTGCAGGTGGTCAGCAGGATCACATCGTCCCCATTGTGGACGTAGTGCAGAGCGTTCCGGGTCTCTGAGCCGATGCCGGTGAGGTAGCGCTTCCCCTTGAACACCAGCAGGTACCTCTGGGCGGGCGGCACATCGTTGGCCGTCAGCCGGCCCCTCCCGCCGCCCTTCAGGGGGTGCTCCCTGGGGAACAGCGGGATGGAGACGTCGAAGCCGGGTCAGAAGTTCCCTGCGTCGGCGCTGGCCTTGGCCAGCATGGCGTGTCCGGCGTCGAAGCCCAGATCCTTGCCGTAGTCAGGCCAGGTGCCTGAGTAGAGGTTGAAAACCAGGTGGTTGCGCCCCGCGTTCCAGAGCGGCAGCGCCCGGATGCGGCCGCCTGCATCGGGGACGTACTGCGGCGACAGCCGGTCCCGGTCCAACGTGTCTACGCCGAGCACAAAGAGGCCGGCCTCGGCCGGGTCACATGTGCGGTACGGCGACTCCTCAATGGCGGCCAGCACCTTGCGGTAGCCCTCCGACGCGGCCTCGCCCCTCGCCGGCAGGTGCACGTAGACGCAGAAGGCGTGGCGGCAGCGGGAGAAGTCGAAGCAGGTCTCCATACGGCAGCGCCGGCTCTTGTACATGGTCCGGTGGACGTCGCGGCGCTCGTGGGGGGAGGTGTGTTGGTGCAAGAGGAGGGGACCATCCTCCTCATGCTCCGCCCCCTCCAGGTAGGACCGCAGCGGCGGGGGGGCCGGCAGCACCGGGCCCTGGGGGAGGCGGATGTGGAGCTCAGCCACGCGCAGGGTCCAGGCGTAGGCTAGAAGCAACGCGCACGCCCCCGCCGACACCAGCCGGTAACGTTTCTTGGCCTGCATGTGGACAGCCAGCGCGACGGCGTGACACGGGGACGGCAGGCAGGGGTGACGCTCAGCCTGTAACAAGAACTCCCATACCAGCGCTATAGCATAGTGTCAGAGCACAGGCCACTGTGGATGGACACACACACACACACACACACACACACACACTTCATGCTTAAACAAAAGAGACTTGTTAACCACACTGGTCATATTTATAGGTTCTCTGGTACAAGTGCATCGATTTAGTTATAGGGATGTTAGATATTCATGACATGGTAAAAATGTGTGTGTCTGTCTGTGTGTGTGTGTGTGTGTGTGTGTGTGTGCGCGTGTGCGCCGTTAGTAAAGAACCACGGCACCGTTTCCACAACAAGAACAGTTTATCACCCTCTTGAATAACTCGCATGTTTTTGAAAAAACATCCGAGCGAGGTGAAAATAAGTGCACGCGCGCGGAAACCGGTCCGCCGGCAAGCGCCGCTTACCTCGCCTGGGCACGTGTCCACGCGCGGGCAACTTTTCTCGGAGCCCTGGTCCTCAATGCACGTCACCGTCGACCAAGCAGGTCCATTGATAATTAACGCAATGCTGAGGCATTTTTGGTTTGTAAAAAAAAGAGGTAATTTCTCTCTCTCTCTGTGTGTTTTTTAATAGAATCGCAGTGCAGACAGGAGTCCTCGCCGAGCAGGATGTCGCGCGTGGTAGCCACATAAGTCCTTCGAGGCTGCAAAACACGCACTCCTGGACTCCTGGAGAACAGCATCACTCTCCAAAGTGTCTGAATACCCTAAATCTCTTTTATGCATGTTGACCGGGAACACATGCGATTACATTCCGGTAGGATCACGGTGCAAAACCGATTCGGCGGGGCATCTCTTCGTCTCCCGTTTTACCTCCAGCACTCCAAACTCCGAGAGGGGGAAACTCACTCAACTCTCTCGCGTCCGCGCCGAACGGGCGACAGGAAACTTCGAGCCGCCGGTCGCCCGAACCCACCCAAGTCAAATCCGGACGTGCCGTGTCAGAAAGAGCGTCGTCCGTCGAACACGCGCGCTTACCGGGTCCCGTCGGTGGTGTGCGACGCTCGGTGTCCCGCGCGGGCGCCGCATGGCATTTTAACGGCTTACGTCCGTCTTTGGGGACCAAGGCTCGTTCTTGCAGACAAGACGTTCAGCGCGACGAACACACGGCCAGAAAGTTAACGGCGCTGACACCTGAACGCCATCAGTTATTTTTCACCGTGCGATCTGTTATCGGTCCAGCAAGTCCCGGTTTCACTAAATAAATAAATAAAAAGAAGAATTTTTTTTTTTTTTTAAAGAAATGAAATACGATGACGCCAACGCGCCGACGCCTTCCACAGCCCACGAGCGCGTGCAGACGGAGCGCCCCCGCCCCCGTGTCCTGATTTTCGGAGCGGATCCGCGAGAGTCGGCGAGTCCGCTCAGCCTCGCCGTGCGCTCGCGCTCTGCGCCCGGGCTGCGCTTGCATGCGCCTCCCACCTTGGGCGCCGTTATTGGCGGAGGGAGAAAATGGTCGGGGGGAGGAGGGGGTGGGACGGACCGACGCGGTTCGCTCTTGCATCGGGACCGGCCGTGGCGGAGACGTGACCGGACGGACGGGATTTAAAACAAACAAACTGGAAATCACGGCGCGCCGGTCCGAATTTATGATCGTGACCCCCGTTAAACCAACCTGCTCACCTGGTTCAGGGCCCTCTGTTTGTCACATGATTTTTTTCTTCTTTCTGTTTGTTTTTTTATCATTACGTCTTTTTAAATCTTTATTTCTTTCCAGTTGGCAGACTGGAATATGCTGCATCGTGGTGGCGGTCTCGTTTGTGTACTGCTAAAGTCGGTAAAGTAACAACAACAAAAACAACAACAATAACAATAATAATAATCTGCTCATAGGAAAATCTGAGCGTATGAATACTGTTCACCTGTACGAAAAAAAAGACGCAGGCGTCCCTCTCAGCATCGTCGTAGTCTAGTAGCTCATAGTCTCAGGATCAGGGGTTACGCCACATGCACTGGTGATCTGGGAGTAAATGCTGCCATCTAGAGGCGCGATGGGTAACAGCAAGCGATTAAGAAAATCCCGCTTGCTGCCTATTAAATGGAGCTTTAAATCTTTATCTCTGATATGAAGTCATTATTAGTATTGCATACATTAAAAAAAAAGGTCTGGTTATTGTCAGTGTAACTGTATGTGTTATGATTTATGGGGTTACGTTTCCCGAATTCTCTGTCTGTAGTTTTTTTGTACTTAGGGGCTTTCTTATTTCGTGGCAGCAGTGAGGCGGATGTACGGCACCAAATATTTCAGGGCAATTTCACAGCAGCCTGAGGTTCACAGGTGTGCCTTCAGGCTGTAGTCAGTGCCCAGAGAGAGAGAGAGAGAGAGAGAGAGAGAGAGAGAGAGAGAGAGAGAGAGAGAGACAGAGAGAGAGAGAGAGAGAGAGAGAGAGAGAGAGAGAGAGAGACTTAATCAGTTGGTTAGTTCCCCATAGAGCAAGTGTCATATAATTTGATCACAAAAGATAAACTGACATGAGCCACAGTTGCTGAATTTGAAGTCAAACTTACGTGGGCTAAAGGGTATAAGTTTGAGTGAGCGGTGTGAAATGGTGTTTGTGTGTGTGGCGTGTATATCTCGTGTTGATTAAAAGCCCACAATATCGTTGGATAACCTGAATCTTCCGATTTTGTAATGGGCTTGAACGTGTCCAATGCATCTCCGAGTGCCGTTAACGAGGTCACAACAGAGCGCGGATCTGTCTCTTTACCGCTAAACGCAAGAAGAAGCAAAAACGCGTTAGTCAGGTCTCTCCACTCCTGGTTAAATTCACCATGCATCAAGAGACATGTGTCGTCTGTTTATTACACACTATATGTCTGTTTGGTTGGACCGCATTACAAAAATCCTTCACCGTCTGTTCTTTAAAAAAAGTGTCAAAAGATCTGCTGACGTTACGGTTAGGTTCAGGTGTAAGCACAGTGATATTTAGCTGTGTGTGTGTGGACAGACAGAGAGAGTTGGAGGTCTCTAATTGAGAGTTGTGTACACACCCTGAACGAACAGTGGCAAATGGCATATGTGTGTGTTGGAGAGCAAATCTAATTTTCTACCCGCTTCCTCGTTTCCGTCGGTTCATTAGAGCCATCACGGCTGCCCGTGCTGGAGGCGAGGCTACCGGGGAACGCACGCGCCCACGGAACGTGAAGATTCCTCACACGTCGGCGCCTGAAAACGCCTCGCGACCTCTCACGCAGGAACGGAACAGAACTCGCGGGACGTCGCTTTCATCGCTGTCTCTTTCTAAATATATATTTTTAAAAGTTGAATAGCAGTGTTTAAAAATCCGACTTTCCCCTGACTCAGGACGGCGTGGAATTCATTTCACTTCAAATTCTAGCTTTCATTACTTACTCCCCCCCTTGTAAAAACGCTGGCTGCTATGTGAAATGACGTTTACCAATTTTAGGCTTTTGCAGGCCAACCCCCCCCCCCCCCCCCCCCAAAAAAAGGAAATAAAATTACGCATGACATCACATTATTGTTTGGAATAACAAAATATATCTCAGCAGTCTTGGGAATTCATCCACAGTGGACACAAATAAGAAGCGGCGTGTGTGCTGCAGGCTAGCAGTTAGCCAAGCATCGCTCATCTGACAGAAACTGTGTACATAACCGTTTCCTTCCTGGCTAAAGGTATACGGACAGAGTTGGATGGCCTCTCTGAATTATTGTGAGATTTTCATCGAAGGGTAGCCTTCGGAGACTTGTCAGTTAGGTACAATGCCACAGTGTCGGTCTCACTTGTAGTCACCGGGGCTATAGGCCCGCCCCTTAGTGAAAATCATCCATTTCATTGGTCATATTTCCTGTCATTTTGCAGACGGACTTCCACCACAGAACCTTTCAAAATATCACAAGAGTTCCTGCAGACGTGCTACTGGGCAGGTTTGATTAGTTCCTATGATTTGTTGCCATTGTACTGTAGTTCACTGAACACATGGTCTTGCAAGCAAAAAGCCCAAGAAATGTTACGGATTTAGTTTCATTTCAAAGAGTGATAGATCACCTACCTTTATTTAAAAAGCCTGCAGCCTGTAATTTTATGTTATTACCAAATAACAGTCCATATAGACTCTGGGTGTGTGTGTTTGCGTGTGTGTACGTGTGCGTGCGAAGTGCTACACACTGATTAAAGTGCGTTTGATGTGCTGATAGGAGGAACGTTTGTTCTGCCAGTTCTCTGTGGCAGGTGAACCCGGCGGCGTGAGGATAGGCGGGCACACCAGGGGCGGAGAGAGAGTGAGCCTGCCTGTCTGCATGCCGCCAGCATCTCTGGTCTGATCCTCAGATGAGCACGGCGCAGCAGCCGCGGTGGGGCATCCACGCGTTTCACGTGTCGACAGCGAGCAGTTGTGGACAGGTTGGTCGGTTTTTGTTTGCTAATATTTCCGCTGACAGGGAGGGAGAGGTTTCGTGAAGACGTCAGGCATACATGGGTTGCCCCACCCTCCTTCCGACCACTCCAAAGGTGACGATGAGAGTCCTCTTTGCCCGGCCAGAGGGGCAGGGGAGTTCAGGTTCAGAAGGATGTCCGCGGTTCTGCGTCGTCCAGTTGATTCCGTTAATTCATTCTACACGCGGCTTGAGATAATTAGCTAATCCATAAAGCCGGAACAAAATCCAGGGAAGGACTGTTACCTTCTTGGCCGGAAGCTCTCATCTCCGCTCCCAGACAGATGTCGAAATCGCGGTGAAGCGTGAGCGCTAACTTCCCTTGGCGTTCCGCCTCGTGTCCCCGAGGACTGGGAGTGTGCATTCTGGGAGACTGCATGGTGTAGAGTTTTCCCAGTGTTGACGGGCTCCACTTCACTGGATAATCATCTGATGAGCCTCATCGAATGGATTAGGGCTGTGAGAACAGAACAGTGCTGTCGCAGTGTGTGTGTGTGTGTGTGTGTGTGTGTGTGTGTGTGTGTGTGCACGCATTGGACACTGGGCCTCCAAAAATTCCGGTTGGGCCCTTCTGTCTCGGTTTATTTTATGTGTCTATAAACTAAAAGAATTATTAATGGACAGATGCTTTAACTTAACCACATCCCTCACCAGCCAGCCTGAACCTACAGGACCTCACACATTACAGTACCTCACCCACTACTGTGCCTCACACACTACAGTACCTCACACAGTACAGGGCCTCACCCACTACAGAACCTCATGCACTACAGGACCTCACCCACTACTGTGCCTCATATACTACAGGACCTCACACACTACAGGATCTCACACATTACAGGGCTTCACCCACTAGTGTACCTCACCCACTACTGTACCTCAAGCCCTACAGTACCTCACACACTACAGAACCTCACCCCCACAGTACGTCACACACTACAGAATCTCACCCACTATTGTACCTCACCCCCTACAGTACCTCACCCACTACAGTACCTCACCCACTACAGTACCTCATACACTACAGTACCTCATCCCCTACCGTACCTCACACACTACAGAACCTCACCCACTATTGTACCTCATACACTACCGTACCTCACACACTACAGTACCTCACCCCCTGCAGTACCTTACACACTACAGAACCTCACAAACTACAGAACCTCACACACTACAGAACCTCACCCACAAATGTACCTCACCCCCTACAGAACCTCACCCCCTACAGTACTTCACCCCCCACACTACCTCACACACTACATCACCTCCTCCCCCACAGTACCCCACCCACCACATAACCCCACCCACTATTGTACCTCACCCCCTACAGTACCTCACACACTACAGAACCTCACCCCCTACAGAACCTCACCCACAAATGTACCTCACCCCCTACAGAACCTCACACACTACAGAACCTCACACACTACAGAACCTCCTACACTACAAAACCTCACCCCCTACAGTACCTCACACACTACAGAACTTCACCCACAAATGTACCTCACCCCCTACAGAACCTCACACACTACAGAACCTCACCCCCTGCAGTACCTCACACACTACAGAACCTCACCCACAAATGTACCTCACCCCCTACAGAACCTCACACACTACAGCCCCTCACCCCCTCCAGAACCTCACACACTACAGAACCTCACCCCCTACAGTACCTCACACACTACAGAACCTCACCCCCTACAGTACCTCACACACTACAGTACCTCACACACTTTTTCTTTTAGACCCCTCTTAATTATAAGGTGTCTCATGGAAGACAAATGTGGTTTTTAAACTGATCTTTCAAGTGTGATAAATTCATTATTTGAAAATACTTTGAAAACCTAAAACGTGAAAGTCATTCCATTAAAATAAATGAAAATCTATTTTATCAAAGTGGTGGTTCCCAGGAGCAAAGGTTCTCAGGAGAATTTTTATTTGGCCAGTAGTCTCAGCTCAATATGGCATATATAAAAGAAAATCATGAGTAGTTGGCTGAATTATTCACACACACACACATTCACACGTTTATAGTCATGAATCATGCTATGCTCCATCTTTCTGGCTCAACAGCTCATTGGCCACGCCTCCCTAGTCACACCTCATTGGCCACACCCCACTATCCACACCTCATTGGCCACACCTCACTGGCCACACCTCCTTCTTCCACACCTGGAGGACCTTACCTGCACCCTTTATAAGGCTCTTTTGTGTTTAGATACATTAACCATGCCATGTCTCTCATGCCTTTTTTTCACTCTGCCTTTTTCCTGTCTTTGAACACCTTTTAACAATCGTTTCCACACTTGCGTCCACTTTTTCAAACCACTTAATGCCTTCATCATATCAGCAGACTATGAGAACTAGACTTTCTGTATTTCTTTTCTATATTGCTTTCAAACAAATGGCATTCAATCACCACTTCCTCCAAAATTCATGAATCCTTCTCTCAGTCTGTGTTCACCACCAGCAAAAGTCTGTACAGCTACAGCAAATTTAAACACTCTCTTTTTTATGATTAGCCAAGCTCCTGGCATCCATGTTTCTATGGTTTCCCTGTCTCGTGTTATTGTTTTGCTTCCGTTCCTTAGTTTCGTTCTCTCCACCCCGCATCTGTTTTCCTGTCACTACCTTTCACCTGTGTCTGGTTTAGAGTTGATTAGTTCATGTATTTAAACCCTGTCTGGTTCCCTGTGTCTTGGCTGTTCATTGTATGTATGTAAGTAGGTTAATTGTTTATTTAAGTCAAACTGCTGTATGTAATCCATGTATGTAAAGTCATGTTTATTTATCCCAGCCTGTATGTTAATTCTAGCATCCGTTTATTCAAGCCTCCTTGTGTTTCATTCTAGCCGCTGTTGTGTTTATTAGTTGTTCGTGTACCCTAGCGCTTGTTTTTGTCATGTATTCTTGGACTCTCTATGTTGGCTCTATGACCCTGGACTACTCGGACGACTACGACTCTGGATTTGCCCCTAACAAATCTCGCTCTTCTCCGCACATGCGTCCGCCTCCTCACTGCTCACCGTTGCACTCTTCAAAACCGTTAATGTTCAGTTCGAAACCCAACAAAATTCTGACCACTGCAGATGGAAATAGGTTGCACTTTGAAAAATAAATGAAAATACACACTTGAAATAGGCAAGATGGATTATTCTGATTTTAGCAGAATGTTTATTCAGTGTATTCAGTTTTTTTGGTTCTTGTTGTTTGTAGTCTTACCGTCGATACCAAAGTGGTCCTACTGGCATTGAAATGTGCATGTTTATATCGAAAATACGTAGTTGTAGAACAGATATGGTTCCAATATTAATGTCATTTCTACCAACGACCTAAACGGTCCAGCGTTGGCCGTCTTACGGTCGGCTTTCACTTTCTGTAGCTTTCTGCTGAACAACATGGAGGCGGAAGACGTTTCCTTTTCTGCGTGGAGACGGAAGGTTTCTGACCATCACCCGAATGTCCAGATGTCACTCCTAGATGCAGTGGCTGGTGGGGGTATGGACCTAAAAGCAAAACACACCCAGGGCTGGGGACGGCACATGAAGAGATATTTTTATAATTGGTGTCTGGCAAGAGACAATGTTCGCTGTGATGGTGAAAATCTATGGCCTAATACAAAGGACAGCATAGATGGACCAGTCCAACAGTAAACATCTAACAGTAAACATCTAACAGTGAACATCCAACAGTAAACATCTAACAATAAACATCTAACAGTAAACTTCTAGGCAGATTATGTGAACTGTGTGATGTGCAAATTACTGTACATAGTGAAAATATTGATTTGCTATGACTGTATTTGTTATTGATTGTATATATTTTTCATTTCCAAGCTACAGTGTATTGCACCATGAGAACAAATGTATAAATACAGTAAAGGCCATGAATAATATGGTATGTACAGTAAATATTGTTATTCTGGGATTCTTATATGGTAAAATGTTCATTCATTACATATATACACAGACACACATAATATATATACACACACTCATTATACATACACAAACACACACATACACTCATTACGTATACACGCACACATACACACACACACACACACACTACATATATATACACACACACACACTACATATATACACACACACACACTCATTACACACACACACACTATAAAAAAAAATAGCAAGAAAATGGGGATTCTCTCAGTCTCTAAACAGTGTCACACCATCAGACTCTAAACAGTGTCCCACCATCAGACTCTAAATGAGTGTCTTACCATCA
The DNA here is from genome assembly GCF_041902795.1 of Electrophorus electricus. Classification (NCBI taxonomy): domain Eukaryota; kingdom Metazoa; phylum Chordata; class Actinopteri; order Gymnotiformes; family Gymnotidae; genus Electrophorus; species Electrophorus electricus. The sequence continues at coordinate 14,511,693 of NC_137498.1, forward strand.
GACTCTAAACGAGTGTCTCACCATCAGACTCAAAACAGAGTGTCTCACCATCAGACTCAAAACAGAGTGTCTCAACATCAACCTCTAAATGAGTGTCTCACCATCAGATTCTAAATGCGAGTCTCACCATCAGACTCTAAACAGTGTCTCACCATCAGACTCTAAACAGTGTCTCACCATCAGACTCTAAATGAGTCTTACCATCAGACCCTAAACAGTGTCTCACCATCAGACTCTAAACAGTGTCTCATCATCAGAATGCACACAAAGACAATGTGACTGAAATATACAGACAATCAAAAACACCACCTCTCCTCACCTCCACACTACCTGTCTCACTTTCCCTGCAACACATCTCTCATTGTCTCTCAAACATGAACCAAAATCACCTCACACACACACACACACACACACACACACACACAGTCTTCATCACCCACCGAGCCCCAAAGCGTCCGCGAGCAACACTATATTGAGTTTAGAGAAAATCGTTATTTGTCCCTCCATGTGTTTCCCTCATCCCATGGGCCGAGCTGTTAAAAACACATCCCATTAAATCGGCCCTGTGGACTGTTCTGAGATCAGTAGAGTGCGCCCCCTGCAGCCAGCACAGTGAGTGGCACAACTCCCTGCTCCGGGGACAGACATCTATAAACATGACCAGTGTGTGGGGGAAGGTGTCACAGAAAAAACCAACCAAACCCCCCCCCGTCTCCATCAACTGGATCAAGTGAAAAAGTGGCAGCAGGAAAATACATTAAAAAAATAAGTAGCTGGACCAGGTCCAACTCTAATGGACCCGGCTGAATATCTATAACGGTGGGGGGGTATCCTGTGTATGAGGGAGGAGAGTGATTTATGGGTAATTACACCATAAGACAAGGACAAGTGTTTGACAGCTTGGATGTTACAGAGGCCGTCTACTGCTCTGTATTTATAAACCGCAAAATGTTATGGGGAGATTTTTAAGTTTGATGTAAAAGTAACGACTCTCCAATCCCAGAAAGGTAGTCTATATCCAAGGAAAAAAGTCTAACTTCTTTAGGCATTGTATTTTTAGAGCTAGAAGTGTGTGTGTGTGTGTGTGTGTGTGTGTGTGTGTGTGTGTGTGTGTGTGTGTGTGTGTGTGTGTGTGTGTGTGTGTGTGTGTGCATGCGTGCGCGGGAGACCTTAAAGCACAATGGCTGTCAAAGGTTCAGGACTACTACTAGTTCACACACCACAGGATTTAAGTCCAGCCTTCCTCTGGCCCACAGAATCCTGCTGCACATACTCCTGTCCCTGACACAGAGAGAGAGAGAGAGAGAGAGAGAGAGAGAGAGAGAGAGGCAAGATATTTGGGACAGTCGATATCTGAAGATCTGGAAACACGCAGCACACACAGGTAGCAAGAGAGATGAGTAAGTGTGGGTGTGCATGTGTGCGTTCGTCTGTGTGTGCGTGTGTGTGTTTCAGAGGGGAAAAAGAGAGAATATGTGAGAGACAAGGAAGGTGTGAGTCAGAAAGACAGACAGAGAAGACATTGAGATGCAGACAATCACACACTGGGCCATAACGCACGCCACCGTACTGGGAGTGGAAACATCAGAACCCATTTCCCCACCTTGGGTTCACAGTGCTGGCAGGAAAAGACTGGTTGCTAAAAGACAACGAAAAGACCGATTACATGTACTTCAGAGGAGAAGGACCTCGGTGTGTCACCAGGAGAGTTGTGTGTGTGTTTGTGAGAGAGAGAGAGAGAGAGAGAGATTAGAGCTCTCTACCCAGAGAGCAGAAACTCTGCCAGCAATGCAACAAAGACACTGTAGAGACAGAGCTACACTTCCTCTCTGAGTATGAAATATTTGACCTGATATGTCAAAGGTACTTAACAAAGTGTGAAATGATACACTCCAACTTTAACTGTCTGCCGAACACTGACAAACCGCCCGTCCTGTAGCTGGGCGATATATATCTGCCTTTAAAACATCCAAACACAGCACGCACACACACACACACACACACACACACACACACACACACACACACACACACACACACATGCGCACAAACACACACACACACACACACACATACACACACACACACACACACACACTCACAAACACACACACACACACACACACACACACTGTATTGCCCTGTTTGTAAATACCTTTATGTATTTATTATTTCCTCCTCTTCTTATTATAATTTATGTATTTTCCTTTCTTTTCACTTCTCAAGTGACTTATTAAAGTGAGAAGGGGGTTTGCGAGGGACAGAGAAAAAGAGAGGGAGGGGTTATGAGCTCGCAGGAAGCACCGCAGCACACCAGCAGGGACATCCCGGCACTGGAGCGTGTGTTTGGCGCCCCTGCTGGCAGGAAAAACGCAGGCATCTCTGCTGCTTTGATGGGAAAAAAAACAAAACAAAACCTCTCTCAGTGGGCTATAAAGCCGAACAGTCGACTGTTCTTAGATTTGTTCGATTCTGGTTCGATTCTGTAATTATGGGGTCGTTGTACCCCTGAATGTAATACAGCTAATAACTTAACATCATAACTTATGGAATAACTTATGGATCATAATATTTCTGAGGGGGACTCGGTCCAGGTCGACGTCTCTGCTCTTCTTAACGGCCCCAGCTGCTACTAAATATGTTAGAACTTTTTTATTATCATAAAATATCTTTCCTAAGAGCTTAATCTAATAACATTCCATATCCAGGTAAAAGGTTTTCTCCTGGCATTCTTCTGAGGCTAAATGCTTGCTGGAATTGTCCCAAATCACCAAATCATTCAAAGAACGGATCCTGTAGTATTAGACCAAGTACGGGTCAGTACATAAATACTAAAATACTAAACTGCCGAGTGCAAGTTTTTTTATTCCATCGAATAAAAAATAAATAAAAAAATGTAATTTTATGCTGGCGCTCATGTGACACCGTAGGACATCTGAACGTTTGCATTCTTAAGGCGAGGCACTGACAAATGCGCTAACGTTTTCTCTTTATTTATTTATCTTCATTTATTTATTTACTTATCTATCGCGCTCTCGCTTGGGGGAAATTGCTGCCAAATGAGTTAACGAGTTCGCCTGCAAGCCGTCTTGCTTCCCTGGCAGAGATACAAACCACACCCGCACGGCCAGCTCGGTTATTCGTGTCCGTTTTTCTAGCCTCGTTTTTTGTTTTTTTAATGTGAGGCTGATAAATTCCATGGCAGCGGAGATGGATCGAGGCTTCGAGTAACTTTTTTTTTTTTTCCTTGGCCTGCACTGGCCAAAAGCGATCATCTTTCAGTATCGATTTTGCCATCAGCACCTGTGCAAAACAGAGAGAAAGAGAGAGAGAGACAAAAACATAGGAAAATATTTTTGACTAATGGAGCAAATATTTTTGACTAAACTCTCTGTAAATAAAAAAAACCCAACAAACAAAACTGGTTTCAATCTGGAACTCGCAATAGTAACAAATGCTTTCTTGACATTTGCATTAATTTTCCTTGTTTCCTCAGGTCAACAGACAGGAAGCTGGAGCTTCTGGCAGGAAGAAGCTACCGTGGCTAAAAGCCAGAGCCTCCAGCGCTGACGGGCAAATGCGGCAATTATAGGATGGCTAAGAGGTGGCTGAGTTCTATCTTATCTTATCTGGGCCTATTTAAGGGTTGCCGTGGCAGAGAGAGGATGAGACAAGCATCTGGAAAATGGCATTGCTAGCAGGGAAAAGTCTGGAATTTTCCGTGCTGTCTGCTGCACTGCAAATGAGCCTTGGGGTTTTATTTGAACAAAGAAATAAAATTTAATCTTGGCATAAAATTGCATATGTGCACCAGGGCTAATGTAACTGTAATACTGTTAGATTAATATTACTGTTGTAGAATACTGTACACTATTAACGTAAAAGGATACAAGACGTTTTGCACTATAATGTCTGAATTAAGAAAATATGTTGACACAAAAGCTGCTAGATAGAAATGCAGCATATGAATCTTTCAGCATCTTTGCAGGCCCCATGGCCCTTCAGATTGTGGTCAAAGTCTCTGAGTGCTCGTTCGAATGACTGGAGAGCCGTTTAGCTGAAAGGGAACCCTCTAGTCCGAGATACACATCAGTCCAAACTGGTGGTCCTGGAAAATGGTAGATTCTGTTCTTCCTTTCTAAACTTATGTAGCAGGGCCATGTGAGATCTTCACTGCTTAAGACCATAAAAACCGAAGATCTCTTTCATTGCAGTCCCAATAGTTGTCCTCAGAACCTCACTCCTCTCAATTGTACATTGAAGTCATGAACAGTATTGCCTTCTTTTAACATTTTGAACACAGTTAAAAAGCACCTCAGCTGCAGTTCCATGATGGTGAGTTTAAGTTGATTTCCCTGTGCAGTTCTTTAGCCTCGCCTGCCCATGCTTCCCTTTGTTCCAACCATTTTATACAGTAAACACCAAAAATGGATGAAAGAGAAATGCTTCTGCACAGTATGTAAGCTGGGACCTGTGACCTGGAAAGCAAATGCAATGACCACTACTCTAGATAAATCAAGAGAATTCAAGATCTATATCAATCAATAATTATCCACCTGTTATGCCCACCTGTATGTCTGCATTCTGTGTTACAGGTTTTGCCTCTGCCTCTATCTCAATCTACACCAGGTTTTCTGGTAAGCAGAGGACAATATAAAAGGAAGAGGAAGAGACAAAATGCTTGGATTAGGGCTCATTGGAGAAGAGTTTCCTCCTCCTGCTCCTCCTCCTGTTCCTTCTCCTGCTCCTCCTCCTGCTCCTCCTCCTGCTCCTGACTTGTTGCTACATTTTGAGCTTGTGTTTGCTAGACTTTATGTGTATGACTTTGGATTTGCCCCTTGTTTGATGGCTTGTTAATATATGTTTCTTGTGTCTTATATATATATATATATTGTCCTGTATATAGTTACACACTGGTGGTAGGGAGTGGCTGCCATTTTGTTTGGGTGTGGGTTTATCTTTGTTTCAAACAGTGTAGTCAGTATATTCATTGTAAGTTTCTTTTTGTTAGCTTAGTCAGTTGCTGTTTTGTTTCTAGTGTGGTTTTGTTGTGTTGGCCTTGGTCACTTCTGATGCAATTGCACCAGTTTCTTGTCTTTAAACACCTAAAGCTTGTAACTTCACTAGATCTTTGCTGTCAGCTTTGTCTGGTTATTCATCCTGTTACTTATTTCTACTGTTGTAATACTCGACCCTGTGTTACGGCCTCCCAGCCTAGACAGGGTCGTAACATAATTGGGGCATAATTGGGTCCTTTGTTCCTTTTTTTCTTTGCCCTTTGTGTGTTTTGGTGGGTTTTCTGTGCTGGTTGGTTGTGTTCTTTTGTTGGTGGGGTGGCTGTGTGGTTGTGTGTAGTTTGGGTTTTGCCATAGTGTGTTGGGAGCACTTGTGTTAGGATTGTGAGTTTTGATTAGTCTGGTTTTACTCTTTGTTCTACCCTGGAGCAGTTTGATCTGTGTAGAAAGGCAGACCTGTTACTACTAGCAAATTTCTTTGATGTTGTGGTGATCTGTTCAGCCACAAAATGGGAAATCAAAGAAGTCTTAGCGGCCTGCTTAGTACAAGACGGAGTTTTGCCAGAACGAGGTGGTCCTGTTGGTGTTGTGGTGAACCTGACACAGGGCATGTCAATGGTGAAAACCAGAGGCGACTATGTGGTCGGCTCACGCATAGAGCCTCAGGTCATCCAGTTTCTTGGTGGGTGACCAGATGCTGGAAATCAAGAGGCAGGAACATGAGACAGAGTTACTGAGGGTGCAGGCCTTACAGCTTGAGGTAGAAAAGGCAGATAAGGAGGCTGCGATCTGAAGGCAGAGCATGGGTCCGGAGGGTCCTATTCCTCGGATGGCTCGGCTAACGGCAGTACCCAGGTACCAAAATCACGCCTGCCAAAATCACAGTAGTGCCAGTGCATGTTTACAACAGCAGGCCTTAGACCTTTGTTGCTCACTGTGTGAAACCATGACAACTAAAGCCACAACAAACACCCAGACCACAAATGGCACCTCTCTCTTCTATCAGCCTTACAAGCTACCGTCTGTCCCTAATGTATTTTTAAACTTCTTTTTAAAGTTTGATGATGTAAACCCACTATGTTTTTAAAAGGTATTGGACATGAAACACAAGAGGACTCAATGCATTTTCATATGACTTTATTTATAATTACTTATTTAGTTACTTGAAAATTTGAAATTAAGCTTATCAAAACAACAAAGACAATACAAGAGAACAATATGTAAAATTAAATTTTGGAGTATATTTGGAGTGTGTCTGCTGCTCTCTCTCCCTGTAGAGTGTGTTCTCTGTCTTATTACAGGAGATGAGATGTGTGATCACCTGTGTCTGCTGTTCTCTCCTCCTCTAGAGTGTGTTCTCTGTCTTATTAGAGGAGATGAGATGTGTGTGATCACCTGTGTCTGCTGTTCTCTCCTCCCCCTGTTTGTCCAGCTCTGCTCCCCTACTGTCTTCGCTTATGAACTTCAGAATGAAACCAGACAGAGTGAGACACACAGATCATGGTTTGTGTGTGTATTTGTACATGTGTGTATGTTTGCGTTAATGACCATGTGTGTTTGCGTGTGTTTACCTCTGTATCTCAACTAAATGACTCCTCTGTATCCTAACAGTAGCAGCAGAACTGGAATGGTGATGTAAGTCATGGTTGAGTGAGTGGACACTTCTGAGTATAATCAAACCAATAAGGGGGGTTTACATGTTTACATATTTGTGTGTTTTTGTACTGCATTGAATCTGTGTAGGTAAAGACATTATTTAATTACAATAACAATACACGCATCAGTGGGTATAGGATAGTAATATAAGATAGAAACACAACCCAGTTGTGTCTCTACATGTTTGCATAAGAGAGAGAAAGAGTGAGAGAGAGAGAGGACTGCATCCTGTTTCTGATGGTGCATGTACAATGCACTCTGTGTGTGTGTGTGTGTGTGTGTGTGTGTGTGTGTGTGTGTGTGTGTGTGTGTGTGTGTGTGTGTGTGTGTGTGTGTTAGCACATGTGTTTTATGATGTTAATAAGAAAACATAAGAGTATTCTTACCTTCAGCAGGGGCCCCTGTGCTGTCCTCACTGTGTCTGCCAGCAGGCCTTTGAGAGGATGTGGTTACTGGTCTTGTCTGGCCAGTGATCACTGGAGTAGATTTTGTAGTTTTAAGTGGAACCTCTGGAAGGAGAGAAGATTTCATACCTGGGATGAGAGTTACGTGATCAGAGTCCTGCATTTCTTACTACAGGATAATATTTGGTTTGGTTTGGTTGGTTTGGTTTGATTCATGCTGTAATGCTCACTGTCTTTAAAGATTGGGTACTGTTCACATAAACTCAGGAAATACATTTCCTACATGACTTTGCAACAAAACCACGCAGCAATCTCACTATGTGAAGTATTCTATCAGGAAATGTCCCTCAGTTCAGTTAGAATATGCTACACACAACATCTGATGAGTAAAAAACAGGAAATACAGGCAGTGGTAGCTCTGTGGTTAAGGGCTTGCCTTGTAATTGGAAGATTGTGGTTTCAAGCCCCAACACTGCCAAGTTACCACTGCTGGGCCCCTGAGCCATGCCCTTAACCCTCAATTGCTCTAGTTGTACTCAGTCATAATTGTAAGTTGCTTTGGATAAAAGTGTCAGGTAAATGAAATATAATGTTAACATATTGTTTAAAACAAGACTGCTGAAGGTTCTTAAATGGAGAAAGAGAGAGATCTAGTTAAAATCTCAGTACAGCTCAAAACTGCTTGTGGACTAATGAAAACTGTAGTTAATTTACCTGTAATATCTACACATCTAATGAGAACCATGACCTCTTACCTTTATCTGGGGTCTCTGTGCTGTGTGTTCCAGTAAGCCTTTGATATGATGCTGTGGTTGAAGGTAGTGGTCTAGTCTGGACTTAGACTGGCTACGGGGGGGAATTGAGTAACATCTCTGTTAAACTCAAAGCTACATGTGGACGAAATTAAAACTGCCAAAGTCTCTTATACCTGTAATATCAAGTAGCACTCTCCTGATGGGCTTACTGTTGATGGAATACACATACACTCCTTTATCCTCCTCAGTCAGCTGTGATATGAGTAGAAAGACATTTCCTGGAGAATCACTGAGCTGCTGAACTCTGCCTGTGTAATGCTGAGTCTGGTCAGTGGGGTAGATTTCTTTGTCTCTGAAGGTCAATTTAAGAGTGTGTGCTTTGGTCTGTAGTCCAGTCCTGGAGCAGGGCAGTAGTACACACCCTCCCACATGACCCTGTAGATTCGTCTGTCCAGCTGTGGATGTGCAGTCAGTGGAACACACAGGAATCAAAGCAGATCGTTATAGACACATAGTTCAAATAAACTGTCATGTAATCATAATAATCATGTGTTTAAGAAGTACAACTCCATGGTGATCTTTAGAATGTTAATAGTGTTGACCTACAAGGAGATGGCAAAGACATTTGCAATGCATGTGTAAAAAAGCAACATACAGGTTAGTATAAAATGAGTTTTGTTAAGTCAGTAGAAATAGAGATCTGATGCCTTTTACCTCTAACAGTGAGTTGCATGTCTGTGTATTCACTCCTATTAATAAAACACCTGAAGTATCCCTCATCCTCTTCAGTCAGGTGTGATATGAGTAGAGAGGTTTCCTGGAGAGTGAGCAGTACCCAGCTGAACTCTGAACACCTGAGGTCTGTTTTTTCATTGTGTAGTTTCACAGATCCCAGAGAGCCCCTGGTGCCTCTGAGAACTAGACATGCATGTTGTGGTTTCAGTGTGGGGGTGTCTGTGGGGGAAGAAAGAGGAGGCTTGAGAAACCACCAGAAGCCTGAAAAAGCCTCCTTGTTGACAACTTGCCATTAAAGCAGCCATGTAACACAGCCAGTCTACTGGTAGACAAAAACTGCATACACTACTTATAGTGTAGCCATGACACTTTATAAACATAAAATACATAAATACAGCAAACATCATACAGCGTAAGTACATAAAATCAGCAATAGTGTGGGTTGTTTTTTGGTAATGAATGGTGTTTCAGACTATGGATGTTTATGTCCCCTCCACCACAAATATTTTTTTTCTTGTAATAAAGTGTAAACATTTGTATTATTCTATTTATTATGTATTTGAAAGATATTTGACAAGGCAGTTAAACAGAGCCTGGGTGATCAGTTATAATTAGACTCTGCCTTTGCTATGAGCTGTTACACTTAATACTAAAAACTGCTGGTTAAAACCACAAGGACCAAAACCACGACTAACAGCTCGCTCAGACCACGTGTTTCTTTTTAAACAGCTCAGCTAGCAAAGAGGTTCTAAATCCAGTCATTGTGGCCCCCAGAAACATCATTATTTCTCATGTTCCTGTGCTTCATACACCTTCACTTGGGCCCAATCACATTTCACCCCTTGACCCTACCACTTAGCCCTGGCCCTCCATATGCAGTGTTCATGAGTAGGGGTTGGGTGTCTGATAGAGGGCTAGGATGAGGTCTTAGGGCTAAATGGCCCTACTGAGGGTTTCAGAGTCTCACTCCAAATTGAGTCTTGGGAGAAATTTCTCAGAATCCCTTGTGAATCATTGAAAAAATATTTTGTAACTCAATCCCAAGGGGCAAGATGACACTTGAAAACAAGGGGTAGGAGGAAAAATGAGAGGGGATTGGGCCTTGGTAAAAATCTAAGCAATAAATCTAAGAATAAAATGGTTTAAAACATATTACTTTTAATATGCATGGTTTTACCTAATCCTAGAGATATATAATAAAGTTATCTGTTACAAGACAAGGGGGTTTTCAGATCCAGTACAGACTTTAAGTCCTATAAGATCAAATACATTTGAAAAAAGAACTAAAATTCTTACTCTCTAATTCACCATCTTAAAAAAAAGAGATCCCCTCTAAAATCCTCAATGTCAGACCTAGCTACCATACATCGTGCATTCTTTAAATGGAGAACAGCATTTTGAAGTCTGATTTCTGACTCAGTCACTACTGAAATGGTCAAACCAGAACTGTATACATATTTTTACAATTATGGCCCCTCCACTTACTGGCTTAGAAGCAGTGTTACTGTGATTCTTATTACTTTATCTGACACCAAACCAGAGGTGATAAATCTGATTTTGAACCCTGATAGACTCAGAGGGATCTGGATGTTGCACCAATTGCTGTGATCAGATCATCATAGTGAATCAACATACAAGACAACGCACCAGGAATGCACAACTCGGGATAATAGGACCTCTAGAAAGTTGGACTAGACATTAATTGCTTTTTTTTTAATTTGTTAAATTTATTTTTCTTTTTAAATTGTTATTATTGTGGTGACCATTGTTGAGCAGAGGAGGATGGGCCCCGCTTTTGAGTCTTGCTTCCTCTCAAAGTTTCTTCCTCTTACTTCTTCCTCTAAGGAGATTTGTCTAGAACTGTTGCCCTTGGCTTGCTCACTGAGAGCTTGGACTTGATCATTTGTAAAGCTGTTTTGTGACAACATCTGTTGTAAAAAGCGTTATATAAATACACTTTGATTTGAAAGAACTCATTTATAAATGAGTCACAGGTAAGTCAGAGAGTTTCGAGATTAATGTATATTTGTCACATTGCCACATGTTTTAGAATTACATAGTTTCCATAACTTAAGTAATATGTGTATGAAACAATGACAAATATCACCAACATGCCTAATGTTATAACTGCCCCTGATTTGTGTGTTAGAGACTGCTATGATTGGTCTGTCAAAACAAATGAAGACCCATTCAAGTCTCACTGAAAACCTTTATTACCATTCAGATGCCTGAGTTTGTGCACAGTAAACACAGCACCACCCAAGGCCCAGAGCATGGTAAACATTGTGCCACCAGGGCAGAGGGGACGGTAAACACAGTGCCATGTAGGCCCAGGGCACAGTAAGTCCTCACGATGACATTGTTTCTTAATGGTGAGGCCAAGGTTTCTGTCGGATAGTGTAGTGGACAACATACATTCTACATAGTGCAGCTTTCACTTTATTTGGAGAATTAAGTCCATGATTGTAGACATTTATTTAATAGTCTATAGACTGTCAACTTGGTTATTTTAGCTTTCATTTTAATTGGACAGTCCAGTCTGAAAGCAACAGTACATTTGTGGTGTGAGTAGAGTTCACATCTCTAGTGGTGGAGTGACATTCTTACAGAAGGAGGACCAGTTTTTTGGCCAACAAACATGTTACTCCTGCAAACAAATTCCATATCAAATCTGAAACTGAACCACACTACTCAAACTGAACATGTGCAATTAAAATACACCCTGACTTATGTTTCATGCACTGCATTATGTATAAATAAATCAAAAATAATGTATTGAAATTAAATACTCCTTTAAACATCTGTTCAACCTTTTTTAAGTCTCAGGTAGCCAGTTCTGTGGCTGCCTAATTCTACCTGCTGTTGTAACAGACACAGTTGTACTGCGCCTTTAAGAGGGAGCTTTATGGTTATGTAGATAGATAGATAGATAGATAGATAGATAGATAGATAGATAGATAGATAGATAGATAGATAGATAGATAGATAGATAGATAGATAGATAGATAGAGAAAGAGAGAGAGTGTCTGAGGGGAGAACTGTCACCTTTCTGCTTGCCTTCTCAGCGCTCCTTTTGCTTTGGTAACGCTGTACGGTGCTTTTTACTGTTTCCTTTACGTATAAGTAGAATGATGTGACCTGGCTTGAAGTGGTCAAGGAGAGAATAAAAGTCTTTCAGATTGCCCACATCAGTGTGTGTGTCACTCCAGGTTTACTCCACGCATCGCGGTTACCCCGTAGCCCCTGTTCCTCACTCCAGGTAAGAAGCGTTACACTGTTTTCATTAATAAGCCTTTGAAGTACTTTGGGTGTCGTAGTGAAATGAACTGACCAAACAGCAGTGAGGGAGGTTATGTTGGGTCTCACCCCCTGAGCTTCTACATCGTATCTCTGTGACAAAGGACGGAGCCACTTAACTAAGAATGAGACCGTCCTCACTGACAATGTGAGAATATCTGATAGATCACTGACTGATAAGGAAGAAAGAGGATGTACCACATGACAACTTACAAAACCTACTGCATTTCTATATTTGGTGTGTGTGTTGTGGTTAGTTTGTCAGTTGCATCTGAATACACTTCCTCTCCACTATAAGTGTAGCTGTGAAGTCATTCAGTAGACTGTATTGAAGAGTGTGGACGGTGTGTATCAGCAGTCCTGCTGTAGCTGTGTGTAGTGTGTGTGTAACTCAGTAAGAATGCAGGTGTGTGTTTATCTGCTCCTTGTGCTCCACGCTGCTGATGGTGAGTGTTACCTTTTCTCTACAGGTGTTGTCATCCTCATACATTAAATTTGCACAAAGGTATTTATATCTGAGAGCAGCAGCTCACTACTTACCCCAGATTCTGTCTATCTATCAAGAAATGTTTGAAGTCCAAATTTTGCCTCTTTAGTTTAGAACACAAGCTGTTAAATGCGAACGTTGCTAACAAACACTGGAGGTCAACAGCAGCTCAAATATAGCCTTCATAAATACATGCCCACAGACTTCTCTCAAGCCGGTCAAACCGCATCCAAGTGTTAATAAATGTCTCCCAGACTAGTCGGTGTGTCGTATAACTCACTGTAAACTAGACAAGTGAAGAAACACGTCACCGGGAAGCGACCTGGATGAGGTTTGAGGACATGTAGCTCGATATCACTTATTTACAAATCCTATTAGCTATCGTTGCTGTTGGCTTCCAATGTTTGTTAGCAACGTTAGCAGCTTTTTGTTCTAAAGGAGCGAAATATGGACTCCAAACATGTCTTGTCCACCCGGGTTAAGGGAGAATAAAGTAAATTTGATTCTTCGTTGACCTGACCCGTTAAGTGGCACTGAAATCTGTGCTGTGTTTCGGTCCGGTAGAGAGTAACCGGTGCTAATTACTTGCTAATTGCTAATTAGTTACTTCAGACCAGCATAAGGTAGGAATTGTAGGAACATTACTAAGACTGACAAAATTAAGAAACAGAGTATTGTGACTTTAACTAGGAACATTTCGGTCTATAAGTTTGTACTTTTATAAAACTTATAATATATATATATATATATATATATATATATATATATATATATATATATATATATATATATATATAAATATAAATGTGCTCACTTGTGCTCACTTGTTTATTTCTGTTTGTGCTGTTTGTGCTTCTGTATCCAGCTGCCTATGACAGAGGTCACACCTCATTGTGGTTGATTTGTATATGTGGTACAGTATTTTACATGTGGTGTATGATGTATGTGTTTGGTGCTTCTGTGTGTTTTCCCAAGTGGGGAGTGGGTGTGGGTTTGGGGGAGAGACTACAGAGGATTCTGATCTCATGAGTGTTGACATACAAAATGTCACACGCTTTATGAAAAGCAAACACTTCATCCAAAACTATTTCCAAAATGATATTTTTGCATCAAGCATCTATACAAATATAAAATGTATGGCTTTTTCTGCATGGCAACTACACACTGATATGATAAATGGAAAACACTACTAGCTTGTGTTTTTTAAGTTTCCACTGTGCAGAGCACAGCATTCTGCTGTAAAGTTCTGTCATAGTACTCACACGTACATGTATTTTCACAAATATACAGACTATGTATGTATATTCAGTACATACACACCATAAAGTAAAACACAATTACAAGGGGAAAGTTAAATTTTTTGCATGAACATTACTGCAACACACATACTGTATATACCGTAATATATAGAAGATAACAAAATAGGCTTGTAATAATGAAACAGAAATTAGGGTGCATCTTGTCTCCTGCAAGGGTTTGGCTACAAGATCTTATCAACATCACAGATGTCTGGTCAGGCAGTGAGGGAAGTACCACCTGGAGTGACGTATCCACCCCTGACATGCTCCATCATCAATGTCACCACAAGCTTCCTCCATCACCTGGAGAACGTGTATGTGTAGGTGGGGTTGGTGCTCATGGACCTTCCACCTCCATGCTGAAAAGAACTCCTCAACAGGATTTAGGAAGTGGTGGAAGGTGAAGCACAACACATCATGGGTGTTCAGTGTGTACCAGAGCAGCCTGGCAGAAACTTGTTATTGCAGACAACAACAAACCAGGACTGCTCTGGTCCAGTCCCCTGGTGATGGGCAATGAGTGTGTTGTGTAGTGTATGGAGGAAGGTGATGACGTGGGCAGTTGTAGGGACCGAGAGTGACATGATGATGAATGACATCATTCTGGCTAATGGCTGCACACATTGTGACATCACTCATGTGCTGCTCAGGGACACTGACTATAGTGTAGTGACTTAGATTAGGCTGGACCCCTGCTCAGCTTTTCTGAAACACAACCCATGCTTAACTATTTGGTCAACCAAAGTAGCCCAGATCTCATCTGTGATGGTTGCTCTTCCTCATCCTCTCCCTCCAGTATTGGCCTCCATTTATATCCGACAAAGATATCAAGCCACGTTGGTGGCCCGAGTGCCGATGGGTACGGAGCAGGACGTGCAGACCCCCTCGTCTGTGAAAGACGTTTATTAACATAAAACATGGGACAACAACAGTGGCACTCTCATACAGCGGGTGAAATAAGTATTGAACACGTCACCAATTTTCTAAGTAAATATATTTCTAAAGGTGCTATTGACATGAAATTCTCACCAGATGTCGGTAACAACCCATCCAATCCACACATGCAACGAAATCAAACCATAGATGTCCATAAATTATGTGTAATAATGAGAAGTGACACAGGGAAAAAGTATGGAACACATGAAGAAAGAGAGGTGCAAAAAGCCATGGAAAGTCATGACACCAGCTGAAATCTATCAGTAATTAGAAAGCAATCCTGCCAATTAGTGCAAATTAAATTAGATAGTTCAATTGATGGCCTATAAAAAGGTGTCTCATTAGCAAGGTGCCACACAAGAAACATCTCCTGATGGGTAAAAGCAGGGAGCTCTCTCAAGACCTTTGCAACCTTCTTGTTACAAAACATACTGATGGCATTGGTTACAGAAGAATTTCTAAACTACTGAAGTTTCCAGTGAACACTGTTGGGGCCATAATCCGGAAGTGTAAAGAACATCATTTCACCGTAAACCGGCCACGACCAGGTGCTCCCCGCAAGATTTTAGACAGAGGAGTGAAAATAATTATTAGAAGAGTTGTTCAAGAGCCAAGGTCCACCTGTGGAGAGCTACAGAAAGACCTGGAATCAGCAGGTTCAATTGTTTCAAAGAAAAAAAGTAATGCACTCAATCCCCATGGCCTGTATGCATGCTCACCACCCAAGTCTCCATTGCTGAAGAAAAAGCATGTTGAAGCACATTTAAAGTTCGCTCAATAACATTTAGACAAGCCTGTGAAATACTGCGAGAATATAGTCTGGTCAGATGAGACCAAAATTGAACTCTTTGGATGCCGTAATACACACGATGTTTGGAGGCCAAAAGGCACCATACCAACAGTGAGGTTTGGAGGTGGGAACATCATGGTGTGGGGCTGTTTTTCAGCATATGGCACTGGCACGCTTCATATAATTGAAGGAAGAATGAATGGACAAATGTACCGAGACATTCTTGATAAAAAAATCTGCAGCCATTTAGATGAAAGGAGGGTGGACATTTCAGCAAGACAATGATCCCAAAGACACAGCCAAGGAAACTCTCAATTGGTTTCAGAGAAAGAAAATAAAGCTGGTAGAATGGCCCAGCCAATCACCTGACCTGAATCTAATTGAAAATCTATAGAAGGAACTAAAGCTCAGAGTTCATAGAAGAAGTTTGGATTTGAAGAGTGTTTGTGTGGAAGAATGGGCCAAAATGACACCTGAGCAATGCATGTGACTAGTTTCTCCATACAGGTGTCTTGAAGCTGTCATCACCAACAAAGGCTTTTGTACGAAGTATTAAATAAATTTCAATAAGCATGTTCCATACTTTTTCCCTATGTCATTTCTCATTATTACACAATTTATGGACATCTATGGTTTGATTTCTTTGCATGTGTGGATTGGATGGGTTGTTACCAACATCTGGTGAGAATTTCATGTCAATAGCACCTTTAGAAATATATTTACTTAGAAAATTGGTGACGTGTTCAATACTTATTTCACCCGCTGTATGTCATATAATGCCGTAGCAAGCCAACTGCCTCAGCTACAACAGCAAAATAAATTCACTTTGCAGAACCTTTTCAACACAGCTCTACTGCCCTAAGCAACCACCTGCTATGTTCTACGTATGAACCCTTTCACACCAAGCACTGGACCAGAGTCACCTGTTTGGGATAAAAGATGATTTTCACATTTGGTGTTTTTTCTTGAGTCTGAGTGAGACTGTTTCTATGTCACTGATCTGGTTTCACATTGTGTACAATTCTGCAGAACCATCTGCTCTACTTTGGTGTTCAACCCTCCTGATCAAGCTTGTCTGTCCAATGCATTGGTGAATTTGTACACCAATAATGTGTATATGTGAACCATACCACAGCTCAGTTAGAATGGTTTCCAGTTTAAGGTCCTAAAGACAAAGAAACAGACAGTGGCATCCAACTGCTGTCAGTGAACTGCACTCTACACACATTCTGCTGTCAAACTACACCACACACACACGATGTACTTAATGAACAGTAGGTGTAAACAGAAACCACAACTCTTTCCTGCTTTGGCTCTTTATTTATTAAACAACAATAGACTCTCACAGTGCAAGTGACGCATACAGAAAACGGTTGGCATTTGACTCTAAAATGACCTGCTTAATAACAGAAAAATGTGCTACTATTTAAAGATTAAATATACAAAAATGCTTCGAGATACAGAAAATGCAGAAAAGACAATCTGCTGACAAAAATCCATAATGTAACAATAAAACAAATAGTTTTTGCAAATGTACAGAACAAAAACGGTACTTGCTTGTAGGAGTCACAATTTTAGTTGTAGATTTAGCGGTTAGCCTCCTTTCCCAAGCAGAAGATGAACCCAAAAGGAATAAAACCCAAGTACTCTGGTTCTTGGAGTGGCTACACTGTAATGTTATCAGTCTTAGTCCTGCCCCTGTTACTGTTAGTCCTCCACCTACAATTCCTAACTTATGCCAGTCTGAAACCACACCTGAAGTAACTAATTAGCAGTTAATTAGTAAAATACAGCAAATTATACAAAGTCAGCACTGAAACCAAGACAGAAGAACATAACAGTTCATTGGCTAGATACCATACAATAAAAGTCCCTGTGTGTGTGTGTGTGTGTGTGTGTGTGTGTGTGTGTGTGTGTGTGTGTGTGTGTGTGTGTGTGTGTGTGTGTGTGTGTGCGCACGTATACCCGTGTGTGTGAATTTAAGTTTGTTAATTTAGTTTGATCCTGGCATATTCTGTATTATCTCCATTATCCATTGCTCTGGGTGCTGGTCTGGTGGTGTTAATTTGGGCTACAGTAGAATACATCACATCATCCTGCAGAAAATATCACAATTACAAAATATTAACACACATACAGACTAATGCACACCCTGTTGAGTGGATTAATACAAGTGTTAATATAATAAATGTATTGTATTGCAGAGGTGTTAATGGGTGTTAATTGTAATATACATTTAATCCATAACTGCGCATGTAAATCTAATTTATGGCAGCACGTGTGTAATCTGTTTATACATTCACAAACATTTAAACACTCACCGGCCACTTTTATAAAGACACAGAAATCACCTGCAGTCTGTAATTTAATATGTGCACATATCTTGCAGGTGTGCACCACTGTTTACTGGGTGACCACTGGAGCACTGCTGAATGGATCCTACCTGAATGGTGGACCACTCTAAACAAAGAAGTGTCTCTGCAGTGGTAGTGTCTTTAGAGCATGTATGAGTGTGTAACAAGAAAAGCAGTGTGTCTGAAGTTTATACACAGGCCTGTGGAACTGTACACAGGTATATAACGCAGCTAGAAGATAACTGGATGTAGTGTGAAGGTGATCCTAATAAAGTAGCTGAGCAGAGTAACCATATACATACATCATCTGCCCTTTTTAATACAAATGATAAATGTTTGTTGATCAATTTTTCTTTAGTTAATGAGTGCTTACTGAAGAGAGCTTGAAAACTAGTCTGACCAAAATGAATTTTTCCAGTACACAAAAGATACCCAGATGACATACTGCTATGGCCAAATAATCCAGTACGTGACCAGGCCTGTCTCCATGGTGTACAGCATCTCATCATGCAACGGTGGCCGTAAATCACAAGTGGGTAGAACTTCATAAGTTCACGTGACCCCTTAGTATGGTTTGTGTTTTAGTACACACTGGATATTATGCATCATACTACTACAGGGAACAGTAAACATTATACGGTATATAATGAGTCCAGTATGCAGCATAAGTATGTAGTAAACTATTTTGTATATGGCCCAAATGTTTCTTGCCTCATGTCGATGTTACATGAAGGGATTGGCTGGCAATTACATTATTTCGATCTTAACGTTGTAGTCATGTACAGAATGTCAGAACAATCATGCAGAAACAGTCACATTCACTGATCCAAGCTTTGACACTGTAGAACAGATCTGTGCACTGAATCAGAGTTCACTGATATTATAACATGGATGTGTGACACTCACCTGTGTCTGCTGATCTCTCCTCTGTCCTGTTTGTCCCTCTCTGCTCACCGTCTGTTCACATCTCTGAACTACAAAATTAACTCAGTGTGAGATGGATGTGGATATGTATGTATTTATGTGTGTGTGTGTGTGTGTGTTTGTGTGTGTGTGTGTGTGTGTGTGTGTGTGTGTGTATGTGTACCTCTGTATCTCCAGCAGATGACTCCTCCTAATCCCATCAACAGCAGTAAAACCCCCACACCAGCTAATATGACATGACGTGTGTACAGTGGAGAAGTGTGAGCACCTGCATGTGGGAATGTGGGAAGCATTTATATTAAATTTAAATGTATTAATTGTCATTTTAAATATTATATTGTATGAATGTTTAACAAGCATTCAAAGCATATTCTTATTGACACACAAGCAAATAGAAAAGAACATGAATGGGTCTGTAATACGTCTCTACAGGCTCAGTTTGAAGTTACAGAGTCAGGCATTATATTTCATTGAGAGTTTACATTAAATGACACATTAAATAACTTTTATTCTCAGAAACATCACAGATTTAAAGAAACAATTTAACCATTTGGAGACGTCATTGTAGTAGTAGGTTTAGTTGAAGCTGTTGGACTTGTTGTGTCAGTGTCCACTGAAGGAGGATTTACAGGTTTATATGGAGCCTCTGCAAGAATAGAAAAGTGTGATCAGTTATAAGTAATGAGGGTTCAGGACTGTTATGTATTTAACAAGTTTAGATTTTGTACTACAGAACTGATGTATGTACAGTTTGGCCAAACAGACGTGTTCAGTTCTCTGTGTGTCAGTGGTGGTGATACGTTGGCTACGTCTGAAGCTGCAGGGCTCTGTAGGTGCAGTGTGTCCTTTAGTCGTTTTCTGAGAGTGAATGAATTAGGGGCTCCTGGATCGGGTCTCTCTCTCTCTCTCTCTCTCTCTCTCTCTCTCTCTCTCTCTCTCTCAGTTCATTTCAGTTCAGTAAGCTTTATTGGCATGACCATATACAACTATAGTATTGCCAAAGCGGTATTACAACATGAACATTACACAACATTACAACCTTTGCAATTATGGAAATTAAGAATTCTGTTATAAAAGAACTTGAAGAGAAACTGTAATTGGTCTGAAATAATAATAATTAGAAGAAGTAAAAGTGAAAAGAAAGGAAAATAAATAAATAATAAGGATGGAAAATAATAAATACTTAATAATAACAAATAGTTAATAATAATAAATAGTTAATAAAGAAAAAAAGTTAGGTAAATTTTATAAACTGGGTAATATAGTCTCTGTGTGTGTGTGTGTGTGTGTGTATGTTTGGGTGGGTTAATCACTGTCCCTCATCTTATGGCAGGCAGATATGTATCACCCAGCTAAAGTGCTGCTTTCCTTCTTTTTGCCTAGTAGGATGGGCAGTTTGTCAGTGTTAGACAGACACTTAAAGTTGGGGTGGACCGTCTCAGATTTTTTTTGCTGACAGAGTCTCTGTTCTCTGGGCAGCCATAACATTTATATCGGCTGGTCTGGACGGCCAGGCTGTGTTCTCTGCTTTGTGCTTGTGTTTGTGTTCCAGTGGGTGATGTAGTTTAGTTTGTGAAGTGTAATAATTTGGTTTGGTCTGATTGTTTATACTTCAGACTGGTCCTGATGTGTTAGTGTTAGTGTGTGTTAATGAACAGCACCAGCTGTGAGAGGAGACTCTTCTCTCTGCTCTTTTTTTTCTTTCTCAGTAGCACTGAATCCAGTAACACTGCTGTACCTGAACCACTCATACCAGTACAACACCCACTACCAAGCCTCCAGCACTGTAGTGGGATTGACGTGTGGAGAATGGTTCAGTATCCACATATACTGGGACATCTGTGGTCAGAAACTGACCAGTAATGTCCTGGGTGCAGGGTGACACACAAACTGTGTAAGACACCAGGTGGACACAGTCTGTAATTATACCTACACATTCACTTATTAGAGGTACTGAAAGTGTTCAGTGAGGGCAGGTGAAATGTATGTTAGTTGTGTTTAACTCTTCTAGACTGGTGACAGAGGGTGTCTGGTGACTAATATCTGAGGATAATGTGGTCCACATGTTAGATACATAAATATGTAATGGTGTTTCTCTATTTTTAAATGTCCTGTTTTTGAATTTTAGTAAAATGTGATGTATGTGTGTCTAATAAAGTGTGTGGTGAATGTATTTATATTACATTTATATTTATGTTTGAAAAGCGAAGTTCATGATGGAGATCCACCAGGCGAAATCTACTTAGGAGATTTTAATTTGTCCGTGTTTCTGAATAATATTTTACCTGAAACATAAAGTTTGATGTCTTTGTATTTATTCCCTTTAGTTAGACATCTGTAGTCTCCCTCATCCTCCTCAGTCAGGTGTGATATGAGTAGAGAGAGATTTCCTGGAGAGTGAGCAGTACCCAGCTGAATTCTGTTTCTGTACTGTTCACTCTCACTGGAGATCTCTGTATAACTGGAGTTTTGGTGTTTCTGCCAGGTGAAACTCTCAGGTCTGGTTTGTGGGTCAGTGCAGGAACAGGGCAGTAGTACTGAGTCTCCTGCGTATGCAGTGATGTCTGTGATCTTCTGATGTTCCAGTATACAGCCTGCAGAAACACACCAGTAGAAGACCTTCACTATCAATCCCCTCATGTGCATGTCCCAACCTTTGAGTTTCATCTCTTTACTCTTTTCATCTCTTTTCTCTTTAACATGGCTTAACTATCTCAAGCACACAGTGATTTGTGATTGTTCAGAGTAACATTTACTATACAACCATGTACTGACTACTTACTTTACTCTGATTATTATGCTCTAGTCTGAGCACTGAATCCGATATGCATGGGTTATATGTAATTAGATGTAACTGCACCACAATGACACATTGAGTTCAAGGTTTGGTTTACAACTGAAAGCAGCCTACTAACCAAATCTTAAATTCTACCTTACATGTTCAGGTAATATACAACACACACATGCGCACACACACAATTTTATTCTCACCACCTACTTTATTAGAAACAGTAACATCACCCATTGGCACTAGTGTCCACATGTGCCTTTAAAGTGCCTTTTATAGGTGGTCAGAGATGTCGTCTCTAACTGAACTCCTACTAGATGTTTTCAGTGTTTCTTATAAAGTAGCTACTGAGCAGATATTTGATGATCTACAGAAGTAGAGAGAAGGTTACACTCACCATCAGCAGCATGGAGCACAAGGAGCAGATAAACACACACCTGCATTCTTACTGAGTTACACACAAAATACACACAGCTACAGCAGGACTGCTGATACACACCATACACACACGCTTCAGAACTACACTCTACTGAATAATATGACAACTACAGTTATAGTGCAGAGGAAGTGCATTCAGATGAAGTTCTGACCAACGTCTATCCCCAACACAGACACACATAAGTAAGAATGACAACATTCTCACTCACATATATAGTGATCCTGTAGGGTTTAATACATTGTCATTTGGTATGTCCTCTTTCTTCTTTATCAGTCAGTGATCTAGCAGATAGTTTCACATCATCAGTGAGAACGTCGACATTATAACTTGAACGTTTCAGTCCGTTGTCATAGAGAAAATGTGGTTGCCAGTGGGAGTGACCTAAAATGACCTCCCTCAGTGCTGTTTGGTCAGTTCATTTCTCTATGACATAGTCCAAAGCTTCGAATCAGTACAATAAAGAAGAACCTCAAATGCTTCACAGGACTTCGTATGCACATCATTTCCAAAAAGGAAGTAAAAACACATCTGCAGTTAAAAACAAACCTGCATTCCACAACACACTACATACAGCTACAGCAGTAATGCTGCTACACATCTTATACACTTTACAAAACTACAGTGTACTGAACACTGAAAACTGCAGCCCAGACTACAGTCTGTCTAGTGGAACCACCATACAACTATAACCTGGAACTCTACAACTCTCTGAGTAGAACTCCACTGAAATTCTCCACCCACTAATATCCACAGTAGAGGGGAAGTGTGTTCAAGTGCAAAATAAATTATTCCTCCACTTCTTTCTCTTTCACATACAGAAACGCACACACATACAGACTAAATCTAACAGTGAAACAGTGTCTTTCTAGTGTCATAACTTCCTCCTGAGCTTCCCAGTGTTCAGTCCCCATCCTCAGTAAAGTGATCCTGCAGTAAGAAGTAGTGCTACACAGTGATCTCCCTCAGCACTGTTTGGACACATCATTTCACTCCTGCACTTAGTGATCAGAGGACCAAACTGAATGTGTAGCTTAGCAAATATTAGACAGATCAGACAGGAAGAGCTCTAGATTACATGCTGATCAAAATAAACATTGATCATTTAATCAGGTAAACATGAGCATTGTCTGATAACATTCATATTATTCATAAAGTACAGGTAGAATGCAGCAGTCTATGATCATGTTGTAGTTTTCATACTATTAAGAAAAAAACTACTTAAGAGAAGCTGTGAAATCCACCCACTGACACAGAACCACTAAAGGAGTCACCAAAGTAAAGACGACTTTGGATGTAGACAGTACAATGTCATCACAACCCAACAGTTATCACAGGAAATAGAAACATTTTCTCACCTTTTCTCTGTTACTTTGTTCTTTTTGTTGTTAAAGCTGTCAAAAGCTGTTTAACAACTGTTTGCTAAATGCTGAATATCTGTAAAGTAACTAATTGAGGCTGTAGGCTTGTGTGCACTGCACTGTAGCAACACAAATAAAATAAAATAAAAACTTAAAGACAAAAACCCCAAAAAACAAAAATAGTAATAAAAAATGTATAAATGCTAAATGGTGAATATCTGTAAAGTAACTAATTGAGGCTGTAGGCTAGTGTGCACTGCAGTGTCACAACAACAACAACAACAACAAATAAAAACTGTAAAAAGACAACCTCCCCACCCCCCCAAAAAAGTAAAAATACTAATAAATAAATGTATAAATATAAGAACTGAGAACAGCAATAGAGAGAGTGGGTTTCCTTGCCTAGTACCTCTATGCACATTTTGTGATGGTATTACATTAGTACTGACTGTGGCCTTAGGTGTGGTGTTAAAGATTTTACGCAATGTGAGCAGAAAAACTTCCAGTTTTCTTTATTGAAGGCCTTCTCTGCATAGCAGTTTCTAATATGTGGAGTGAGGTGTAACATATTTGTCACGGTTGGCCGGGCAGCCAGAGGGAGGGACACACCCACTCCTGCTAGGGATCACACTAAACACCTGCCTCATTCCCAGTCTCCTGCCTACTAATCACCTTCACCTGTTCCTTGTTCATTCTCTCTATTTAAACTCACAGGTCAAGAGAGAGTGCAGCACATTAGTGGCCTGTCGGACTGCTCACTCCCAACGTGTACATCACTACAAGGACTATTGGAACAGAGTAGTGTTTGTCGTTAGTAGTGGTATCGTCACATATTGACAATGGAAAATAAAGAGCACTTTGGCGCAACCTTGCCTCTCGCTCCCTCTGAACTGCCACCGTCACAGTATTAGGTTAAGTAGTCTACCATGTTAATGGTTGAGTGTCTCCTTTGATGAAACCAGTTTGATCAGAGTGTATCAATGATGGACTAATATGTTCTAATCTAATGGCTAATGCTTTGCAAACATTTTTTTCCATTTTTTATTTCAATGTTTCCAAGAGATGATATAGTTTTACTTAGAGATGGGGTTTGTACTTAGAGATGTAGATTTAATTAAAAGGACCGAATAAGGACGGACTTTAGTAAAACGTGTTCAGAGTTGTAGACCAGTACCACAGACCAAACATCTTTCACCTCCAAGGCAGCCTGACTGCTGTCCAAGGTTCTGAAACTGTACCCTTCAGCCAGGTTCAGAACCTTGTGCTGTACACAGCTGCCCTGTATATGGCTGCCCAGTGGGACCCAGACAGGAGCCCCTGGTGCTTCCTCAGCTGTAGCTGTAGCCACTCACCTTCCCATCAAACCAAATACACCAAAAGGTCTTTAGAGGGCGCATATCCTACATTTTTCCTTTATTTTATAGTTTGCTTTGTTGTCCTCTTACAATGTTTTTGTGGCTTTATCTTCCAAAAAGAGTCATAATTCAGTTTTACACAACCATTTTCCAACCTCTCTTTATCCCTTGGAATTAAACAGGCAGTTTCTGTTGCTGTGCCTTTAAGATGTAAGATAAATGAGCTCTGTTCTGATTGGCTGCCCTGTATTGTACTTCATTTAAAAAGCACTAAGAGCTGAAATATGTCTGAGAACTGCAATGTAGGTGTTAGGGGTTAAACTGCTGTAGGCCAAAGAGGCAGAGATAAGTAAATGAGCTGGTTCTCATGACATCAGAGAAACAGTGATTTCAAAACAGGTTATTTTTACAGATTATATTCTATATATAGACTGTAAGGAATTGGAGAGTAAACAATGTGTTTTGAAAATGTAACAATATTTACATATTACTTAAAAATTATTTATTTCAATAAAGTGAGTGACATTCAGTTTTCCATGGTAGGGGCCCTTTAAGGACATGGGCCCAGATATGACTTTGGCAAAACCAATAAGCAGAGTCAGTCTGCACTGTTTGTATTTGGTACCTTTTGTGGTGCTGTGGTTGTTAAGGTGCAGTTCCATCTCTGAATCAGCATCTCACCTATTTCCCCTTCAGTCTTGTTGTTACACTTGTATTCCACATTATGTTTGAGTTACTGTTTCTTTTCAAGAACACAGAAGGTAAACACGTGCTACAGTTTACAAACTTGATGCAAATTCCTGAACGCTATACAAATTCAGAAAACACTTTATTCAAAATGACGTGTGCTATATTTTGGAAATGCGAGGCAACTTCAGAAAACAGTTCCGTTGTGTTGTGACTGAGTTTGCAGCATTTCTGAAGTTGCACTGCATTTTGGATCTGTAGCAAACGCGTTTCCAGTCCAGCTCTTGAACCCGCAGGTAGTGAGCTCTGCCCCTCCTCTGGTTTCCATGGTAATATAGAGTAGTACTGTCTTGTTTGACTGCTAGCTCAATAAGGGATATGATGGGCATGTCAAAATTCACGAGATCAGAATCCTCTGTAGTCTCTCCCCCAAACCCACCCACACTCGGGAAAACACACAGAAGCACCAAACACATACATCACACACCACATGTAAAGGACTGTACCACATATATACAAGTGAGCACATTTCACATACCACACCATAATAAAAAACAAGTTGTTTTTATAAATGTACAGATTTATAGAGCAAAATTATCCTTGTAAGAGTCACAATACTCTTGTACTCTTCTTGTTTCTCAATTTTGTCAGTCCTACTAATGTCCCTACAATTCCTACCTTATGCTGGTCTTAAGTAACTAATTAGCAATTAGCAAGTAATTAGTTCCTCTCTACCGGACCGAACCACAGCGCAGATTTCAGTGCCACTTAATGGGTCAGGTCGATGAAGAATCAAATTTACTTTATTTTTGCTTAACCCAGGTGGACAAGACATGTTTGGAGTCCATAATTTGCTCCTTTAGAAAAAAAAGCTGCTAACATTGCTAACAAACACTGGAAGCCAACAGCAACGATAGCTAATAGGATTTGTAAATAAGTCAGATATCGAGCTACATGTCCTCAAACCTCATCCAGGTCGCTTCCCGGTGATGTGTTTCTTCACTTGTCTGGGAGACATTTATTAACACTTGGATGCGGTTTGACTGGCTTGAGAGAAGTTTGTGGGCATGCATTTACGAAGGCTATATTTGAGCTGCTGTTCACTTCCAGTGTTTGCTAGCAACGTTCGCATTTAACAGCTTTTGTTCTAAACTAAAGAGGCAAAATTTGGACTTCAAACATTTCTTGGTCGATAGACAGAATCTGGGGTAAGTGGTGAGCTGCTGCTCTCTGCTGATCTCAGATATAAATACCTTTGTGTAAATGAATGTATGAGGATGAGAACACCTGTAACGAAAAGGTAACACTCACCATCAGCAGCGTGGAGCACAAGGAGCAGATAAACACACACCTGCATTCTTACTGAGTTACACACACACTACACACAGCTACAGCAGGACTGCTGATACACACCGTACACACTCTTCAATACAGTCTACTGAATGACTTCACAGCTATACTTATAGTGGAGAGGAAGTGTATTCAGATGAAACTCTGACAAACTAACCACAACACACACACACCAAATATAGAGATGCGGTAGGTTTTGTAAGTTGTCATGTGGTACGTCCTCTTTCTTCCTTCCTGAGTGATCTATCAGATATTCTCACATTGTCAGTGAGGACGGTCTCATTCTTAGTTAAGTGGCTCCGTCCTTTGTCATAGAGACACGATGTAGAAGCTCAGGGGGTGAGACTCAACATAACCTCCCTCACTGCTGTTTGGTCAGTTCATTTCACTACGACACCCAAAGTACTTCAGAGGCTTATTAATGAAAATAGTGTAACACTTCCTACCTGGAGTGAGGAACAGGTGCTACGGGGTAACCGCGATGCGTGGAGTTAACATGGAGTGACACACACTGGTGTGGGTAATACGAAAGACTTTTATTCTCTCCTGGACCACATCAAGCCAGGTCACACGGCTACCATCATTGTATGTATACGTAAAGGAAACAGTAAAAAGCACCGTACAGCGTTACCAAAGAAAAAGGAGTGTTGAGAGGGTGAGCAGAAAGGTGACGATTCTCTTCTCCTCTCTCTCTCTCTCTCTCTCTCTCTCTCTCTCTCTCTCTCTCTCTCTCTTTCTCTCTCTCTCTCTCTCTCTCTGTTATTCAATCTACATAACCATAAAGCTCCCTCTTAAAGGCGCAGTACAACTGTGTCTGTTACAACAGCATGTGGAATTACAGCAGCCACAGAACTGGCTACCTGAGACTTTCAAAAAGTTTGAACAGATATTTAAAGGAGCATTTAATTTCAGAGCATTATTTTTACCCACAATGCAGTGCATGAAACATAAGTCAGGGTGAATTTTAATTGCACATTTTCATCTTGAGTAGTGTGGTTCAGTTTCAAATTTGATGTGGAATTTGTTTGCAGAAGTAACATGTTTGTTGGCCAAAAAACTGGTCCTCACTCTGTAAGAATGTCACTCCATCACTAGAGATGTGAACTCTACACACACCACAAATGTACTGTTGCTTTCAGCTTCTGCGTGTGGGTTATATAAATCCACCTGATAAAAAGAACTGCCAAATCTTTATCGAATTTATCAACTTTTACAATACGTTTTCAGATCATATCTAAAGCTGCACTATGTAGAATGTATGTTGTCCACTACACTATCTGACAGAAACCTTGGCCTCACCATTAAGAAACAATGTCATCGTGAGGACTTACTGTGCCCTGGGCCTACATGGCACTGTGTTTACCGTCCCCTCTGCCCTGGTGGCACAATGTTTACCATGCCCTGGGCCCTGGGTGGTGCTGTGTTTACTGTGCACAAACTCAGGCATCTGAATAGAAATAAAGGTTTTGAGTGAGACCTGAATGGGTCTTCATTTGTTTTGACAAAACAATCATAGCAGTCTCTAACACACCAATCAGGGGCGAGGGAGTTATAATATCAGCGGTGTTGGTGATATTTATCATTGTTTCATACACATATTACTTAAGTCATGGAAAATATGTAATTCTAAAACAGACGTGGCAATGTGACAAATATACATTAACCTCCAAACTCTCTGACTGACCTGTGACTCATTTCTAAATCAGTTTGGAGTTCTTTCAAATCAAAGTTTATTTATATAACGCTTTTTTACAACAGATGTTGTCACAAAACAGCTTTACAAATGTCCAAGTCCAAGCTACCAGTGAGCAAGCGAAGGGCAACAGTTGCTAGACAAATCTCCCAAGAGGAAGAAGTAAGAGGAAGAAACTTTGAGAGGAACCAAGACTCAAAAGGGGGGCCCATCCTCCTTTGGCTGACAATGGTCACCACAATAATAACAATTTAAAAAGAAAAATGAATTTAATAAGTGAAAAAATAAGCAATTAATGTCTAGTCCAACTTTCTAGAGGTCCTGTTCTTGTCCCGATGTGTTGTCTTGTATGTTGATTCACTATGATGATCTGATCACAGCAGGCCCCTCTGAGTCTGTCAGGGTTCAAAATCAGATTTATCACCTCTGGTTTGGTGTCAGATAAAGTAATAAGAATTACAGTAACACTGCTTCTAAGGCAGTAACTAGAGGAGCCATAATTGTAAAAATACGTATACAGTTCTGGTTTGACCGTTTGAGCAGTGACTGAGTCAGAAATCAGACTTCAGAATGCTATAGTGATATTTGTCATTGTTTCATTCACATATTACTTAAGTCATGAGAACTATGTAATTCTAAAACAGACATGGCAATGTGACAAATGAACATTAACCTCCAAACTCTCTGACTGTGCTGTGACTCCATTTAAAGAATGTATAATGTATGGTAGCTAGGTCTGACATTGAGGATTTTAGAGAGGATCTAATGTTTTTTAATGTTTGTGCATTTGAGAGTAAGAATTTTAGTTCTTTTTTCAAATGTATTTGATCTTATATGACTTAATGTCTGTACTGGATCTGAAAATCCCCTTGTCCTGTAACAGATAACTTTATTATATATCTCTAAGATTAGGTAAAACCATGCATATTAAAAGTAATATGTTTTAATCCATTTTATTCTTAGATTTAGTACTTAGATTTTTACCAAGGCCCAATCCCCTCTCATTTTTCCTCCTACCCCTTGTATTCAAGTGTCATCTTGCCCCTTGGGACTGAGTTACAAAGGCTAGTGGTTGAAATCTTCCCCCTTGCTTCTGCATCCATTTTTCAATGATTCACAAAGAATTCTGAGAAATTTCTCATAACACTCAATTTTGAGTGACACTCTGAATCCCTCAGTTTGGAGGGCCATTTAGCCCTAAGACCTCACCCTAGCCCTCTATCAGAGACCCAACCCCTACTCATGAACACCACATATGGAGGGCCAGGGCTAAGTGGTAGGGTCAAGGGGTGAAATGTGATTGGGCTCAAGTGAAGGTGTATGAGGCTGTAAAGGAAATGCTACATGCTTCGGTGATTCACATACAGTCAGTAGTATCATGTTCTCCAGGAAAAAATGCTAGAGGCACAGGAACATGGGAAATAATGATGTTTCTGGGAGCCACAATGACTGGATTTAGAACCTTTGTGCTAGCTGAGCTGTTTTTTAAAAAGAAACAAGTGATCTGAGCGAGCTGTTAGTTGTGGTTTTGGTCCTTGTGCTTTTAACCAGCAATTTTTAGTATTAAGTGTAACGGCTCATAGCAAAGGCACAGTCTAATTATAACTGATCACCCAGGCTCTGTTTAACTGGCTTGTCAAATATCTTTCAAATACATAAATAAATAGAATAATACAAATATTTACACTTTATTACACTTTATATTTACACTCTGTTGCTGATTTTATGTATTTATGCTGTGTGATGTTTGCTGTATTTATGTATTTTATGTTTATAAAGTGTCATGGCTACACTATAAGTAGCGTATGCAGATTTTGTCCATCAGTAGACTGGCTGTGTTACATGGCTGCTTTACGGGTAAGTTGTCAACAAGGAGGCTTTTTTAGCTTTCTGGTGGTTTCTCAAGCCTCCTCTTTCTTCCCCCACAGACACCCCCACACTGAAACCACAACATGCATGTCCAGTTCACAGAGGCACCAGGGGCCCTGTGGGCTCTGTGAAACTACACAATGAAAAAACAGACCTCAGGTGTACTCAGGACTCACAAGACCCCACATTACTGTAGTGACATCCTTGTGGACTTCAGTGAAGTACTGCAGAGAGAGTTCTGGACTGATCTCTGGAGTCAGTGTGTGTCCACAGTGGTAGTGGAGTTCTGGGTGTAGAGTTGTCAGTGTGTGCTGGGAGCTCAGTGGTGTTTCCATAGTGACAATGCTGCTGAGTTTGTGTCTTCTCTTCACTGAAGGTAAGTGTCAAATTCTCTTTTAATGCTGAATTGCATTAAATTGTACATTTATTTGTTAATATAAAAATGTTATTTAAGCAAGCTGACTTTTTTTGGGTAGAATTGGAAAAATGTTTTGCTTAACAAATAATTATTAAATATTTCTGCATATCTTATGATTCCATCTTATGAAGTCTGTGTACTTTTTAATATAGTTAAAATATAATTGTCCTATATTTTCTGGTATACGTTTCTATAGGCTACACTGTAGTAAAGAGTAGAAGACAATTACATGTTATTGCTTTAGTACGTCTTTGTCTCCATGTGCTTTTGTATGTTTTCGTTTGTAGCTCCTCCCCTGCTCTGCTCTGACGTGTCTCATGTGAGTTTTGTCTCTTACCCCTTCCAGTAATTGTTCCCAGATATTCCCTGTTTGTCTCCTGCTGTATAAATACCCTAATGCTAATGTTTGCAGTCATGGTCAGTGTATGACCCTACTTTCATGTAAATACTTGTGTCATGAAATAACTCAGCTCAGTGAATACATCAGATATAACATACAGGCTCCACTTTTACAGCAGTGTTCTTAATCTATTAGTGGTGTAAGAAAAATATGGTTTGTGGACTAAATTGTGGTAGAAAAGTATTTGATATGTGTATGGCATCTTAATGTGAATATGTGCAGTTTTTAAAATCAGTAAACATTTTGCTCTCAAAACACCTTATGAACCCCCCAGAAGAAGGAGGAGACTGTTCTGGTCTGAGAGCTCAGGATGTCTGACGTCTGCTGTGGTTTCATTTCTCACAGTTCCAAACAGTGGGCAGTGGATACCAGATCAGAATCTAAAGCCCATTTTAGACCAGAAGTGACAACCGTGCTGCTTCGACACCTCTGCAGCTGAGCTGTGGTCACACACAAGCTCAGTTTCCTTCTAGTCTATTTCTTGCCTTATGCCATGACAGGCTTATCAGTGGTTTCTAGCTAGAAATAGTACAAAATACTACATTTATTCGGTAAAGTGTAATTTATTAATCAAAACAGCACAACTCTGACTGCTGGGTCTATTTTAATGTGAAATTGGGATAAAGCATGATGTTTTAAACACAAACTAAAACTAGGACTAGGCTCCAGTGTGTTCTCAATGGCAGGTCCAGTTTGAATTTAATTTAGTACAAAACAGGTTTAGTATGAGTAGGACTGGTATGGTTACTGATAATTTGGGTAATATTGTGTACTGTGAGGAGAGATGTCAGTACTTCACTGAGAAAAGGGACTGCTCATGTACTACCCAAACCATGTCCATGTTCAAAGGCTGATTAAGAGAGTTTATCAAAGTTCAAATAGCTTCTTATTGTGAGTAATGCAGGTTTTTGTTGTTTGTTTTTGACTCATTCAGTAAATCCAGAAATGCATATTACTCACAAAAAATCTTAAAGAACTTTTCTGCATAAGCAATGGTCCACAACAAATTATTGTGATGTGGAAGCTGAAAAAGCAAACAAAAAGCAGGTCCTCTCACTATCTAGAAATTCTTGAATGTGTGTATATGTGTGTGTGGGTGTGGGTATGTGTGTGTGTGTGTGTGTGTGTGTGTGTGTGTTTGCATGCTTATAGTCTCTGGAGACATAAAGCAGACAGCATTCTGTAGTGACAGTGCATAATAGTTCAACATATATTTGCCAATAAAACAAATTTGATACAATGAATAAAATATTAAGTACACAGGACATCATAAGACAGTGCAAACATAAAATATATCAAGCAATGAAAAAGTAATGCAAAAATTTGTATATGCGCAAGCTTTGAGGTGATTAACTCTATAAACTGCATTTTAAAACTATAAACTTAGAAAGAGGAGTTTGAGAATAAGAGTGAGGGGATAATATATCTGTTTGTTTCTCTCCTCTACATCAGACTCCACCCCCTTTGCTTTATAATGAGCATGTGTGTCTCCTATATGGTTTCACAGATGCAGCATCATGGTCAGTGTGGGGTTGTGGGATACATCACAAAGGAAGAAACAACCAGAGTCCTCACAGGTCAAAGGACATGATGGCACTGTGTGTGGTTTTGTATGTCTCTGTAAAGCTGGTGATGTGAACTTGAAAAGAAACATAAGAGCTCTGGCCAAGTTCATTTGTTCCCAGTTCCTCTCTGCTGGGTGGACATTAGGGTCTGGAGTACTGAAGTAATGCTGTGAGAGTTCTGGATTCAGTGTGTGTCCACAGTGGTAGTGGAGATCTTGGTGTAGAGTTGTCAGTGTGTGCTGGGAAGTCAGTGGTGTTTTCATAGAGACAAGGATGCTCAGTTTGTGTTTTCTCTTTACTGTACTTCCTCTCACTAAAGGTGAGTGTGAAATTTTCTCTTAATGCTGAGTGACATGAAACTGTACATATATGTGATAATCTAAAAATGTTATTAAAGTGAGTTGAATCATTCAAGATTTATTTGGCCAAATTAGAATCATAACCTGGCTGGTCTTAGAATGAAAAAATATGATTAAATGGTCCAGAATGCAAACAGACTATATCTTTGCATGAAGTAAAGTTTATTAACCAAAAATAAATCAAAAAGTCAAAAGATGTTATTTCAGAAAATGAAAAGACAGGTTAGGGAAAATGAAGGGAAAAAGAAATACAAAATAAATTGGTAAAAAGAGCTGGGAAAAGTTAAAGAGTAGGGCTAATTTTGTTGGAGCGCCTGGCACAGGACAAGGTGCTTTTTATAGCTTTTTATATCGTCTGAAGAAGATGCGTACTCTCTTCAACTTCTTGCATTCTGAGCCTTTATATTTGAAATAAAAGTAGAATTTTTAAACTGTGTCCATGGAGTGGATGTATGTAAACTCTGATTATTGATGTGGTGCTTTGATGCTACTCACCAGCTGGGGTGTTCTCCACTTTGACTGCCTCTGTAATAGATTCCCCTACTCCACCCAGATCCTCTCTTACATCTACAGATGTTTATTTTTCCCAAAAATCAATACAAATGCAATTACGTAATAAAGTACAGGCACATATTTAAAGTGAACATCATGTCCTACTGTGTGTTCTTAATGGAAAGCTAGATTTATGCAAGAAAATACATCTGCACCTTCTACATGGGTGCTGTGGTCCAAAGAGCAAATCTCTTCCGTTGACTCTGTGATCATAAAGTGTTCAGCAGTTCTGCTCCGGATGGTACGAACCTCCTTACAGTCCTCCTGTTTCTTGGGTGAGAAATGAGAAATAATCAGTGATGAATTGTAAAGGAAATGAATCATCCATTGACCACGACTGGGCAGTGGAAACTTCACTAATGGACAGCATATTTTGGACTACTATCTGTACAAGTCAGGAAAGTGTGAAGGCTCAATAAATAAAACTGTGGATACAGTCTATATAAATCATTAAAATTATAGTATAAAATGATGTAGACACTTACACTTTCTCCCAGATTGGCCGAGTAATGCTGCTTAAACCCAGCAATGGTAGCAGGGTCTCTATGACTCTTGTGTCTTCTGGTAATAATATTAGTAATAAAGTTGTCCCTTGGCATCTAGAAAGGGCAGAAGAAAGCTCTATTGTACTGAACGATAATAAAGCTGTTTACTTTCTTTTAAAAAGTCATAACAGTTTGCATGTGTTTTTGGACATTAAAAAAAAACAACTTTAATTTTTAAGAATTAAAGATTTATTCCTAAGAAGTAATTGAATTTGAAATGAAAATTAGGCTTTGATTACAACACAATTTTCTATAAAACAAGGCTTATTTTACATGCATTTGTGCACAGGATTACTTTTGTACCCCAGTTTCATATCTCTATATGGAAATGAGAAATCAAAGCCTGTAGACTTTATATATTTATATACAGTTATTATGTAACAGAACAAATGGCCACCCGTAGCTCAATTTCTTCTACAAATGTTAATAAATGTGAATCAAAAGTTTGCCTGTTGTCCGACAGTGCATAATGGCCACACTCGTGGTCTTACAGAGGCTTTTCTAAAACAAGCGCAGAAGTCACTTTCCCTTGTCTCAGTCAACGCATTTCATCTAATGGAGTTCAGTTACGCGAATATTTTCAGCTACGCCCCCTTTTATTTAGTTCATTCTCTATTCACTTATTCCGCATTTTAAAATATTTGTGCGGTCCGTTAAATTAAACAGCTGTGACGGCCCGAATGCCGCAGGTCCCACAAACTCCCTTGACGTAGACAGACGTTTATTAGACGAACACGAATAACGAACACAGTGGCGCTCACACCAAAAAGGCAAGATGAACATGAGCAACGTTGAACACACAAACATAAAGTGTACCACGTACGTAAACATTAGCGACAACACAGAACGACAGGGATACACACACCAACCGGGGTTTAAACACACACAGACATTAGGAGAATAACCCGCTGCAGGTGTGTGTGACTACATAGTCGTGGTTTCACACAAGACCATGAACTCCCACTGCAGGCGGCGGGCCGTACCACGTGACTAGTGGGGCGGGGAGCTCACTATCAGCCCGCTAATTAGTTCTCCGTTCAGTCAAAAGTTCTCCATCATTAAAATGTGTGTTCTCATTTTAAATTCGCATATTGGCTACTTGTTTATAATACGATTCCGTTATCAAATATTTAGTATCTGCCTTTGTAGATAAAATTAAATTCTACTTAGTTTTCCCAGCAGTCAACTAAGTTCTACTTAGTTTAGTTTTCGTTTCTCAGTACCTCTTACGCGTGAAGAATTGTTTGTAGTCTCTGTTGATGTTTTGTCTAAAATGATCGTCATCGGTAAATCCACTCAATAAACTGATCTGGGGTCAGAAATAGAATGACACACATTATGACATAATGGAGGGCTAAATTCTGTTCAGTGGCTGTTTAGAACAATGACAGAAGTGCAGCTGAAATGACATTATAGTCTCATATTATAAATCACATTTTAAAATCATTTCCCCCTCTTTACGCTATAATTTTATCAGGCTCAGATTAAAAAATCGAAATAAATAAAGTAAATATAACCTATACATGTAAACTATATATTAATTAATTAGTAATCATTCCACATAGGTACAATTCACTCACTCTGTATTCGTTATAATCCAAAGCCATTTGAACACTCATTAAGGATAAAAATGCAACCTAAACAACAACAATAATAAATTCTTAAGAAATTATACAATTTTAACTGAAAATTAGGCTAATTGATCACAATACAATGTTTAACAAAACAAGGCTTATCTTTCTCGGGTGTTTCAGTACCAAGGCTATGCAGTTAGGCAAACACTTTCTTGCATAATATATGCTTATATTATGAAATTGAGTAACTAGACAAACAGAATTAAATGCTCCGTTCATTACCGCTTCAAATGGTTTATTATTTTTTAAAAGTGCAGGATTGTAGCCCCAAAATATATCCTATACGAAGTGACCTGCATTAAGGAATTAAATGTTGATGTCACTTACTATTATTATTGTTAGTAGTAGTAGTATTTAGTGGGGAATCATTTTATGGTGTTGATTGGAGAATACTATTAAATAAATTAATCTTACCATCAGTAGTAGTTGATGAAATTAATAACTTATAACCATTTGGAGACGTCATTGTTGTAGTAGGTTTAGTTGAAGCTGTTGGACTTGATGTGTCAGTGTCCACTGGAGTAAGAGTTACAGGTTTATATGGAGCCTCTGCAAGAATAGAAAAGTGTGGTCAGTTATAAGTATGAACTCTGTTTCTGTACTGTTCACTCTCACTGGAGATCACTTCCCATGTGTTTCTGTTTGTGTTGTATTTATACCAGGTGAAGCTCTCAGGTCTGGTGTGTATATCAGTGCAGGAACAGGGCAGCAGCCTGAGTGCTGCAGCTGATATTCATGAGATTTAATTGCACCACAATAATACATTGATTTCAAAATTTGGTTTTATGACTGATGGCAGTCTAAACAGTAAATCGTAATTGTTCAAATTCTTATATGTTCAGATAACATGGAGTGCCTCTTATACGTTATCAGAAATATATGGCATGTCGTCTCTAACTAGACTCCTACTAGATGTTTTCAGTGTTTCTTATAAAGTAGCTACTGAGTAGATATTTGATGATCTACAGATGTAGAGAGAAAGTCACACTCACCATCAGCAGTAAGGAGCAGATAAACACACACCTGCATTCTTATTGAGTTACACACACACTACACACAGCTAAAGCAGGACTGCTGATACACACCGTACACACTCTTCAATACAGTCTACTGAATGTTCTGACAACTACAGTTACAGTGGAGATGAAGTGTATTCAAATGAAGCTTTGACAAACTTCTATCCCCAACACACACAACAAATATAGGGAGGCAGTAGGGTTTTATAAGTTTTTAAAAGTCATTTGGTGTGTCCTCTTTCTTCCTTAACAGTCTCACATTATAAGTGAAAATGTCATCATTCTTACTTAAGTTGGCTCGGTCCGTTGTCACAGAGATGTGGCGGCCCAGTGGGATGGACCCAAAATGGCTCCCTAAGTGCTGTTAGTTCAGTCCAGCACATCTGCCCCTTTGTACTTGCATCATTTATGAATGTATTTAAACACATCTGTCACTGGAGTGGTTGTGGGTCTTTGTTCGTGCTCAGGTTGGTGTTAATGGTCGTTTAGTAAATGCATGTCTTCGTCAAGAGACGTCTGTGCTTCCTGCTCCTTGCCTTGTGGCACTTGGGCCGTCACAACAAACAAAAGATTTGTATTTTCTTATACCTGCATGTAGGGGGTGGCATAACGTGAATAAGTGAATAAATCATATAAAAGCAGACATTGTGTTCACTTTGTTTTCAGTAGGCTACACCAAAAGTGAGGAGGAGGCCTTCAGTATTTTGAGGAGTTCCCTTCAGTATTCTGGGAAGAGTCTCATATATAGTCAGGGCCACTGGACCTGGACTTCACCATCTCTCACACCAATCTTATTCCCACTTCCTAAAAAAAGAGAGAAGCCTGCAGCCAAGGGATCAGTTAAGATGAGGCAAAAAGCAAACGTAAAAATAATGTATATGTAACATGCTGCAACCGTCCCTGATCTGGGCTGAGCCCGTCCCCAGGGTTGGGGTCAGTTGCAACATCTGACTTCTTCTATTCTATAAATAAGTGGATGTCATGTGTAATCATTTAGCATTTTTTCTTCACAAACTAAAATATTTACTGTATAAACTGAAAAATCTTTAGGATTTAGCATTGTTGTGAATCACTAAACTAATATTTAGTTGTATAACTACTGTTTCTGAGAACTGCTTCAGATCTGTGTTGCATGGAGTCGACCAACTTCTGGCAGCTGTAAACAGGTATTCCAGCCCACCTTTCCTGGTGTGGTGGAATTTTGAATAAACAGCAAGTCAGACGTGATTAAGAGAGTAATTTAATAAAGAAAATAAGACATACAAAACACAGCTGTGTGAGAGCTAATGCTCTAAACCGAAAGCTCTAAAGGGGTAGACTGACTCTGTTCCATATATCTAAACTTCACTTCCCCCAGGGAGGGGTGCTCGGTCATCCTATTTATCCATTTCCTGCTCCTTATTGTGATGAACAGAGCTACTTTGCTGGGCATGACTGTGTGACCTCTTGGGACAGGAAATCTGATTGTAGTATTATTTAAAGGGTCAAATTGCGTGAAGTGTGCCAAGGCCCAGAGCTACTTTGCTGGGCATGACTGTGTGACCTCTTGGGCCTGGAAGTCTGGTTGTAGTATTACTTAAAGGGTCAAACTGTATGGTCTGCCCAGTCCCAGAGCTACTTTGCTGGGCATGACTGTGTGACCTCTTGGGCCTGGAAGTCTGGTTGTAGTATTACTTAAAGGGTCAAACTGTATGGTCTGCCCAGTCCCAGAGCTACTTTGCTGGGCATGACTGTGTGACCTCTTGGGCTTGGAAATCTGGTTGTAGTATTATTTAAAGGCACAAAGTGCATGAAGTGTGCCCTAGCCCAGCACTACTTTGCTGGGCATGACTGTGTGACCTCTTGGGCCTCGAGGTCTGGTGATTCCATTATATAAAACGTCAAATGGCCTGAAGTGTGCCCAGGCCCAGAGCTACTTTACTGGGTATGATTCTGTGACCTCTTGGGCTTGGAGGTCTGTTTCTAGTTTTGCTTAAAGGGTCAAACTGCATGAAGTGTGCCCAGGCCCAGTGCTACTTTGCTGGGCCTGACTGTGTGACCTCTTGGGCCTGGAAGTCTGGTTGTAGTATTATTTAAAGGTTCAAACTGTGTGAAGTGTGCCCAGGCCCAGAGTTACTTTGCTGGGCATGACTGTGTGACCTCTTTGGCCTGGAGGTCTAATGTTTCCATTATTTAAAAGGTCAAATGGCCTGAAGTATGCCCAGGCCCAGAGCTGATTTGCTGGGTTTGCTGCTATGACCTCTTGGGCCCAAAAATCTGGTCGTAGTATTATTTAAAGGGTCAAATGTGATGGTGTGCCCAGGCCCAGAGCTCCTTTGCTGGGCATGACTTTGTGACCTGGTGGGCCTGGAGGTCTGGTTGTAGTATGATTTAAAGGGTCAAATGGTCACAATTGTGTGCCCAGGTATAAGGCTACTTTGCTGGGCATGTGATTTAGAGAGCATTGGAAGTCTGGATCCTGTATTATTTAAAGGCTCAATTCACAAGAAAGTGTGCCCAGGGACGAAGCCACTTTGCCCTGCATGGTTGATGTGACACGGTGGGCCTGGAAGTATGTTTCTTTCCATCTATCCATTCACTTGAAGGGGGTCAAAGTGTCGGAATTGTGCCCGGGCACGGAGCTAGGTCGCTGGTCATCAGCACAGGCGCCCTTCGACCCTTGAAAACATGAGCCCCAGGGGCCATGCGGCATCGAATATGCACGGCCTTTGAGCTACCAACTGGGAACGAGGGCTGGACCCATTGGGTATGGAAGCCTTTCCGTCACATACTCGTTTTCGTTGCCTTCAACGCAGGTAGCCTGCGAATTTAAAACCGACGCGGATTTTATTCTTTTCCCCTTTTAATCTTTCATATCTCTCCACTACTTTGGAGAAGAGAGATGCACGTGGGCTGGTTGGAAAGCTCTGGATCTCAGCTTTCAGGCGGTGCTAGCGCCATCCAAATCGGACCCACCGTTCTTACGCTACGATTTTTTCAACGTTGCGGGCGGCGGAGAAAAGGCGCATGCCGGACGTCTTTGCGGCTTAATATCTCTGGGCTCCTTGGGAGCAGAAAGTCTGTTCATGGCTCTTTGGAAAGGGCTGCATCTCCCCTGTAATCGAATTTGACTGGCACATGGATCGGACCCGCCGTTCTCACGCTACAATGTTTTAAAGCCGCCAGGGACGGGACGAACGCGTGGCAGGTGGCGTTCATTAGGGACAGTCATGGAGGTGATGCGCACCGAGTTGCAGGCCATTTGGACCTGGCCCAACCTAGATGTGAATGTTCAAAGTCAGCGTGTTTGTTTAATAAACTTTCTCCTCCAATTCGTTGCAACTGCGCATGCGCTTCACGCTCATCCATCTGGAGCGTAACGGTTTATCGGTTAATATCTCTGGGCTCCTTGGGAGTAGAAAGTCTCTTCATGGCTCTTTGGAAAGGGCTGCATCTCCCCTGTTATCACCTTTGAGTGGTACGCGCATCGGACCCACCGTTTTCACGCTACGAGTGTGGGCGAGTGTGTGGGTGCGGGTGTGTGCACGTGTGCGTGCGTGCGCGTGTGTGCTTGCGAGGGTGCGTGCGAGCGTGTTCGCCAGGTTTGTGGAGGGGTGCGTCCCTGGACGGTACAATGGGAGATGGTGTGTGGCCTGGCTGGGTGAGGTTGCAGTTTGCTGGGCATGACAGATTGCCGTGTGGTGCCCTGAAGGTGTGGTTGTTCCAGGAGGGGCAAGGTGGCGTAGTGTGGCTGGGTGAGGGTACGCTTCACTGTGCATGTAGTTGTGAGTTGCAGGCCCATTGCTTTGAATGACAGAAAGGGTCTGATTTGTTCCTAGGTTTAAACGTACTTTGCTGGGCATGACTGTGAAACCTCTTGGGCCTGGAAGTCTGGTTGTAGTATTATTTAAAGGGTCAAACTGCGTGAAGTGTGCCAAGGCCCAGCGCTACTTTGCTGGACATGACCGTATGACATCTTGGGCCTGGAAGTCTGTTTCTAGTTTTATTTAAAGGGTCAAACTGCATGGTCTGCCCAGGCCCAGAGCTACTTTGCTGGGCATGATTCTGTGACCTCTTGGGCCTTGAAATGTGGTGCTTTGAATGATTTAAAGAGTGAAACGGTCTGAAGTGTGCCCAGGTTTAAAGCAACCTTGCTGGGCTTGACTGTGTGACCTCTTGGGCCAGGAAGTCTGTTTCTAGTTTTATTTAAAGGGTCAAACTGCTTGAAGTGTGCCCAGGCCCAGAGCTACTTTGCTGGCTATGATTCTGTGACCTCTTGGGTCTGGAAAGATTTACAGATTGAAACGGTCTGAAGTGTGCTCAGGTT
This sequence comes from Electrophorus electricus, assembly GCF_041902795.1. Lineage (NCBI taxonomy): Eukaryota > Metazoa > Chordata > Actinopteri > Gymnotiformes > Gymnotidae > Electrophorus > Electrophorus electricus. The sequence continues at coordinate 14,552,678 of NC_137498.1, forward strand.
TAAAGCAACCTTGCTGGGCATGACACTTTGAACTCTTGGGCCAGGAAGTCTGTTTCTAGTTTTAATTTAATTAAGATTTAATTAAGAGGCAAAAAGCAAAAGTAAAAATAATGTATATGTAACATGCTGCAACCATCCCTGATCTGTGCTGAGACCGTCCCCAGGATTGAGGTCAGTTGCAACATCTGACTTCTTCTATTCAACTAAATAAGTGGATGTCATGTGTAATCATTTTTAAATGGCATGACTAATTAGAAGACAGATGTAAGCTTTATATGTAAAGAAGTGGTTGGTCTAGTCCAAAGAGTCTCTGAGTAACTGAGAGAAAAAAGTGTTGCACTCATCTCATTCTACCTGTACATGCAATGACAAGAAATGACGAGAAACACTATTCATTAGGAAAAGTCCTTGAAGTCCACAGGTAAGATTGCTTATGTTTATTATGATAAGTAAAACATTTCTTCAGATAAATTGAACCAAATGCACTTTGACCTTTGCTGGGAGGTACGGGAGGATTTTCTGAAGAGCTAAGAGACTTTAAAAGTATTACCTCTGAACTTACATCTGCAAAGTGTTACATCTGAACTTGCAACAAGTTGATCTAATAAAGACATTTTTACAACAAAGTAGGCCTTAAGCCCATTTCACACCAGAAGCAGTGCATCGAGTGTTAAAATGAAAGCTAAACTGGCTAAGTTATAAGTATATAAGTCTATAGACTACTAACGAAATGTCTACAAAGACAGACTGAATTGTCTGAATAAATTTAAAGAGGCAGTATGTTCCAGGTGACTATGTTGTCCTCTACACTCTGTCAGAAACCTTGGCCTCACCATGGAGAAACAATTCCATCTGGAGGACTAAAAGAGAATTTCATTTTGATGGACTATTAATCTAACAATGATTAATACATGTTTAAAAATAGTGTATAAACAGTTTATATAAAAAAGAGGAACTATCAAAACAGTACTTTACTGGAGAAGGTAAAAATTTTAATAAATATAATACTCCTCAGAAACTGCAATGTCTCATTTATATGCACTGTAGTGTAACTGAACTTTAAATTTCAATAAAAATTAATTGAACAGTTGTTCATCTATACAGTGCAGGCTAGACAATCTCTAGAGATATTTTGATGGTTATTTGCAACATCTATTCACCTATCCTATCTATACTATAATTCCTTGCTTTTAGTTGATAAGGAACATGCACTCTATTGGTGAAATATAAGACATGCTGAAAGATAGATAAGCCTCTACTCACATGTTGTTGAGAATTGGTTAATAAGATATTCATAACTTTGAACAGTCAATAGTCTAGAGATGGTCTGTTGAATGTCTAAATTCAGACAATCCAAATAAAGGGTTACCCAGATAGGATCAGTTGTGTAGCTCTTTGGCTGTCCTTCTGATCAAGTATTTAGGTCCATAGACGGTACATTGAGAAAGTGTGTAGGTCTGTAGTGGGCCTGTTAATGTCTGTTGTCTGTTCCATCTCCATCAGTGTGGCAGGAACTGATGCTGAGGTAAAATGGATGATAAATTCTTAATTTCAGGAGGCATGGTGATACTACAACAGCTTGTTTATGTTGTTTGTAGCTTTGGTCCTCTTGGTACAGTAGACCACAGCCACGATGATGTGGTGGAAGATCACGGTGACCAAAGCAAAGAGGGATGTAGGGCAGAGTCTGAGGAGAGACTGTAACAACACTGAGGAGTGAGGGGTGGTGCAGCGCAAAGACAACTCTGAATGTTGAAAATGAAGATGAAATAATCCTTTTACTCATTTAGGAGACAGTTGGCCCTGAGCCATATTGCACACATTATCTCTAGTCATTATTTAAAAGCTATGCTATGTTTAAAAAGTTATACTTTTTATGGGCATTTTTAAACATACAAGCCCACTGATATATGTTTTACATTGTACATTGAGCCTGATGTATCTGTTTTGAGCTCCTTTATGATTGCATAAGTACAGCCCGCCATCCTCCTCAGTCAGGTGTGATATGAGTAGAGAGAGATTTCTTAGAGAGTGTGCAGTACAGGTGAATTCTGTTTCTGTACTGTTCACTCTCACTCCACCTGTTTCTGGTTGAACTGTGCCTGGCACAGTGTAACCTCTCAGGTCTGGTGTGTGGGTCAGTGCAGGAGCAGGGCAGCAGGACCGAGTCAAGAGCAGGGCTGCAGGACCGAGTAAGCAGTGACGTTCTCCATCTACACGTTCCCTGCCAGACTGCAGACTGAACCACCACAGACACCCTCCATAAGCTCATGTAGACCCAACAGGAGGCCGTGCTAGTTTGGGGTATGTTTTCGATTTCAATTAAAAAGCAAAATGACACCACCTAAATGCTTTGACCCAGATGCTTCATCTGGAGTGATTTTCTGCAGTGATCCCTACACTCTCAGAATGGAGAAGTGAGAGAAGCTTGTTCAGAGAGAGTTTTATGTATTACGTGTGTTAACGGCTCAAGTAAGTTCATAGCTGCAGTTTTAATCTAAAATTAAAATTGTCATCTACTACCTCAGTGCTGACTGCTTGCAACCCTAACGGCATTCATTACAACAAATGGTGCATTTGAGTAACATCTGCTTATAGTACTGCTCTAAACACAGTTTAACACAGAAGGTCTGGAACAGTCAAAAGTTGTGGGTTCAGTCTAATGATGACAGTATCACTGTGCTTGATAGAGATTTAATGGTGAGTACGGTGTCTTTATATTCTCTCCTTTTAAGATAACACCTTTACACTCCCCCATCCCCTTCAGTCAGGTGTGATATGAGGAGAGAGAGATTTCCTGGAGAGTGAGCAGTACCCAGCTGAACTCTGTTTCTGTACTGTTCACTTTCACTGGAGATCATGTCCCATGTGTTTCTCTTAGTGTTGTGTTTCTTCAAGGTGAAACTCAGATTTTGTGTGTAGGTCAGTGCAGGAACAGGGCAGCAGTACTAAATCTCCTGTGTAAGCAATGATATATTTGATCTCCCTTGTGCTGTCCAGTGTGTAGCCTGCAGAAACACATTAATTTATGCAACTAATGAGAGAGTTTTGCTTTAACCACAGTAGTACATAAACACATCATTGACTAATTTAGGTTCAGTTTCAATGTACAGCATTATATTGTTAGGAGTATTTAAAGTGGCACTCTGCTGTTTTATGTTATTGCATGACTCTGTTGGGAAACTGACTCCAATTTGTAGAATTAGGACAAGCCTATGTACAAAATATCCCTGATAAACATAATTAAATACCAGCAAGATTACCAATAGATTTGATGGCAGTTGGTTAACTGAACCAAATAATTCTAATGTATTCTCATAAACCAGATTGCATCATGTATTTTTAAAGTTTAGCTCATTTTGGACGGCTTAACACACTACTTAAAGTGATGCATCACAGTCACATGTAATCAGCTCTTGCCAAATTCTATTGTCAAAGTCTATCTATCTATCTATCTATCTATCTATCTATCTATCTATCTATCTATCTATCTATCTATCTATCTATCTATCTATCTATCTATCTATCTATCTATCTATCGTTTCACTGACAGTGTTGCCATCCTGTACCTTGTGTACATGGTGTCCTTTTTATTAGCATCTTTCATATTATTTTAATGTTTTTTTTCTTTGTTGCTACTATATATTTGTGCAAAGCACTTTGAATTGCTATTGTGGATGAAAGGTGCTGTACCAAATTACATTGTCTTGCTTTTCATAAGTGATGTGTGTTTGACCAAAGGGGAAGTGTTATCTAGATACTTCTAAATACATTCATTCTGGAAACTTGAAGCACTTGTGCACTTGAAGATTCTTGGGAAGCAGCTGCAAGGTACTGTAGTTAAAGATGTCGAGTGGATATCTATAGAAAAATATACAACTTCTTAAGCACTTTGTTTACACAGCTTATGAAGTCTCTCTGTCTCAAATTTCTCTGTATATATATATATATATATATATATGTGTGTGTGTGTGTGTGTGTGTGTATAATCAATAATAAACTAACAAACAGGCATGCCCTTAAAGACAGGTAAATGACCCGTTGAATAATAATAATAATAATAATAATAATAATAATAATAATAATAATAATAATAATAACTGGTACTGTAGCCTGCTCTAGATGTGCTTCATAAAACCTTATTAACAAAGACAATATAATAACTAAAATAAAAGGATCCGTTTTTATCACCTATTCCTCCTCATGCATTACTCCAGGAGTGGTCTATTTTATCTTTTGCAAGAGATGTATTCATCTGTATATTGGAGGAACCAAGAGAATGTTTGCTGATTGTTTTGTTGAACACCTTTGGACCATCAGAATTAAGAATTTGTCATTTCCAGTGGCAAGACATTTTAATGCTAATGGAATTTGCAATAATTTAGGTAATTTGATGAAAAACATCCCACCTACACTTTCAGAGATTTAGAAACCCATGAAACAGTGTCATGTCTTATAGCCTAAACTAATTCTACAGTCATACCTATGGAGCAGGTGTACATATAGACTGGTAACTCAGTACACAGTCTAAACTCATTTTAGTGCCTCACCTCTATAAAGGTGTAATGTGTCATTTTAAGCAGGTAAAAATAGAAACCACACTCATCTGGCTTTTGCTCTTTATTTTTAAAACAGAAATAAATTCTCACAGTGAAGTAATGGCTACAGTCAACAATAAAGCACTTGACATAAAATGATATGCACATTTATGTAACGACGGAGGCTAGGCAGGACGCACGAATGAGCCGACAAAAGTTACGTTTATTAACACCAGACAACAGACAATGTAGCACATAGGCTAATACATGGTCAATCAATAACAACATACACTACTAAACATGAGAGTTATACTCACGCACAGAAATGACACAAATTACTCACGCACAGTGATGACACAAAATGAGGAGCAGGTGTGAAACACAGGGCGACACACACAGAAAAAGACGTCTGGGAGGAGGGGCCGTACCGTGAACATTTACACATCATTTTTTATTTCATTAAAGCCAAAAGCACTACTACTAATAAATTACATGCAAAAAAGCTAATAATTCACAGAAGTATTCAAATCATCTTTCAGCAGATTAACCCCTAATGAGGCATTTACAGTGAAGAAACAAATAAAATACTTGCTATTTACTGGCTACCATATATGTTTTTGTATGTTTATTTTTTGTCCATTTGCTTGATTGCATTTGTTTGTGTGTGTTTGTGTGTGTGTGTGTGTGTGTGTGTGTGTGTGTGTGTGTGTGTGTGTGTGTGAGAGTGTGTGCTTAATTTGAATTTAATTTGATGCTGGCATATTCTGTTTAATCTGCATTATCCATTGGAGTGGATGCTGGTTTGGTTTTCTGACTGTGTATTACAGTGGAGTAAGTGATATCATCCTGTAGGAATAACACATTAACAATTGTTACATAACACACATGTTTACAAAACACACATTCAGTATGATGCACACCTGTTCTTGTGCTGTTTTGCATTTCGCTTTTCGATTTACAGTTGCGTATAGGACACTCGAATCTTCCTGTAGAAACACAGAAATGGAAAATTAGCAAACTTGTGTGAACACTAAAGTACACTTTCACAAAAATACTGTATATAGGAGTCTATACATGCACACAAATGCACAATTCAAATGCACCAATAACCTTTATGCACCTATGACCATCATGCAAAGGGCAACAACAATATGCTATATGTGGTGTGAAATCACTGGTACATGTCCAGAAGACCCGTTTTCATATGAATGCAGTGATAAGAGCTGTGCTCCATAAGGACAGAGGTGAAGTGAAACACATGTAGAATTTAATGGTAAATAATCCTTGTCTAAAGAGGGACAATATAACCCGCCTTAATACCTACAGGTCAGAAGCTTTAACATCAGTAGTCAAGAAATGCTTTGAGAAGCTGGTTCTGTTTTACGTCAAGTCCATCACTCCCACCTCCTTGGACTGATATAGTTTTACAGAGCAATCTACACTATGCCCAGTCACAATCAACACTATGTCTGTACTCATCTGGACCTTCTAGGATCCTATGACAGAGTCATGTTTGTAGACTTCAGCTCAGCTTTCAACACAACTGAGAGTGGAACCCTACGTCTGTCAGGGCATTTTCAACTACCTGTGAGATAGAAGGTAGCTTGTGTGCCTGGAACCTTATCTGTCAGAGCCCCTATCCATCAGCACTGGGGTTCCTCAAGGCTGGACACTCTCAGTCCTCCTCTTCTCCTGCTACACCAACAAGTGCATCTCCAGCTATCATCAAGCAAATGACCCTAACAGGACTCGTTAGCAACACTGACTGCTAGTGGAGTCAAGTGGCTCGTCTGGCTTTGTGGTGCACTGAAAACAACTTGGAGGTCAACATGCAAAAAGCAGTAGAGATGAATGATACATTTCTGAAATAAGACATCTGTCCATCTCCCTTTGTAACTCAGTACAGTAAGTGATGTGGAGTCTGAGCTTCCTACACACCACCATCTCCACTGATTTCAAACTGGAGATCACAACAGCCATCATCAAAAACATTCATCAAGAGCTGCTTTGTATCAAAAACTCACCATGGACCCCACACACTATCTGTATAAAACCCTCTGCTCAGGTATTTGTTACTGCTTCAACAAAACCTGAACTTCACAACCTGTTTCCCAAAGATGGTTTTCCTTATAAAAAAAAATAAATAAATTTAAAAAGTGCTGTACGTGATGTATGTGATCCGTTATTTGAACGGTATTGTACTAATTGTGTTGTATCATCTGAACCCCCCCCCCCCCCACTATTCAGATACAAAATAGCACTCACTTGAACAGGTGAACAAAGAACAGCAGAACAATCCTGTAAAAACACACACACACACACACACACACACACCATGGAAGATTTGACCTTGAAGGACGTGTGCCAGTAATGATGCGGAGGTTGTTTTTCTTATGTTACAGTGGATGGTATGTGAGCATTCACCTGTGTCTCCTGCTCTCTCTTCTCTTCTGTTTGCCCCTTTCTTAGCCTTGTTTGTCCATGTCTCTGGACTACATTAGAAAACCAGACAGTGTGACCCACAACTTGTATGCATGCATGTGTGTGTGTGTGTGTGTGTGTGTGTGTGTGTGTGTGTGTGTGTGTGTGTGTGTGTGTGTGTGTGTGTGTGTGTGTGTGTGTGTACCTTTGTATCTCCAGCACAAGACCCCCACGAGACCCAGCAGCAGGAGGAGGACAGCTCCCACAGCAGTAGTCATGAGAATATATAATAGATCACCAGCAGGGTTTTGGACATCTGAAGGCAAACGTTATGCAAATGTTATGTGTATTTCTGTGCGTATTAGTGTTTGTGTTTTTACACAGCATGCATTTTAATTGCTTTTTAAGATATTAGGAGACCATGTGGATATGCAGTAAATGCATGTTACCGTCAGTCAGAGTCTTTGCACTGTCAGTAGTGGAAGCGTCAGCTGGAGCCTTTGCACTTGTTTTGCCATCAAATCTTGATGTAAATTCTGTTGTTGAGATCCCTGGAGAGGAACATGTGTTTGTTAACATAAGATGGTGTACTGCTTTAGTACTACTTGTGTTTGCAAGTTTGGCTACAGTACTGACCCATTATAAATGTGTATAGGAACATTCAGGATGGTTTACATTCGTGACACTAGTAGACGTGATTGTACCTGAGGGGGGGGGGCAGGTGAACAAGCTCATCAGCGCATGTTTAAAAGTTTATTTAAAAACTAATTTTTATAATGAAGTGTTGACTTTCCAAGTAATGGTGTTATATTATAGAGTTAGCACTAATGCAATGGAATTATCCCTCTTGAGCATTGTGATACGGCCACAAAACAAATCAAATTATGTCAAAATAAAATTCCCAATGAAGTATTAGAAGTATTTAAAATATATATTTTAAATTTGTTTTGTATGTTGACCAAAAAGCTGTCAATGTGGTTGTATAGCCTGTAATTAGACTTCTGTGGTTGGGAAATACAGTTTTGCACTATCACTTTATTGACTGTCATAGTCAGGACACATGAAGAAAAATGCAATTTTCAGGTAAAACATGTCTTTGGACAATTGGAAATACATCTAATATTGGGTGAGATGAGTCAAAAACAGATCACTTCTGTCATTTTGTTATAAAGCCTTTAGTCAAACTAGTGTGACTGAGAAATAGTTTGATGCTGGTACTTCCTTAGGACACATGATTTTGGACTTGAAAGTTAATAAAACATAACAATTTTGAGGTAAAACATATGTATTTGGACAACTGGGAGCACATCTAGTACAAGATGCTAAGTCAAAAACAGTGGATATCTGTCATTTTGTGAAGTAATACATTTTACATCAAATTTGTATTTTTCATAAATGTTGACATGTGCTGACTATGATATCAAAATGCCAGTGCAAAACAGTGTTTCCCCAACCACAGTAGTTTGAGGTTTCAGTTCACACAGTTCCTACTTACTGTTTGTGGATGGTCATAGTTAGGACGCATAACTCTTTAAGAAAAATGTCATTATGAGGTAAAATAGATAAAAAAGTTATTTGGACAACGGAACACATCTAGTACTAAGCAATGAATCAAAAACATGACATTTCTGTCACTTTGGGTGTATAAGATGTAGTGTGGCTGGGAAACAATTTTACACTGGCAGTTTATTGATACTGTCATAGTCCAACTATACACTTTAGAAATAACATGAAAGACAAAATGAGGGTCAGTGACATTATGGATTGTTTCCAGAAGATTAAGTCATAATATAAATCCCAGTCAAGTATTTTTAAAGTACAAGACCACTTTAACCACAAATACACCCCTATAAAAATGGATGAAATGTATATTTACCCTGGACTTGTTTTAGCTGTCCTTTTCCAAACAAACACCTACCAAGTGTAACGTCGACCGAACTCCAAGCACACTACAACACCCAACATGCCATTCGTCGCAAGGTCAAGGACTCATCCAATCATACACATTAATTCAGATCCTCATCACCAGAATATTGACAGCACCTGTTTTCTACTTCCCACCTCTTTAGACCTCACCAGCATTCTGAGGTATTGCCACTAGTTTCGACTGTGCATACTGAGCGTTATTTCCTTGATTGCTTTCCCGTGTTTCGACTGTGTTTTTTGCTCTCCAGACTACTGATTTTTTCCTACCCCGTTTGTATAGTTTGCTTGGTTTGTTATTGCTCTTTGGTTGTTGGACTCGGACTGTTTACCTGTATGATTTGGATTACCCCTGCCTTGCCTTTCCTTGTTTTGACCCTGGCCTGTTCACCCATCACAAAGTTGGAACAAAATAAATTTCTCTCTACATCCGCGAGCATCTGGCCTTACCTGTCCCATCACACCAAGCCACATCAGTGAGAAAACACTACCCAAGTGACCTGTAGCATTCATACTATGTCCAGTATATCAGCCTTTGATGGTCTAAGAGTGCTCTTTAGGTGTAACAGGTGCTACAGGTATAATGTAACACTAGTTTGCTAAAGTTCAGTTTATTTATGAGATTATCAATGCACTAAGAATATGGACCTAAGTTACTTACCTTTAAAAGTGAGTTTGATGTATAGTTGTTCATATTCCTTATGCATACAATCGTAATCTCCCTCATCTTCATCTGTCAGGTGTGATATGAGTAGAGAGAGATTTCCTGGAGCGTGAGCAGTACCTAGCTGAACTCTGTTTCTGTACTGTTCACTCTCACTGGAGATCACATCCCATGTTTTTCTTTTTGGGTGGTATTTCTTCCAGGTGAAACTCTCAGGTTTGGCAAGCAAATCTATGCAGCTGCAGGGTAGCAGTACTGAGTCTCCTGTGTGTGCAGTGATGTGTTTTGTCTCCCTGTTGTGTTCCAATACGCAACCTGTAGAAACACACCTTACTGTCAGACTCCACCACATTTGCTTGTTAGATTAATAAATATTTACATTAATATGATATGATTTTTAGCATTGTTCTAATGACATTCACTATCCTTATAACAATGATAGTTATAACTGAGTAATTTGGTTGCTCCATTTAGGCAACAATTTGAGCTTTGTTTGTTAATGCAGTTCACTTCATATAGTAAGGGTTGGCACCAGGCCAAGGCCCCTCCGGCCACCAGAGGGAGGCCTCAAGTCAACCACACCACTAATCAGGTTTAACACCCAACAGTTGGGTTAGACCTAATAAAAGCCCGATGACCCAGTCATTCAGAGCTGGTTGTTTGAGCCAAGCTCTTAGCTGGTAACTTCAGGTATTGAGATCCGTGAGCCTTCCTGCTACACCTCACTTCTTATCTGTGAGGGTGTTTGTGTTTTTACACCTCCCCTCTCCAGTTTTCCCTCTCGAGTCTGTCTCTCTCCCAAGGCTTCCCTTACCCATTCAAGTTGTTCCCTGTTTTCTGGTCTTGTTTGGGAAATTTTAGTTTGGTTTTCCTCAGTGCATCGGGCTTGCCATATCTTCCCGTTACGTCCTTTGTTCTCCCTTTTTCCATGCTTGGCATGGTGTTTAGTTTTTTTCCTTTTGTTTTACCTGATTCAAGACCTAACTGTTTTGGACAGGGGCCATCTTTGTTAGAGCGTGGCTGCTCACCCAATAGGCTATTGGTGTTATCACTTAGCTGAGCTGGGTTCAAGCCTGCCTTACATATATGTTCTTGAACTGTTTTACAGATCATCTTTCCTACAAAGGGCCATACTGATAGATACTTTGTTTCCCAGCATTCATACGTGACTCTACACTGGATCCTACTTTTCAAAGCCCTATTAATATGATCAGTTAATTATTCATGTTGTGTTTATGACCTGATTATATATAATCTTGCATTCAGAATGTGATTGTGTTTATTTTTGAGGGGGTGTGATGTTTGGTTGTTAGATTGTAGATTGTGTTGTGGTATTTTTTCATGGTGCTTTTATTACCCAGTTTGATTTTTTTTTTTTTTAAACTACCCTTCAGGAATTTCTACTCAAGCTTACTGTGGCCTGCACAGTGTTGTATTACCAAAGCTTGAAGAGCTGAAGACAGACCTGGTAGCTGTGAAAGAAACACACCACCTAAAGGAGGCAGGTTATGGTGCGACTCATGAAGACATTGAAGACCCATATGAGGATGTCACCACAGATGCTTCAACAGATGATGAATTCTAGACTAGATCCTGTCCACTGCATTTGCCACATTAATTTCAAATCTGTATGCCTATATAATACATGTAATGACGTTTTTATCCTTGTCTCTTTGTAGCTAGGTTGTTTGGTTGGGTGTTCTTTATAGGCTATAAGAAAATTAAAAAATGTATGCTAACCTTATTTCTTTTCAGCAGTAATTAACCTTTGTGAAGATGTGATCAAAACGTTGTGTTATAAAACACATATTGGAATAGCCCCTGTAAAACCATGTGCAGGTTATTTTGGGGCTACAATCCTGCACTTTTTAAAAATATATTTTTAAAAAATAATAAACCATTTGAATCAGTAATGAATGGAGCATTTAATTCTGTTTGTCTAGTTTCTCAATTTCATAATATAAGCATATATTATGCAAGAAAGTGTTTGCATAACTGCGTAGCCTTAGTACTGAAACACCAGAGTAAAGATAAGCCGTTTTGTTGAACATTGTACTGTGATTAATAAGCCTAATTTTCAGTTAAAATTGTATAATTTCTTAAGAATTTATTATTATAGTTGTTGTTTAGGTTGCATTTTGATCCTTAATGAGTGTTCAAATGACTTTGGATTATAACGAATACAGAGTGAGTGAATTGTACCTATGTGGAATGATTACTAATTAATTAATATATAGTTTACATGTATAGGTTATATTTACTTTATTTATTTAGATTTTTTAATCTGAGCCTGATAACAAAATGATGGCATAAAGAGGGGGAAATTATTTTAAAATGTGATAGTGTGATTTCTGATATGAGACTATAATGTCATTTCAGCTGCACTTTTTTCATTGTTCTAAACAACCACTGAACAGAATTTAGCGCTCGATTATGTCAGAATTTGTGTCATTCTATTTCTGAACCCAGATCAGTTTACTGAGTGGATTTGCCGATGACGATCATTTTAGACAAAACATCAACAGAGACTACAAACAATTCTTCACGCATAAGAGGTACTGAGGAACGAAAACAAAACGTAAGTAGAATTTAGTTTTATCTACAAAGGCAGATACTAAATATTTGAAAAAGGAATCGTATTATAAACATGTAGCCAATATGCGAATTTAAAATGAGAACACACATTTTAATGATAGAGAACTTTTGACTGAACGGAGAACTAATTAGTGGGCTGATAGTGAGCTCCCCGCCCCACTAGTCACGTGGTACGGCCCGCCGCCTGCAGTGGGAGTTCATGGTCTTGTGTGAAACCACGACTATGTAGTCACACACACCTGCACCGGGTTATTCTCCTAATGTCTGTGTGTGTTTAAACCCCGGTTGGTGTGTGTATCCCTGTCGGTCTGTGTTCTCGCTAATGTTCACGTACGTGGTACACTTTATGTTTGTGTGTTCAACGTTGCTCATGTTCATCTTGCCTGTTTCGTGTGAGCGCCACTGTGTTCGTTATTCGTGTTCTTCTAATAAACGTCTGTCTACGTCAAGGGAGTTTGTGGGACCTGCGGCACTCGGGCCCTCACAGCTGTTTAATTGAACGGACCGCACAAATATTTTAAAATGCGAAATAAGTGAGTAGAGAATGAACTAACAAAAGGAAACCTTGATAAATAAAAGGGGACGTAGCTGAAAATATTCGGGTAACCGAACTCCATTAGATGAAATACGTTGACTGAGACAAGGGAAAGTGACTTATGGGCTTGTTTTAGAAAAACCTCTGTAAGACCACGAGTGTGGCCATTATGCACTGTCGCACAACAGACAACCTTTGTTTCACATTTATTAACATTTGTAGAAGAAATTGAGCTACGGGTGGCCATTTGTTCGGTTACATAATAACTGTATATAAATATATAAAGTCTACAGGCTTTGATTTCTCATTTCCATATAGAGATATGAAACTGGGGTACAAAGGTAATCCTGTGCACAAATGCATGTAAAATAAGCCTTGTTTTGTAGAAAACTGTGTTGTAATCAAAGCCTAATTTTCATTTCAAATTTAATTACTTCTTAGGACTAAATCTTTAATTCTTAAAAATTAAAGGGTTTTTTTAAATATCCAAAAACACATGCAAACTGTTTCAACTTTTTAAAAGAAACTAAACAGCTTTATTATCATTCAGTGCAGTAGAGCTTTCTTCTGCCCTTTCTAGATGCCAAGGGACAACTTCATTATTAATATTATTACCAGAAGCCAGAAGAGTCATAGAGACCCTGCTCCCATTGCTTGGTTTAAGCAACATTACTGTGCCAATCTGGGAGAAAGTGTAAGTGTCTACATCTTTTTTACTGCATCCACGGTTTTATTTATTTTGCCTTCACATTTTCCTGACTTGTACAGATGGCAATCCAAAATATGCTGTCCATTAGTGGAGTTTCCACTGCCCAGGTGGGGTCAATGGATGATTCATTTCCTTTACAATTCATCACTGATTATTTCTCATTTCTCACTCAAGAAACAGGAGGACTGTAAGGAGGTTCGTACCATCCGGAGCATAACTGCTGAACACATTATGATCATAGAGTCAACGGGAGAGATTTGCTCTTTGGACCACAGTGTACATGTAGAAGGTGCAGATGTACTTTCTTGCATAAATCTAGCTTTACATTAAGAACACACAGTAGGACATGATGTTTGCTCACTTTAAATATGTTCCTGTACTTTGTTATGTAATTGCATTTTTATTGATTTTTTGGGGAAAAAAACAACATCTGTAGATGTAAGAGAGGATCTGGGTGGAGTAGGGGAATCTATTACAGAGGCAGTCAAAGTGGAGAACACCCCAGCTGGTGAGTAGCATCAAAGCACCACATCAATAATCAGAGTTTACATACATCCACTCCATGGACACCAGTTTAAAAATTCTACTTTTATTTCAAATATAAAGGCTCAGAATGCAAGAAGTTGAAGAGAGTACGCATCTTCTTCAGACGATATAAAAAGCTATAAAAAGCACCTTGTCCTGTGCCAGGCGCTCCAACAAAATTAGCCCTACTCTTTAACTTTTCCCAGCTCTTTTTACCAATTTATTTTGTATTTCTTTTTCCCTTCATTTTCCCTAACCTGTCTTTTCATTTTCTGAAATAACATCTTTTGACTTTTTGATTTATTTTTGGTTAATAAACTTTACTTCATGCAAAGATATAGTCTGTTTGCATTCTGGACCATTTAATCATATTTTTTCATTCTAAGACCAGCCAGGTTATGATTCTAATTTGGCCAAATAAATCTTGAATGATTCAACTCACTTTAATAACATTTTTAGATTATCACATATATGTACAGTTTCATGTCACTCAGCATTAAGAGAAAATTTCACACTCACCTTTAGTGAGAGGAAGTACAGTAAAGAGAAAACACAAACTGAGCATCCTTGTCTCTATGAAAACACCACTGACTTCCCAGCACACACTGACAACTCTACACCAAGATCTCCACTACCACTGTGGACACACACTGAATCCAGAACTCTCACAGCATTACTTCAGTACTCCAGACCCTAATGTCCACCCAGCAGAGAGGAACTGGGAACAAATGAACTTGGCCAGAGCTCTTATGTTTCTTTTCAAGTTCACATCACCAGCTTTACAGAGACATACAAAACCACACACAGTGCCATCATGTCCTTTGACCTGTGAGGACTCTGGTTGTTTCTTCCTTTGTGATGTATCCCACAACCCCACACTGACCATGATGCTGCATCTGTGAAACCATATAGGAGACACACATGCTCATTATAAAGCAAAGGGGGTGGAGTCTGATGTAGAGGAGAGAAACAAACAGATATATTATCCCCTCACTCTTATTCTCAAACTCCTCTTTCTAAGTTTATAGTTTTAAAATGCAGTTTATAGAGTTAATCACCTCAAAGCTTGCGCATATACACATTTTTGCATTACTTTTTCATTGCTTGATATATTTTATGTTTGCACTATCTTATGATGTCCTGTGTACTTAATATTTTATTCATTGCATCAAATTTGTTTTATTGGCAAATATATGTTGAACTATTATGCACTGTCACTACAGAATGCTGTCTGCTTTATGTCTCCAGAGACTATAAGCATGCAAACACACACACACACACACACACACACACACATACCCACACCCACACACACATATACACACATTCAAGAATTTATAGATAGTGAGAGGACCTGCTTTTTGTTTGCTTTTTCAGCTTCCACATCACAATAATTTGTTGTGGACCATTGCTTATGCAGAAAAGTTCTTTAAGATTTTTTGTGAGTAATATGCATTTCTGGATTTACTGAATGAGTCAAAAACAAACAACAAAAACCTGCATTACTCACAATAAGAAGCTATTTGAACTTTGATAAACTCTATCAATCAGCCTTTGAACATGGACATGGTTTGGGTAGTACATGAGCAGTCCCTTTTCTCAGTGAAGTACTGACATCTCTCCTCACAGTACACAATATTACCCAAATTATCAGTAACCATACCAGTCCTACTCATACTAAACCTGTTTTGTACTAAATTAAATTCAAACTGGACCTGCCATTGAGAACACACTGGAGCCTAGTCCTAGTTTTAGTTTGTGTTTAAAACATCATGCTTTATCCCAATTTCACATTAAAATAGACCCAGCAGTCAGAGTTGTGCTGTTTTGATTAATAAACTACACTTTACCGAATAAATGTAGTATTTTGTACTATTTCTAGCTAGAAACCACTGATAAGCCTGTCATGGCATAAGGCAAGAAATAGACTAGAAGGAAACTGAGCTTGTGTGTGACCACAGCTCAGCTGCAGAGGTGTCGAAGCAGCACGGTTGTCACTTCTGGTCTAAAATGGGCTTTAGATTCTGATCTGGTATCCACTGCCCACTGGTTGGAACTGTGAGAAATGAAACCACAGCAGACGTCAGACATCCTGAGCTCTCAGACCAGAACAGTCTCCTCATTCTTCTGGGGGGTTCATAAGGTGTTTTGAGAGCAAAATGTTTACTGATTTTAAAAACTGCACATATTCACATTAAGATGCCATACACATATCAAATACTTTTCTACCACAATTTAGTCCACAAACCATATTTTTCTCACACCACTAATAGATTAAGAACACTGCTGTAAAAGTGGAGCCTGTATGTTATATCTGATGTATTCACTGAGCTGAGTTATTTCATGACACAAGTATTTACATGAAAGTAGGGTCATACACTGACCATGACTGCAAACATTAGCATTAGGGTATTTATACAGCAGGAGACAAACAGGGAATATCTGGGAACAATTACTGGGAGGGGTAAGAGACAAAACTCACATGAGACACGTCAGAGCAGAGCAGGGGAGGAGCTACAAACGAAAACATACAAAAGCACATGGAGACAAAGACGTACTAAAGCAATAACATGTAATTGTCTTCTACTCTTTACTACAGTGTAGCCTATAGAAACGTATACCAGAAAATATAGGACAATTATATTTTAACTATATTAAAAAGTACACAGACTTCATAAGATGGAATCATAAGATATGCAGAAATATTTAATAATTATTTGGTGAGCAAAACATTTTTCCAATTCTACCCAAAAAAAGTCAGCTTGCTTAAATAACATTTTTATATTAACAAATAAATATACAATTTAATGCAATTCAGCATTAAAAGAGAATTTGACACTTACCTTCAGTGAAGAGAAGACACAAACTCAGCAGCATTGTCACTATGGAAACACCACTGAGCTCCCAGCACACACTGACAACTCTACACCCAGAACTCCACTACCACTGTGGACACACACTGACTCCAGAGATCAGTCCAGAACTCTCTCTGCAGTACTTCACTGAAGTCCACAAGGATGTCACTACAGTAATGTGGGGTCTTGTGAGTCCTGAGTACACCTGAGGTCTGTTTTTTCATTGTGTAGTTTCACAGAGCCCACAGGGCCCCTGGTGCCTCTGTGAACTGGACATGCATGTTGTGGTTTCAGTGTGGGGGTGTCTGTGGGGGAAGAAAGAGGAGGCTTGAGAAACCACCAGAAAGCTAAAAAAGCCTCCTTGTTGACAACTTACCGTTAAAGCAGCCATGTAACACAACCAGTCTACTGATGGACAAAATCTGCATACGCTACTTATAGTGTAGCCATGACACTTTATAAACATAAAATACATAAATACAGCAAACATCACACAGCATAAATACATAAAATCAGCAACAGAGTGTAAATATAAAGTGTAATAAAGTGTAAATATTTGTATTATTCTATTTATTTATGTATTTGAAAGATATTTGACAAGCCAGTTAAACAGAGCCTGGGTGATCAGTTATAATTAGACTGTGCCTTTGCTATGAGCCGTTACACTTAATACTAAAAATTGCTGGTTAAAAGCACAAGGACCAAAACCACAACTAACAGCTCGCTCAGATCACTTGTTTCTTTTTAAAAAACAGCTCAGCTAGCACAAAGGTTCTAAATCCAGTCATTGTGGCTCCCAGAAACATCATTATTTCCCATGTTCCTGTGCCTCTAGCATTTTTTCCTGGAGAACATGATACTACTGACTGTATGTGAATCACCCAAGCATGTAGCATTTCCTTTACAGCCTCATACACCTTCACTTGGGCCCAATCACATTTCACCCCTTGACCCTACCACTTAGCCGTGGCCCTCCATATGTGGTGTTCATGAGTAGGGGTTGGGTGTCTGATAGAGGGCTAGGGTGAGGTCTTAGGGCTAAATGGCCCTCCAAACTGAGGGATTCAGAGTCTCACTCAAAATTGAGTGTTATGAGAAATTTCTCAGAATTCTTTGTGAATCATTGAAAAATGGATGCAGAAGCAAGGGGGAAGATTTCAACCACTACCCTTTGTAACTCAGTCCCAAGGGTCAAGATGACACTTGAAAACAAGGGGTAGGAGGAAAAATGAGAGGGGATTGGGCCTTGGTAAAAATCTAAGCACTAAATCTAAGAATAAAATGGATTAAAACATATTACTTTTAATATGCATGGTTTTACCTTATCCTAGAGATATATAATAAAGTTATCTGTTACAGGACAAGGGGATTTTCAGATCCAGTACAGACATTAAGTCATATAAGATCAAATACATTTGAAAAAAGAACTAAAATTCTTACTCTGAAATGCACAAACATTAAAAAACATTAGATCCTCTCTAAAATCCTCAATGTCAGACCTAGCTACCATACATTGAACATTCTTTAAATGGAGTCACAGCACAGTCAGAGAGTTTGGAGGTTAATGTTCATTTGTCACATTGCCATGTCTGTTTTAGAATTACATAGTTCTCATGACTTAAGTAATATTTGAATGAAACAATGACAAATATCACTATAGCATTCTGAAGTCTGATTTCTGATTCAGTCACTGCTCAAACGGTCAAACCAGAACTGTATACGTATTTTTACAATTATGGCTCCTCTAGTTACTGCCTTAGAAGCAGTGTTACTGTAATTCTTATTACTTTATCTGACACCAAACCAGAGGTGATAAATCTGATTTTGAACCCTGACAGACTCAGAGGGGCCTGGATGTTGCACCAACTGCTGTGATCAGATCATCATAGTGAATCAACATACAAGACAACACATCGGGACAAGAACAGGACCTCTAGAAAGTTGGACTAGACATTAATTGCTTATTTTTTCACTTATTAAATTCTTTTTTTTTTTAATTGTTATTATTGTGGTGACCATTGTCAGCCAAAGGAGGATGGGCCCCCCTTTTGAGTCTTGGTTACTCTCAAAGTTTCTTCCTCTTACTTCTTCCTCTTGGGAGATTTGTCTAGCAACTGTTGCCCTTCGCTTGCTCACTGGTAGCTTGGACTTGGACATTTGTAAAGCTGTTTTGTGACAACATCTGTTGTAAAAAAGCGTTATATAAATAAACTTTGATTTGAAAGAACTCCAAACTGATTTAGAAATGAGTCACAGGTCAGTCAGAGAGTTTGGAGGTTAATGTATATTTGTCACATTACCACGTCTGTTTTAGAATTACATATTTTCCATGACTTAAGTAATATGTGTATGAAACAATGACAAATATCACCAACACCGCTGATATTATAACTCCCTCGCCCCTGATTGGTGTGTTAGAGACTGCTATGATTGTTTTGTCAAAACAAATGAAGACCCATTCAGGTCTCACTCAAAACCTTTATTTCTATTCAGATGCCTGAGTTTGTGCACAGTAAACACGGCACCACCCAGGGCCCAGGGCATGGTAAACATTGTGCCACCAGGGCAGAGGGGACGGTAAACACAGTGCCATGTAGGCCCAGGGCACAGTAAGTCCTCACAATGACATTGTTTCTTAATGGTGAGGCCAAGGTTTCTGTCAGATAGTTTAGTGGACAACATACATTCTACATAGTGCAGCTTTAGATATGATCTGAAAACGTATTGTAAAAGTTGATAAATTCGATAAAGATTTGGCAGTTCTTTTTATCAGGTGGATTTATATAACCCACACGCAGAAGCTGAAAGCAACAGTACATTTGTGGTGTGTGTAGAGTTCACATCTCTAGTGATGGAGTGACATTCTTACAGAGTGAGGACCAGTTTTTTGGCCAACAAACATGTTACTTCTGCAAACAAATTCCACATCAAATTTGAAACTGAACCACACTACTCAAGATGAAAATGTGCAATTAAAATTCACCCTGACTTATGTTTCATGCACTGCATTGTGGGTAAAAATAATGCTCTGAAATTAAATGCTCCTTTAAATATCTGTTCAAACTTTTTGAAAGTCTCAGGTAGCCAGTTCTGTGGCTGCTGTAATTCCACATGCTGTTGTAACAGACAAAGTTGTACTGCGCCTTTAAGAGGGAGCTTTATGGTTATGTAGATTGAGTAACAGACAGACAGAGAGAGAGAGAGAGAGAGAGAGAGAGAGAGAGAGAGAGAGAGAGAGAGAGAGAGAGAGAGAGAGAGAGAGAGAGAGAGAGAGAGAGAGAGAGAGAGAGAGAGAGGAGAACCGTCACCTTTCTGCTCGCCCTCTCAACAGTCCTTTTTCTTTGGTAACGCTGTACGGTGCTTTTTACTGTTTCTTTTACATATAAATACAGTGATGGTAGCCGTGTGATCTGGCTTGATGTGGTCCAGGAGAGAATAAAAGTCTTTCAGATTGCCCACACCAGTGTGTGTCACTCCATGTTAACTCCACGCATCGCGGTTACCCCGTAGCACCTGTTCCTCACTCCAGGTAGGAAGTGTTACACTATTTTCATTAATAAGCCTTTGAAGTACTTTGGGTGTCGTAGTGAAATGAACTGACCAAACAGCAGTGAGGGAGGTTATGTTGAGTCTCACCCCCTGAGCTTCTACATCGTGTCTCTATGACAAAGGACGGAGCCACTTAACTAAGAATGAGACCGTCCTCACTGACAATGTGAGAATATCTGATAGATCACTCAGGAAGGAAGAAAGAGGACGTACCACATGACATCTTACAAAACCTACCGCATCTCTATATTTGGTGTGTGTGTGTTGTGGTTAGTTTGTCAGAGTTTCATCTGAATACACTTCCTCTCCACTATAAGTATAGCTGTGAAGTCATTCAGTAGACTGTATTGAAGAGTGTGTACGGTGTGTATCAGCAGTCCTGCTGTAGCTGTGTAGTGTGTGTGTAACTCAGTAAGAATGCAGGTGTGTGTTTATCTGCTCCTTGTGCTCCACGCTGCTGATGGTGAGTGTTACCTTTTCGTTACAGGCGTTCTCATCCTCATACATTCATTTACACAAAGGTATTTATATCTGAGATCAGCAGAGAGCAGCAGCTCACCACTTACCCCAGATTCTGTCTATCGACCAAGAAATGTTTGAAGTCCAAATTTTGCCTCTTTAGTTTAGAACAAAAGCTGTTAAATGCTAACGTTGCTAACAAACACTGGAGGTCAACAGCAGCTCAAATATAGCCTTCGTAAATGCATGCCCACAAACTTCTCTCAAGCCAGCCAAACCGCATCCAAGTGTTAATAAATGTCTCCCAGACTAGTCGGTGTGTCGTATAACTCACTGTGAACTAGACAAGTGAAGAAACACGTCACCGGGAAGCGACCTGGATGAGGTTTGAGGACATGTAGCTCGATATCTGACTTATTTACAAATCCTATTAGCTATCGTTGCTGTTGGCTTCCAGTGTTTGTTAGCAATGTTAGCAGCTTTTTTTTCTAAAGGAGCAAATTATGGACTCCAAACATGTCTTGGCCACCTGGGTTAAGCAAAAATAAAGTAAATTTGATTCTTCATCGACCTGACCCGTTAAGTGGCACTGAAATCTGCGCTGTGGTTCGGTCCGGTAGAGAGTAACTAATTACTTGCTAATTGCTAATTAGTTACTTAAGACCAGCATAAGGTAGGAATTGTAGGGACATTAGTAGGACTGACAAAATTGAGAAACAAGAAGAGTACAAGAGTATTGTGACTCTTACAAGGATAATTTTGCTCTATAAATCTGTACATTTATAAAAACAACTTGTTTTTTATTATGGTGTGGTATGTGAAATGTGCTCACTTGTATATATGTGGTACAGTCCTTTACATGTGGTGTGTGATGTATGTGTTTGGTGCCTCTGTGTGTTTTCCCGAGTGTGGGTGGGTTTGGGGGAGAGACTACAGAGGATTCTGATCTCGTGAATTTTGACATGCCCATCATATCCCTTATTGAGCTAGCAGTCAAACAAGACAGTACTACTCTATATTACCATGGAAACCAGAGGAGGGGCAGAGCTCACTACCTGCGGGTTCAAGAGCTGGACTGGTAATGAATAAATCCATTTCAATCAGGAGGTCTCAGCTATCAGGACTTCCCAGCGGGTTTCATCCAGACAGCTGTCTCCCACTTTTAGACAGTGTTTGTTTGTTTGTTTGTTTGTTTTAGCCTATTTATATGGTTTGCCCCCATGTTGCTCAGCGACACTGACTATAGTACTTCCTGACACTCCGTACAGTGTAGTGACTCAGATTAGGCTGGACCCCTGCTCAGCTTTCCTGAAACACAGCACATGCTTAACCATATGGTCAACCAAAGTGGCCCAAAGCTCATCTGTGATAGTTGCTCTTCCTCGTCCTCATCCTCTCTTTCCAATATTGACCTCCATTGATATCCAACCAAGACATCGAGCCTGTGACCTCTTTATAGTGCTCAGGCTTTACAAAAAGTATAGTGCTCCATGTACAAATTAGTCATAATTGTCTTCACCTATGAGTACTGGGTTTGGTTAATTGATAAATGGATGTATCATTTGCATTTGAGGGTTTTCTATAAGAAACACACAGATTTCTGTTGAATGATGTGTCCAATATAGAGAATTGTGTTTAGCGTATTGAAAAAAAATGTGTTTTAGAAATACAGAATGAGTGTAAATCAGAGAAGGTGCTTTTGGTTTAGTATAACAGGTCAGGAGATGGGCTACATGAGTTAGTGGTTTCAATTATTGTCACATGTCCCCGTTTTTCTGTCTTGCAAAAAACTGTAATATCACAAAAACAGTACAGTTTCCCAGCAAGCACCTCTTCCTCCTAGCAAACTTGTAGCACTGTTTAACAATTTAACAATACATAACTAACTCTCTCTCTCACGCACATACACACACGCGCACACACACACACAAACATGCACAGCTGCTGCAGGATGGCCAGACCCACATCTGAAGGACTTGGAGAAAGACAATTTTACACACACAGTGAATGTACATTCAAAGTGATACTTGTAGATGCAAAAACACCCCCTGCCCTGCTCTCTCTCTCTCTCTCACACACACACACACACACTCACTCACACTCTCTCTCTCTTCTTGTTGGGTGTTTGGGCTTCAAGTTCTCCTATGTTGTTCCTCTTATCTTATAGAGGCTTAGAAAAATTGACAAATAAAAAATGAACAAATAAGAAAAAAATAAAACCATAGAGACAGTACAGTTTCCTAGCATGCACTTCTTCCTCCTCACATATGTATTGCTAAACTTGGTGCACTTTAGCAATACATAAACAACACACACACACACACACACACACACACAGACATGCATATGCGAATGCTTCCTTTTTGGGTCCGTGTGCTTAAAATTCTGCTGTGCTGTTCCTCTTAGTGGTGTGTGAATGACATGTTTACTTCTTTCACTCACCCATGAAGACTGTCAAACAGTTTCCAAATCCTCATCAGTGACAGAGATTCAGCTCTGAACTTCATGGTTTAATCAGTCAATCATTAACTGACTCTGGCAGCATAAATTCCAGTGACTCCAGTTTAAAGACTGTTTTCTTATTTATTCCTAAGTTATTCTGATGTCACCATAGTCATGGCTACCAGTTTACAGATGTGAGAATTCCCAGCATGCACCGCTTCCTCCTCACATATGTATTGCTAATCTGGGTGCACTGGGTGCTATGGGTGAAATGTGCTCAATTGTTTATTTCTGTTTGTGTTATTTATTCCTCATTTGTCAATCAATTGAGCACATGCTGCTGCACACACACACACACACACACACACACACACACACGCACACTGTTTCTGTTAGTGGTATTTTTTCCTCATTTTTTCCTCATTCTGTATATGATGCAGCTCATGTTCACTACCCACTTATGTATCCAGCTGCCTGTGACAGAGGTCACACCTCATTGTGGTTGATTGTATATGTGGTACAGTCCTTTACATGTGGTGTATGATGTATTTGTTTGGTGGCTTTGTGTGTTTTACTAAGTGGGGCGTGGGGGTGGGTTCCAGGAAGAGGCTACAGTGAGTTCTGATCTCATGAATTCTGACATACTCATCATATCCAAGATGATACTACTCTGTCTTACCATGGAGACCTGAGGAGGGGCAGAACTCACTACCTACAGGATATAGAGTTGGACTAGTGTTGGATAAATACATTTGGCAAGAAAAGTGAGGTATCCAGGTCCAGCTCTACGGTGGGTGTGAAGACCCATTGTGCAGAAAATGCAAAAATTAAAAAAAAGCAAATTCATTAGAATGGAAACGCGTGTGCTACAGTTCCAAAATGCAGTGCAACTTCAGAAATGCTGCAAACTCAGTCACAACACAACGGAACTGTTTTCTGAAGTTGCCTCGCATTTCCAAAATATAGCACACATGTCATTTTGAATAAAGTGTTTTCTGAATTTGTATAGCGTTCAGGAATTTGCATCAAGTTTGTAAACTGTAGCACATGTGTTTACCTTCTGTGTTCTTGAAAAGAAACAGTAACTCAAACATAATGTGGAATACAAGTGTAACAACAAGACTGAAGGGGAATAGGTGAGATGCTGATTCAGAGATGGAACTGCACCTTAACAACCACAGCACCACAAAAGGTACCAAATACAAACAGTGCAGACTGACTCTGCTTATTGGTTTTGCCAAAGTCATATCTGGGCCCATGTCCTTAAAGGGCCCCTACCATGGAAAACTGAATGTCACTCACTTTATTGAAATAAATAATTTTTAAGTAATATGTAAATATTGTTACATTTTTAAAACACATTGTTTACTCTCCAATTCCTTACAGTCTATATATAGAATATAATCTGTAAAAATAACCTGTTTTGAAATCACTGTTTCTCTGATGTCATGAGAACCAGCTCATTTACTTATCTCTGCCTCTTTGGCCTACAGCAGTTTAACCCCTAACACCTACATTGCAGTTTTCAGACATATTTCAGCTCTTAGTGCTTTTTAAATGAAGCACAATACAGGGCAGCCAATCAGAACAGAGCTCATTTATCTTACATCTTAAAGGCACAGCAACAGAAACTGCCTGTTTAATTCCAAGGGATAAAGAGAGGTTGGAAAATGGTTGTGTAAAACTGAATTATGACTCTTTTTGGAAGATAAAGCCACAAAAACATTGTAAGAGGACAACAAAGCAAACTATAAAATAAAGGAAAAATGTAGGATATACGCCCTCCAAAGACCTTTTGGTGTATTTGGTTTGATGGGAAGGTGAGTGGCTACAGCTACAGCTGAGGAAGCACCAGCGGCTCCTGTCTGGGTCCCACTGGGCAGCCATATACAGGGCAGCTGTGTACAGCACAGGTTCTGAACCTGGCTGAAGGGTACAGTTTCAGCACCTTGGACAGCAGTCAGGCTGCCTTGGAGGTGAAAGATGTTTGGTCTGTGGTACTGGTCTACAACTCTGAACACGTTTTACTAAAGTCCGTCCTTATTTGGTCCTTTTAATTAAATCTACATCTCTAAGTACAAACCCCATCTCTAAGTAAAACTATATCATCTCTTGGAAACAAACAATGGATAAAAAAATTTGCAAAGCATTAGCCATTAGATTAGAACATATTAGTCCATCACTGATACACTCTGATCAAACTGGTTTCATCAAAGGAGACACTCAGCCATTAACAGGGTAGACTACTTAACCTAATACTGTGACGGTGGCAGTTCAGAGGGAGCGAGAGGCAAGGTTGCTCCAAAGTGCTCTTTATTTTCCATTGTCAATATGTGACGATACCGCTACTAACGACAAACACTACTCTGTTCCAATAGTCCTTGTAGCGATGTACACGTTGGGCGTGAGCAGTCCGATGGGCCACTAATGTGCTGCACTCTCTCTTGACCTGTGAGTTTAAATAGAGAGAATGAACAAGGAACAGGTGAAGGTGATTAGTAGGCAGGAGACTGGGAATGAGGCAGGTGTTTAGTGTGATCCCTAGCAGGAGTGGGTGTGTCCCTCCCTCTGGCTGCCCGGCCAACCGTGACAAATATGTTACACCTCACTCCACATATTAGAAACTGCTATGCAGAGAAGGCCTTCAATAAAGAAAACTGGAAGTTTTTCTCCTCACATTGCATAAAATCTTTAAAACCACACCTAAGGCCACAGTCAGTACTAATGTAGTACCATCACAAAATGTGCATAGAGGTACTAGGCAAGGAAACCCACTCTCTATTGCTGTTCTCAGTTCTTATATTTATACATTTATTTATTAGTATTTGTACTTTTTTTGGGGGGTGGGGAGGTTGTCTTTTTACAGTTTTTATTTGTTGTTGTTGTTGTTGTTGTGACACTGCAGTGCACACAAGCCTACAGCCTCAATTAGTTACTTTACAGATATTCAGCATTTAGCAAACAGTTGTTAAACAGCTTTTGACAGCTTTAACAACAAAAAGAACAAAGTAACAGAGAAAAGGAGAGAAAATGTTTCTACTTCCTGTGATAACTGTTGGGTTGTGATGACATTGTACTGTCTACATCCAAAGTGGTCTTTACTTTGGTGACTCCTTCAGTGGTTCTGTGTCAGTGGGTGGATTTCACAGCTTCTCTTAAGTAGTTTTTCTTAATAGTATGAAAACTACAACATGATCATAGACTGCTGCATTCACCTGTACTTTATGAATAATAAGAATGTTATCAGACCATCCTCACGTTTACCTGATTAAATGATCAATGTTTATTTTGATCAGCATGTAGTCTAGAGCTCTTCCTGTCTGATCTAATATCTGCTAAGCTACACATTCAGTTTGGTCCTTTGATCACTTTATGTGCAGGAGTGAAATGAGGTGACCAAACAGTGCTGAGGGGGATCACTGTGTAGCACTACTTCTTACTGCAGGATCACTTTACTGAGGATGGGGACTGAACATTGGGCAGCTCAGGAGGAAGTTATGACACTAGAAAGACACTGTTTCACTGTTAGATTTAGTCTGTATGTGAGAGAGAAAGAAGTGGAGGAATAATTTATTTTGCACTTGAACACACTTCCCCTCTACTGTGGTTATTAGTGGGTGGTGAATTTCTGTAGAGTTCTACTGAGAGAGTTGTAGAGTTCCAGGTCATAGTTGTGTGGTGATTCCCACAGACAGACTGTAGTCTGGGCTGCAGTTTTCAGAGTGTTCAGTACACTGTAGTTTTGTAGAGTGTATAAGATGTGTAGCAGCGTTACTGCTGTAGCTGTATGTAGTGTGTTGTGGAATGCAGGTGTGTTTTTATCTGCAGATGTGTTTTTACTTCCTTTTTGGTAATGCTGTGCAGACGAAGTCCTGTGAAGCGTTTGAGATTCTTCCTTATTGTACTGCTAAAGGATTCGAAGCATTGGAGCATTGAAAGCTGGTGACAAAACAGCGACATCTGGTGGTGTTCAGATATTATAGCAGCCATAGATTCAAAACTGCACAATACAACACTCTACCGCCTTCATATTTCATTAAAAAAATGATGATCAGTAATGATGTTTAGTAATTCAATTCTGCAATAATTTGTTTAAAATCATTGTTTCCCTTTTTATGTGAAAACGTAGTACAAAACTATACTTTCAGACAACAGGGTGACGTTATGAAACATTTACTCTCCTTTGGCTTTGGCTTTGGCTTCAAATAATTTGTACATTTCCAATTTTTTAGTAAAATGATAAAGCTTCCAAGTTATAGGACAGTGCCAAACTTATGAAGCAGTCTCAAGCTCATCCTGTGTATCTGTGATGTTTGAAGCTTCAAACAAGATTAGTCACATGTTATTAGTAACTTTAGTGGTAATAGTAACTTTAGTGGTCATAGTAACTTTAGTGGTAATAACTTTAGCGGGAGGGGAGAGGGAGAGAAGGAAGGAGGGAGGGAGTGGAGAGGGAGGGAGTGGAGAGGAAAAGTGAGGGAGGGATGGGGATGGAGGGAGGGAGTGGAGAGGAAGAGTGAGTGAGAGGGAGGGAGGGAACAAGGGAGAGAGAGAGTGATTGAGAGAGGGATGGAGGGAGCGGGAGTGAGGTAGGCAGAGAGGGAGGAAGCAGGGAGGGAGGGGGAGAGGGAACGAGGGAGAGGGGGATAGAGGGAGCGAGGGAGGGATGGAGGGAGCGGGAGCGAGGGAGGGAGAGAGATGGAGGGAGGGCGGGAGCAGGGAGGGAGGGAGGGAGGGAGGCAGAGAGGGAGTGAGAGAGAGAGATGGAGGGAAGGAGGGGAGGGAGAGAGGGAACGAGGGAGAGAGAGGCAGGGAGGGAGGCAGAGAGGGAACGAGGGAGAGAGATTGAGTGAGCAAGGGAGTGAGAGAGGGAATGAGGGAGAGAGGGAGAGAGTGAGTGGGCGAGGAATGGAGGGAGCAGGGAGGGAGGGAGAGAGATGGAGAAGGGGGGAGGGAGAGAGGGAACGAGGTAGAGGGAGGGAGGGATGGATGGAGGGAGGCCAAGAGAGGGAGGGGAGGGAGAGAGACAATCTATAATCAGTATAGTCAGACATTTACATCTTATAACTTGATGGTCATGCATCCATCATACCAACATATATTGGGAAATCTCTTAGTGATTTCCAGTACCATCATCAGTTGGCTGGTACCATCAGTACCATCAGGTGACTGGACCTGCAGCAATTAAGTATGTCATATATAATAGTTAAGTATGCCATATATAATAATAATGGAGTATGTGATATATAATGATAATTAATTATTTCATATGTAATAACAGCCATTTTACATGTACATGTGCAGCCATGTTTAATAGTGAAGGCCTTTATCTCGTGTGTTTCTGCAGGCTGCAGTTTGGCAGAGAATCAGAAGACAGACTACATCACTGCATACACAGGAGACTCAGTACTGCTGCCCTGCTCCTGTACTGACCCACACGCCAAACCTGAGAGTTTCACCTGGAAGAAACGCAACACAAGCAGAGACACATGGGATGTGATCTCCAGTGAGAGTGAACAGTACAGAAACAGAGTTCAGCTGGGTACTGCTCACTCTCCAGGAAATCTCTCTCTACTCATATCACACCTGACTGAAGAGGATGAGGGAGACTACAGGTGTCAAACTAAAGGGAATAAACACAAAGACATCAAACTTTATGTTTCAGGTAAAATATTATTCAGAAACACATAAATTAAAATTTCACAAGTAGATTTCACCTGGTGGATCTCCATCATGAACTTCGCTTTTCAAACATACATATAAATGTATAAATACATTCACCACAAACATACATCACATTTTACTAAAATTCAAAAACAGGACATTTAAAAATAGAGAAACACCATTACATATTTATGTATTTAACATGTGGACCACATTATCCTCAGATATTAGTCACCAGACACCCTCTGTCACCAGTCTAGAAGAGTTAAACACAACTAACATACATTTCACCTGCCCTCACTGAACACTTTCAGTACCTCTAATAAGTGAATGTGTAGGTATAATTATAGACTGTGTCCGCCTGGTGTCTTACACAGTTTGTGTGTCACCCTGCACGCAGGATATCACTGGTCAGTTTCTGACCACAGATATCCCAGTATATGTGGATAATGAACCATTCTGCACATGTCAGTCCCACTACAGTATTGGAGGCTTGGTAGTGGGTATTGTACTGGTATGAGTGGTTCAGGTACAGCAGTGTTACTGGATTCAGTGCTACTGGGAGGTTGAGAGTGTTCTGACAGTGAAAGATATCCAGCCAGCAGTGGTTCAGTGGTCAGACACTGATCATGACTGGAGTTGGAGGATGGTTAACACTAACTTTGTATTAAACCAGATGGGCTAGAACCACTGACTCTACAAATACAAGATTTTTCTCATCCATTCATATTTATCAAATGTGATGGAGCATAAACTATTGCCTAAACTCTGTAAGTTACAGAATATCAGAACATCTTTTTGATGTTAAATATCTGATAGATGGATTTGTTTTGTCTTCATATGATGGTTCACAGATGAATGTCACTGGTTGTACAGGTTATTTCATAACAGTAGTGTAACATGTCAGTGTTTCTGCTCTCTCTAGTCTGTAAGGATGTTGTGAAGACTCACACAGTGCTGAGTGGATACGTGGGAGGGTCTGTCCTGCTGCCCTGTTACTGCACTGAACTGCTGGCCAAGCCAAAGGCTATCAGATGGAGTTTTATAGAAGAATCTAATGTCATCTACCCAACTGACCAGACAAACCGTTACACTGATAGAATTAAGCTGGTTGCTGCTCCAGGAAATTTCTCTCTATTCATATCTGGTCTGACTAAAGAGGACGGGGGACGGTACAGGTGTATCATCAGCAGTGATTATCTTATAGAGGTCCAACTCCAAGTAACAGGTAAACCAACCTCTTGTATATTTAATGTATGAAATGTTGTTGACTGCATATAGCGACTGGTCTGTACCAATAACTACTGTACTACATAAAACAAAAAATCTATCCAGCAGCAGGATCTGCAGTTCTACTTCTGCCTGTTTCTAGTTACATCTTCTGTTTGTATTTGTATTTCATGGCTGTAGTTAATGACTCTTGTCTTCTGTCCTGTTTAGGTTCTAGTCAGTTATATACCCATATTACACACGACTTGTTTAGTTTCCTTATTTAGTTACTACTGTTCTCATTTGCTCTAGAGAGAGGGGGAGAAAGAGAAAGAGGGAGAGAGAGAGGGGAGGAGAGAAAGAAAGGGAGAGAGAGAGAGGAGGATAGAAAGAGGGAGGGAGGAAAGGAGGGAGAGAGGAAGAGACTCGACCCAGGAAACCTTAATTAATTCACTCCCAGAAAGAGAGAGAGAGAGAGAGAAAGGGAGAGATGGGGAGCGAAGGAAGGAGGGTGAGAGAGAGAGAAGGAGGAGGGGGAGGGGGAGAGAGAAGGAGGGAGGGAGAGA
This sequence comes from Electrophorus electricus, assembly GCF_041902795.1. Taxonomy (NCBI): domain Eukaryota; kingdom Metazoa; phylum Chordata; class Actinopteri; order Gymnotiformes; family Gymnotidae; genus Electrophorus; species Electrophorus electricus. The sequence goes on from NC_137498.1 coordinate 14,583,332, forward strand.
TAGAAAGAAAAAGAAAATAAGAGCAGAGAAGCATCTCCTCTCACAGCTGGTGCTGACACTGAGTTCATTAACACACACTAACACTAACACATCAGGACCAGTCTGAAGTACAAACAATCAGACCAAACCAAATTATTACACTTCACAAACTAAACTACATCACCCACTGGAACACAAACACAAGCACAAAGCAGAGAACACAGCCTGGCCGTCCAGACCAGCCGATATAAATGTTATGGCTGCCCAGAGAACAGAGACTCTGTCAGCAAAAAAAATCTGAGACGGTCCACCCCAACTTTAAGTGTCTGTCTAACACTGACAAACTGCCCATCCTACTGGGCAAAAAGAAGGAAAGCAGCACTTTAGCTGGGTGATACATATCTGCCTGCCATAAGATGAGGGACAGTGATTAACCCACCCAAACATACACACACACACACACACACAGAGACTATATTACCCAGTTTATAAAAGTTACCTAGCTATTTATCATTATTAACTATTTATTATTATTAACTATTTGTTATTATTAAGTATTTATTATTTTCCATCCTTATTATTTATTTATTTTCCTTTCTTTTCACTTTTACTTCTTCTAATTATTATTATTTCAGACCAATTACAGTTTCTCTTCAAGTTCTTTTATAACAGAATTCTTAATTTCCATAATTGCAAAGGTTGTAATGTTGTGTAATGTTCATGTTGTAATACCGCTTTGGCAATACTATAGTTGTATATGGTCATGCCAATAAAGCTTACTGAACTGAAATGAACTGAGAGAGAGAGAGAGAGCGAGAGAGAGAGAGAGAGAGAGAGAGAGAGAGAGAGAGACCCGACCCAGGAGCCCCTAATTCATTCACTCTCAGAAAATGACTAAAGGACACACTGCACCTACAGAGCCCTGCAGCTTCAGACGTAGCCAACGTATCACCACCACTGACACACAGAGAACTGAACACGTCTGTTTGGCCAAACTGTACATACATCAGTTCTGTAGTACAAAATCTAAACTTGTTAAATACATAACAGTCCTGAACCCTCATTACTTATAACTGATCACACTTTTCTATTCTTGCAGAGGCTCCATATAAACCTGTAAATCCTCCTCCAGTGGACACTGACACAACAAGTCCAACAGCTTCAACTAAACCTACTACTACAATGACGTCTCCAAATGGTTAAATTGTTTCTTTAAATCTGTGATGTTTCTGAGAATAAAAGTTATTTAATGTGTCATTTAATGTAAACTCTCAATGAAGTATAATGCCTGACTCTGTAACTTCAAACTGAGCCTGTAGAGACGTATTACAGACCCATTCATGTTCTTTTCTATTTGCTTGTGTGTCAATAAGAATATGCTTTGAATGCTTGTTAAACATTCATACAATATAATATTTAAAATGACAATTAATACATTTAAATTTAATATAAATGCTTCCCACATTCCCACATGCAGGTGCTCACACTTCTCCACTGTACACACGTCATGTCATATTAGCTGGTGTGGGGGTTTTACTGCTGTTGATGGGATTAGGAGGAGTCATCTGCTGGAGATACAGAGGTACACATACACACACACACACACACACACATAAATACATACATATCCACATCCATCTCACACTGAGTTAATTTTGTAGTTCAGAGACGTGAACAGACGGTGAGCAGAGAGGGACAAACAGGACAGAGGAGAGATCAGCAGACACAGGTGAGTGTCACACATCCATGTTATAATATCAGTGAACTCTGATTCAGTGCACAGATCTGTTCTACAGTGTCAAAGCTTGGATCAGTGAATGTGACTGTTTCTGCATGATTGTTCTGACATTCTGTACATGACTACAACGTTAAGATCGAAATAATGTAATTGCCAGCCAATCCCTTCATGTAACACCGACATGAGGCAAGAAACATTTGGGCCATATACAAAATAGTTTACTACATACTTATGCTGCGTACTGGACTCATTATATACCGTATAATGTTTACTGTTCCCTGTAGTAATATGATGCATAATATCCAGTGTGTACTAAAACGCAAACCATACTAAGGGGTCACTTGAACGTATGAAGTTCTACCCACTTGTGATTTACGGCCACCGTTGCATGATGAGATGCTGTACACCATGGAGACATGCCTGGTCACGTACTGGATTATTTGGCCATAGCAGTATGTCATCTGGGCATCTTTTGTGTACTGGAAAAATTCATTTTGGTCAGACTAGTTTTCAAGCTCTCTTCAGTAAGCACTCATTAACTAAAGAAAAATTGATCAACACACATTTATCATTTGTATTAAAAAGGGCAGATGATGTATGTATATGGTTACTCTGCTCAGCTACTTTAATAGGATCACCTTTACACTACATCCAGTTATCTTCTAGCTGCGTTATATACCTGTGTACAGTTCCACAGGCTTGTGTATAAACTTCAGACACACTGCTTTTCTTGTTACACACTCATACATGCTCTAAAGACACTACCACTGCAGAGACACTTCTTTGTTTAGAGTGGTCCACCATTCAGGTAGGATCCATTCAGCAGTGCTCCAGTGGTCACCCAGTAAACAGTGGTGCACACCTGCAAGATATGTGCACATATTAAATTACAGACTGCAGGTGATTTCTGTGTCTTTATAAAAGTGGCCGGTGAGTGTTTAAATGTTTGTGAATGTATAAACAGATTACACACGTGCTGCCATGAATTAGATTTACATGCGCAGTTATGGATTAAATGTATATTACAATTAACACCCATTAACACCTCTGCAATACAATACATTTATTATATTAACACTTGTATTAATCCACTCAACAGGGTGTGCATTAGTCTGTATGTGTGTTAATATTTTGTAATTGTGATATTTTCTGCAGGATGATGTAATGTATTCTACTGTAGCCCAAATTAACACCACCAGACCAGCACCCAGAGCAATGGATAATGGAGATAATACAGAATATGCCAGGATCAAACTAAATTAACAAACCTGAACACACACACACACACACACACACACACACACACACAGGGACTTTTATTGTATGGTATCTAGCCAATTAACTGTTATGTTCTTCTGTCTTGGTTTCAGTGCTGACTTTGTATAATTTGCTGTATTTTACTAATTAACTGCTAATTAGTTACTTCAGGTGTGGTTTCTGACTGGCATAAGTTAGGAATTGTAGGTGGAGGACTAACAGTAACAGGGGCAGGACTAAGACTGATAACATTACAGTGTAGCCACTCCAAGAACCAGAGTACGTGGGTTTTATTCCTTTTGGGTTCATCTTCTGCTTGGGAAAGGAGGCTAACCGCTAAATCTACAACTAAAATTGTGACTCCTACAAGCAAGTACCGTTTTTGTTCTGTACATTTGCAAAAACTATTTGTTTTATTGTTACATTATGGATTTTTGTCAGCAGATTGTCTTTTCTGCATTTTCTGTATCTCGAAGCATTTTTGTATATTTAATCTTTAAATAGTAGCACATTTTTTTGTTATTAAGCAGGTCATTTTAGAGTCAAATGCCAACCGTTTTCTGTATGCGTCACTTGCACTGTGAGAATCTATTGTTGTTTCAGAAATAAAGAGCCAAAGCAGGAAAGAGTTGTGGTTTCTGTTTACACCTACTGTTCATTAAGTACATCGTGTGTGTGTGGTGCAGTTTGACAGCAGAATGTGTGTAGAGTGCAGTTCACTGACAGCAGTTGGATGCCACTGTCTGTTTCTTTGTCTTTAGGACCTTAAACTGGAAACCATTCTAACTGAGCTGTGGTATGGTTCACATGTACACATTATTGGTGTACAAATTCACCAATGCATTGGACAGACAAGCTTGATCAGGAGGGTTGAACACCAAAGTAGAGCAGATGGTTCTGCAGAATTGTACACAATGTGAAACCAGATCAGTGACATGGAAACAGACTCACTCAGACTCAAGAAAAAACACCAAATGTGAAAATCATCTTTTATCCCAAACAGGTGACTCTGGTCCAGTGCTTGGTGTGAAAGGGTTCATACGTAGAACATAGCAGGTGGTTGCTTAGGGCAGTAGAGCTGTGTTGAAAAGGTTCTGCAAAGTGAATTTATTTTGCTGTTGTAGCTGAGGCAGTTGGCTTGCTACGGCATTATATGACATACAGCGGGTGAAATAAGTATTGAACACGTCACCAATTTTCTAAGTAAATATATTTCTAAAGGTGCTATTGACATGAAATTCTCACCAGATGTTGGTAACAACCCATCCAATCCACACATGCAAAGAAATCAAACCATAGATGTCCATAAATTGTGTAATAATGAGAAATGACACAGGGAAAAAGTATGGAACATGCTTATTGAAATTTATTTAATACTTCGTACAAAAGCCTTTGTTGGTGATGACAGCTTCAAGACACCTGTATGGAGAAACTAGCCGCATGCATTGCTCAGGTGTCATTTTGGCCCATTCTTCCACACAAACACTCTTCAAATCCAAACTCCTTCTATGAACTCTGAGCTTTAGTTCCTTCTATAGATTTTCAATTAGATTCAGGTCAGGTGATTGGCTGGGCCATTCTACCAGCTTTATTTTCTTTCTCTGAAACCAATTGAGAGTTTCCTTGGCTGTGTCTTTGGGATCATTGTCTTGCTGAAATGTCCACCCTCCTTTCATCTAAATGGCTGCAGATTTTTTTATCAAGAATGTCTCGGTACATTTGTCCATTCATTCTTCCTTCAATTATATGAAGCGTGCCAGTGCCATATGCTGAAAAACAGCCCCACACCATGATGTTCCCACCTCCAAACCTCACTGTTGGTATGGTGCCTTTTGGCCTCCAAACATCGTGTGTATTACGGCATCCAAAGAGTTCAATTTTGGTCTCATCTGACCAGACTATATTCTCGCAGTATTTCACAGGCTTGTCTAAATGTTATTGAGCGAACTTTAAATGTGCTTCAACATGCTTTTTCTTCAGCAATGGAGACTTGGGTGGTGAGCATGCATACAGGCCATGGGGATTGAGTGCATTACTTTTTTTCTTTGAAACAATTGAACCTGCTGATTCCAGGTCTTTCTGTAGCTCTCCACAGGTGGACCTTGGCTCTTGAACAACTCTTCTAATAATTCTTTTCACTCCTCTGTCTAAAATCTTGCGGGGAGCACCTGGTCGTGGCCGGTTTATGGTGAAATGATGTTCTTTACACTTCCGGATTATGGCCCCAACAGTGTTCACTGGAAACTTCAGTAGTTTAGAAATTCTTCTGTAACCAATGCCATCAGTATGTTTTGTAACAAGAAGGTTGCAAAGGTCTTGAGAGAGCTCCCTGCTTTTACCCATCAGGAGATGTTTCTTGTGTGGCACCTTGCTAATGAGACACCTTTTTATAGGCCATCAATTGAACTATCTAATTTAATTTGCACTAATTGGCAGGATTGCTTTCTAATTACTGATAGATTTCAGCTGGTGTCATGACTTTCCATGGCTTTTTGCACCTCTCTTTCTTCATGTGTTCCATACTTTTTCCCTGTGTCACTTCTCATTATTACACATAATTTATGGACATCTATGGTTTGATTTCGTTGCATGTGTGGATTGGATGGGTTGTTACCGACATCTGGTGAGAATTTCATGTCAATAGCACCTTTAGAAATATATTTACTTAGAAAATTGGTGACGTGTTCAATACTTATTTCACCCGCTGTATGAGAGTGCCACTGTTGTTGTCCCATGTTTTATGTTAATAAACGTCTTTCACAGACGAGGGGGTCTGCACGTCCTGCTCTGCACTCATCAGCACTCGGGCCACCAACGTGGCTTGATATCTTTGTCGGATATAAATGGAGGCCAATACTGGAGGGAGAGGATGAGGAAGAGCAACCATCACAGATGAGATCTGGGCTACTTTGGTTGATCACATAGTTAAGCATGTGTTGTCTTTCAGAAAAGCTGAGCAGGGGTCCAGCCTAATCTAAGTCACTACACTATAGTCAGTGTCCCTGAGCAGCACATGAGTGATGTCACAATGTGTGCAGCCATTAGCCAGAATGATGTCATTCATCATTATGTCACTCTTGGTCCCTACAACTGCCCACGTCATCACCTTCCTCCATACACTACACAACACACTCATTCCCCATCACCAGGGGACTGGACCAGAGCAGTCCAGGTTTGTTGTTGTCTGCAATAACAAGTTTCTGCCAGGCTGCTCTGGTACACACTGAACACCCATGATGTGTTGTGCTTCACCTTCCACCACTTCCTAAATCCTGTTGAGGAGTTCTTTTCAGCATGGAGGTGGAAGGTCCATGATCACCAGCCCCACCTACACATACACCTTCTCCAGGTGATGGAGGAAGCTTGTGGTGACATTGATGATGAAGCATGTCAGGGGTGGATATGTCACTCCAGGTGGTACTTCCCTCACTGCCTGACCAGACATCTGTGATGTTGATAAGATCTTTTAGCCAAACCCTTGCAGGAGACAAGATGCACCCTAATTTGTTTCATTATTACAAGCCTATTTTGTTATCTTCTATATATTACAGTATATACAGCATGTGTGTTGCAGTAATGTTCATGCAAAAAATGTTACTTTCCCCTTGTAATTGTGTTTTACTTTATGGTGTGTATGTACTGAATATACATACATAGTCTGTATATTTGTGAAAATACATGTACGTGTGAGTACTATGACAGACCTTAACAGCAGAATGCTGTGCTCTGCAAAGTGGAAACTTAAAAAACACAAGCTAGTAGTGTTTTCCATTTATCATATCAGTGTGTAGTTGCCATGCAGAAAAACCCATTTATATTTGTATAGATGCTTGATGCAAAAATATCATTTTGGAAATAGTTTTGGATGAAGTGTTTGCTTTTCATAAAGCATGTGACATTTTGTATGTCAACACTCATGAGATCAGAATCCTCTGTAGTCTCTCCCCCAAACCCACACCCACTCCCCACTTTGGAAAACACACAGAAGCACCAAACACATACATCATACACCACATGTAAAATACTGTACCACATATACAAATCAACCACAAGGCAGCTGGATACAGAAGTGGGTAGTAGACAAGAACTGCATCATACACAGAATGAACAAGTGAGGAATAAATAACACAAACAGAAATAAACAAGTGAGCACATTTTACATACATACACATATATACATATACATATACATATATATATATAGATATAGATATATAGATATATATATTAAAGTTTTATAAAAGTACAAACTTATAGACCGAAATTTTCCTAGTTAGAGTCACAATACTCTGTTTCTTAATTTTGTCAGTCTTAGTAATGTTCCTACAATTCCTACCTTATGCTGGTCTGAAGTAACTAATTAGCAATTAGCAAGTAATTAGCACCGGTTACTCTCTACCGGACCGAACCACAGCGCAGATTTCAGTGCCACTTAACAAATAAAGTCAACAAATTTACTTTATTCTCCCTTAACCTGGGTGGACAAGACATATTTGGAGTCCATATTTTGCTCCTTTAGTTTAGAACAAAAGCTGCTAACATTGCTAACAAACACTGGAAGCCAACAGCTACGATAGCTAATAGGATTTGTAAATAAGTCAGATATCGAGCTACATGTCTTCAAACCTCATCCAGGTTGCTTCCCGGTGACGTGTTTCTTAACTTGTCTAGTTCACAGTGAGTTATACGACACACTAGTCTGGGAGACATTTATTAACACTTGGATGCGGTTTGACCGGCTTGAGAGAAGTTTGTGAGCATGTATTTACGAAGGCTATATTTGAGTTGCTGTAGACCTCCAGTGTTTGTTAACAACGTTCGCATTTAACTGCTTTTGTTCTAAACTAAAGAGGCAAAATTTCTTGGTCGATAGACCGAATCTGGGGTAAGTGATGAGCTATTGCTCTTTGCTGATCCCAGATATAAATACCTTTGTGTCAATGAATGTATGAGGATGACAACACCTGTAGAGAAAAGGTAACACTCACCATCAGCAGTGTGGAGCACAAGGAGCAGATAAACACACACCTGCATTCTTACTGAGTTACACACACACTACACACAGCTACAGCAGGACTGCTGATACACACCATACACACTCTTCAATACAGTCTACTGAATGACTTCACAAGTACACTTATAGTGGAGAGGAAGTGTATTCAGATGAAACTCTGACGTACTTCTGTCCGCAAGATACACACAGCAATACATTTGGAATGTTAATTTGAATAAGTTTTGCTTTGACATTTTAATTACACATGAACTAATAAGAACTGTTGATGCTCCTAAATTTTGACTCCGTTCTCTTAATTATGGGTAGGGGTGAGTAAATACAATAACTAATAATGTTACAAAGGCATAATTATCTATAACACTATTGTAAATGTCACTGTACTGTTACCACCAATAGTGATTATTCAAAGTAACACTGACTCTGTCCCCATGTGTTAATTACTTTCTCTGATTGTTTGATTACTATGATTACTTATTATTATGTTCTAGTCTTAGTGCTAATGTGGATGTCTGTGTGATGTCATGGAAAAAGGCTTCTTCCCACTGACCACATGGTACAGCCCGCTGCGTGCAATGGGAGTTCACTATTGATTGTTTTTTGTAACTTGTGTCTTATTTGTGACCACGACCCCTTGTTATTTCACACCTGCACCTTATTTTGTGTTTCATTTATGTTTGTATTGAAACTCCTGTATGTGTGTAGTTATTTGTCGGTCATTATTTGCGTTATTTGTGGTCAGGTTAGATGTTTCTCATGTTGACACGGCTTATTGTGTGTGAGTGCCATTTTGCATATCGTTCATGTCTCATAAATGTCTGTGGGAGGTCTGTGTGTCCTGCTCTTTGCCCTGTGGTACTCGGCTGTCACAGAATGACCGACCACCACAGTACACTGACACTCACAGGACTTCGCTCAAGGTTGAGCTATCGGACAGCACAGAACAGGTGTGCCCCGAGGTGAAGTGTGCTGCTCCAACACTAGGGGATATTCCTCTAGCCATGGCTACTCCAGAGGGCTCCCTATCACTGACATCCCAAGCTGCTGCCTGGATCCCTGGATGTTGGGGAGAAGACTGTGACTGGAGCTCGCAGAAATATAATACTGACATAGTGTTTAAAACAAAACTGCTGAAGGTTATTATACCTATAAGTGGAAAGAGAGAGATCTGATTAAAATCTCAGTAAAGCTCAAAACTGCTTGTGTACAAAATTGAAAACTGTAGATAGTTAATTTCTCTGTAATATCTTCACACAATATCAAAACATATCAGAATTTTTTCTTCTTACCTTTATCTGGGGTCTCTGTGCTGTGAGGTCCAGTAAGTCTTTGATATGATGCCATGGTTGAAGGTACTGGTCTAGTCTGGATTTTGGTCACTGGAGAATAGTGACCAAAACAGAGAACAGGTCCTCCCACACGAGCATGTGGATTCATATGTCCAGCTGTGGATGGGCAGTCAGTGGAACACCCAGGTACCAAAGTAGATCATTATAGACACACATTTCAAGTAAACTGTTATGTAATCATAATAATCATGTGATTAAGAAGTACAACTCCATGATGATCTTTAGAATGTCCTACGTGGAGATGGCAAAGACATTTGAAATGAGAGATGCGGGAGGTTTTGTAAGTTGTCGTGTGGTATGTCCTCTTTCTTCCTTATCAGTCAGTGATCTATCAGATATTCTCACATTGTCAGTGAGGATGGTCTCATTCTTAGTTAAGCGGCTCTGTCCTTTGTCATAGTGAGTGAAATGTATGCTTAATGTATGCTTAAAAAAGCAACATACAGGTGAGTTTTTTTTTAAAGTCTGATCTGATGTATTTTACCTGAAACAGTGAGTTTCATGTCTGTGTATTCACCCCCATTAATATTACACCTGTAGTCTCCCTCATCCTCCTCATTCAGGTGTGATATGAGTACACAGATCTCCTGGAGAGTCAGCAGTACCCAGCTGAAGCACAGTGAAGAAAAGACACAAACTCAGCACCACTGACCTCACAGCACACACTGACCACTATACACCCAGAACTCCACTACCACTGTGGACACACACTGACTCCAGCAGTCTCTCAGCAGCACTTCAGTCCACCAGACCCTAATGTCCACCCAGCAGAGAGGAACTGGGAACAAATGAACTTGGCCAGAGCTCTTATTTCTTCTTTTCATTTTATCATTAGTGGTTCTTTTTAGACTTCCCCAAACACACATGGTGCTACATCATTCTCTGACTGTTGAGAACTCTTGCTGTCATTTCCTGTTCTGGTTAATATACAACCTGAATTATCCTTTGTGCACCCAGTCACACATGTCCACACATATGTCTACACACACACACACACACACACACACACACACACACACACACACAGGTCTGCAGTGCATGTGTATATTTGCCTTGAGTACCCCCACACACACTCATCTGTTGTACGTGTGTGTATGTCGTGTGCTGTCCTCCTCTATCCTGTTTAGTGCTGATCTGTGACTGTCTTACTGTATGTGTGATGTCCCTGCAGCAGGAGTGACACATCACTGACTACATGAAGAACTATCTGACTGCTCCTCAACGAAGCCTGTCATACCTACACACACTGTTTTTAGGACTGTGGCGTGAGTGAGTGAGCTGCAACAGTTATTGTTACATTGAGTTTCTTTCGTTGTCTTCTGTGCCCATTCTTAGTTTCTCTTTGTTTGCTCTTTGTTTGCTTTTACTTAGTTTCTCTTTGTTTGGATTTACTAAAATTGTGTGCTAAACATATATTCAGTGCTAACATTCCTCTCAAGGTGTCTTTCTCAACATCTCAAAAAGTTTAAGTCAATGTTACACAATCAACACAACTCAGAGTTCTTATTCTATATGTTACATTCTACATAAAATTCACCAGGTTGCCTTTACATTATGTGATGATGTCATTAGTCTGATGTTACATTATCAGTTATGATGTGTATGATGTCATATCCATTCAACCATTTCACTGCGAGTTATACTGTGTATGACTATGTATGTGACAAATAAACCAAACTTGAACTTGATCCTGAGTTATCATTATTTTTATTCATATGGTTCCTCTTGCTAAAAAGGACACTCTGGGAGTAACATTAGCTAATGTTACCTTAAAAAAAATCAAGAGAATTCCAGATTGATCCTTCCCAAAAAAACTGTTGAAGCTAAAATTGTCCTGGGGAAATGTTCCTGTGGATTGTGGCTGTGAATTAGAAAAAAAGACAAACAGTTCACACTGTGATTAATCTCCTTAGTACCTTCAGGAAGGAAAATAAAATGATTCCTACTTATTGCTTAGTGTCATCAAGGACTGTTTTACAATGTAAGTAGATTTTCCAACAGTTAACTAAAAGGTTACGTGGGTGAAAGGAAGTTAATGTTTATAATTTCTCTTACATTATCCTAGGGGGAAATATAAACATGCTGTGACACTGTATGTGTGCTTCAATTAAATAGTATTAAGGCACACCTCAAATCCACAATGTGCACCTCATCTCCATCAAGTGGACCTCCACCAGGTAGACCTCATCTTCACCAGGTACACCATAACTCCACCAGGCAGAATTTAACTCCACCAGGTAGACATCAGCTCCATCAGGCACTCGTCAGCTCCACTGGGAGGTCTGTAATATGTAAATTAGAGTCACATGTAACATTAGCATTCCTGCTCGAATTCTTAATCAATCATTTCATACACATGTGTCACTGAATCCTGTGGAACTGGAAAATGTACAAAACAGAAATGTCAAGGGGACAAATGTAATGACACAAGCTTCCAGTTTGTTTGCTCTTCATGTATGCTGGCTGATCATGAAGGACTTTCCACAGAACTTGGTGCCAACTCTCAGACCTCTTATTCTATCAGAGTTCACAAAACAGTTTATTCAGCTCATGTCCTGAACTTGTGCCAAACCAAATCTACTAAGTCAATAAAAAATCTCACAAGCTTAAGTCTGCTTGCCTGATCTAGTTAGAATAGCAGAAAAAGTACAAATACTCTTCAGCTAACTTTAGGATCAAATGAACACTGGACACAACATTTGAACATTTGACTCTTTGTATGTAGGTTAGCTAAGAACATGATCATAAGAAATCTCAGTAATACTGGCATGCCAGGCACTGCAGGGACAAGCTTCATAACCTTACCAATAGAATCATGTGCTAAATAAAACATATAAGGGGTTTAATTCCATGTGAGCTGGAATTGAACTGAAAATCAAACTTCACTGCGTGCACAATGCTGTTCTCCTTTTAGAATAAAATTAACAATATACTTCAACAGCTCCAGATCTGATTTCTTTGAGGGGCAGTAAAACATAATGGGTTGGCATGTCATGCTCACAGACCGGAGAACCTAACCACTTCCGTGTTTTCACACTATTGTCTGTTTACATCTCTCTCTCTCTCTCTCTCTCTCTCTCTCTCTCTCTCTCTGTTTTATTCTGTTCCCTCGTCTGTTGTGCTTTCTCACTGTTCTCTCGTCTACGTTGCTTTCTCTATTCATATTCGCCTGTCTTAGTTCTCTTTTCGCGTCAGGTGTTGTCCCGTTACTTCATTTATGTTTAGGTTTCTTTACCATTTTCATATACGATAGTGTTGTGTGGTTTTCCTTTTTGTTCCGTTACCTGTGTTTGTCTCTTATCTTTAGTCTCGCTAAAGTAGCCTGGTCTGTTTGCTCCCCTTCCTTGTTTCTTCTTCCCCCGCTTGTCTTAGTTTTATGCTTCGTTGTTTTCCCGTTTGTCTTTCCTTAAATATTTATTTCCCTAATTTACGTAGTGTTCATCCTCACCCTGATTAGCCTGTTCTTCTTTTGTTTGTTCCTTGGTTTTGTCCTGTATTGTGTTCTCCTGGTGTTTATTAAACTTGTTCCTTTTCACTGTTCTGTCTATAGTTTCTTTTCTCCTGTTTTTGATTCCGCTCACTCGCATGTCAGAGACGATGGTACTACGCACGTGTGTTCGCCCTCCACCTTCCACGAGTTACGCACGTTTAGTCATATTTTGAAATCCAGAACTGTATTAAGGGCTTGATTAGAGGAGGGATGTGAGGAGATGCAGTAAAAAAAATACATGTGGACAACCAACCGTTTGTAAAACATATCTCCCTTTCCACGACATTTGGATTGATATTAATGTGATGTCATTTAAGATGTCTTACTATTGTCACTCTAACCTTATGTGTGATTTACACGCTAAGTTACGTTGGGTATATCAGGAATTCCTCGTGTCAAACGAGGTGGATCCGTAGAGTCTCGATCTTTCTCTTTACATTGGTGACTCAGTGGAGGGTTTGGTGCGTCATGCATCTGCCTTGGATGATTCTAGAAATGCAGCAAGGTCTATGCACTTTATTCAAGAAGAAAAACAATAACCAGCATTAAGCAGTGAAAGATGCTTGGAGTTAATAAAAAGAGAAAATCTTGTCTTAATATATAATTATATGCGTTTTTTCTTTGTAAAAGCAAATAAATGTTACACCATCAGCTCACACTACAGTAGGTCTGGGCATTTAAACCACATAAAGGCTCAGAAACAGAGTTTGCAGCTCATACTGATGGTAAATGATGACAGTAGAGCTAATGATACAGGCTTAAATTGAAATATGAGGTAAATAACTAAAATAAAAATGCATACACCTGAGACTGAAACGTGCTGTGTGGCCAAATGTGCGCTTTCAAAAAGCTTTCAAAACTTGCTGCGATGGCGAGGAATCGTTCAAGCCATGTGAAGGTTCTCAGAGAGTTCAGTGGCACTGAGAATACAAAGAGCTCTGAAAGTACTAAGTACAAGTTCAAAGCTAATATGAAAATAAGACAAATATTATATAGAATATGTCTGATAAATAGAACAGCATTTATGTACTCAGATTGGTTACATAGCTCACATAGTTTACATAACCTCACAGGAATCAATAACAGAGCTAATGAGGCCAGAGTACAGTGTTTTGGCATCAGTAATGTTAATTAAAGGATGAAAGCCGTGCAATGTTCCTGCTCTATTTGAAACAGCTCCTCAGTGGTTAATGTTTAAAGGACTGACCTCAGATTACAGCAAACAGGGTATAAAATGAATGAACTGAATCCCAACAGTCTACTGCTGACAGGACGGGTATAGTAAGTACATGTACTGTAATATGACTGATATTCTGGAGATACAAATAATTGTTTTCCTCAGATTTTGTTTGAACTAAATGACAAACACTTCAACAGTGATCTATTACATCTTTAAAAATGTAAAAACTGAATTAAAGACTAGACCCAGAAGAAGTAACCATACAAGCTGTGACATATACACCTCTCTTTGTTATGAAAATCCATGCATTGACTATTTTCTAATGTAATAGTTGTGCTTAAATGAGCCTGTATGTGTTACATTTTAAATCCGTGCTATGATTCTACAGGTGTTAAAATGTAGGGGAATGTCCAGTGCTGTTTGATGGTTGTCCTCATACTGTCAGTGGACTGGACTGTAGGCATCAAGGACCAGGATCATGATCATGACCATTCAGCAGATCACCATCAACATTTCCATCATGGCAACGATGCAGCCCACCCCCACCACGATGGAGAAGACAAACCCTGCCACAAACTCTCACCCCACAATGCAGACTTTGCTTTCTCCCTCTACAAGAAGCTGGCCAGCCATCCTGACACCCAGGGCAAGAATATGTTCTTCTCTCCTCTGAGTATCTCCATGGTTGTATCCATGCTGGCCCTGGGGCCCAAGGGCAATACCCACTCACAAATCTTCAGCACTCTGGACTACAGTACCCTCACAGCTGATCAGGTCAATGACGGCTATGAGCACCTTCTCCACATGCTGGACCACAGCCAGGATGGCCTACTGTTGGAAATAGGAGGAGCTGCAGCTGTACAAAAAGGCTTCAAGCCTGATGACAAGTTTCTGAAAGACATCTAGCACTTCTACAAAGGTGAAGCCTTCAATGTGGACTTTTCCATACCTGAAGTCGCTGTGCAGGAGATGAACAAGTTAATTGCCAAAAAGACCAAGGACATGATCACTGATATGGTCAAGAGTCTGGATGCTGCCACTGTGATGATGCTCATCAACTATATGCATTTCAAAGGTAAGAGTAGACAAGTAGAATCCACTAGAGATTAAAATAATTTTTCATGTATTTCACTTGAACTGCAGTAACCAGTTTTGGATTTCATTCTCTCAGGTAAATGGGAAGAGGCTTTTAAAGTGGAGGAAACCAGCAAAGGTGACTTTCATGTGGATGAGAACACCACAGTGTCTGTGGATATGATGAACAGAAATGGTGAATATGACTTCTACTATGACCAGGGCAACTTTACAACTTTACGTCTGTTATCATGCTGCCATATAATGGAAACGCCTCCATGATGATCGTCCTGCCTGACCAGGGAAAAATGGAAAAGGTGGAGAAACACATCAGCAAGGATCACCTCAAGTACTGGAAGGACAAAGTCCACAAAACGTAATGTATCATGCTTTTAAAAATAGAATTTCACTTAAACATGTTAAGTACTACCACAAACCTTTACTCCCTGACAAGGTCACCAATGGCAAAAATGTATTAAATAAATCTTTTTGCTTATGCTATTCCATGTAAGAGTGTGTTTTCCTGACTGATCATCTCTGTTCTCCAGCACTTTGGACTTGTATATGCCAAAGTTCTCAGTGTCTGCTTCCTCCTGTCTTGGGGACACACTGAAGGAGATGGGAATGGTTGATGCATTCTCAGACAGCGCAGACTTCTCTGGAATCAGTAAAGGCGCCAAATTGGCAGTTTCCAAGGTATGTGGTAAACCCTT
Source organism: Electrophorus electricus (assembly GCF_041902795.1). Classification (NCBI taxonomy): domain Eukaryota; kingdom Metazoa; phylum Chordata; class Actinopteri; order Gymnotiformes; family Gymnotidae; genus Electrophorus; species Electrophorus electricus. The sequence continues at coordinate 14,599,123 of NC_137498.1, forward strand.
TAAGAGATTTGCTGTCATGTCTAGAGTGTCACATTATAAGTTTGGGAAATATTGTTTAAAACCTTCTCAGTAGACGTTTGGGGGGTCTTTGGGGCAAAAAATCAATGTGATCATTCTCTTCTGTTATGGGAAATTTGGTGGGATCTTGGCAGAGACTGCCCATCTTAAATATCCAGTAGAATTTAGACTGCACTCTCAGCTTCAAATAAAAAATTGAATTTTTAGGTTTGCCTCTCTTGATATGATACGATGTGAAGTTACACTTATACAGCGCCTTTCTCAGTACCCAAAGACGCTTTACACTGCACAATGATTTTACATTCAGTCAACACACTGGTGAGATGCCGCAGCCAAATTCCAACTGCTGTCCATCAAGGACTGTTCAGATGTTAATGCATCTACTGCTTACATACTTTAAAGTGTCATTCAATGACTGCCCAGATTGGTCCTTCCCCACAGGCCCTGCACAAGGCCATCCTCAGCGTGGATGAGCAGGGCACTCAGACTGCAGCTGCCACAACTGTTGAAATCATGCTCATGTCAGCGTTGCTTTCAAAACAGAAGTCAACAGACCGTTCCTAGTCTTCATTGTGGCGAAGAACATCAGGAGTATCCTGTTCATGGGAAAGATAACCGACCCCACTGTGTAGACATCTCCGACACAGTCTAGTCAGCAGTTCGATGGGAGTGCTACTGAATTCTCTCTCATATCAATTAGCAACAAATATAGTCACGTCTCTGTATTATCTCGGAGCAATGAAAGGCTAAAGGTTGTGCTAGTTTAGTGAGCTACATATAGAAGGGACTTCATTTAGCTATAATTAAACTTAAAATTAAATGCTCCTTTCAGACTTAGTCCAGTTCCCTTACACCAGATATGAGAAAAAGTAACAGACTGTTGGATTATTTCTGATGGCACAGTGAATACAGATGTACACAAACCCAGGCATCTGAATGGAAATAAAGTTTTTGAGTGATATTTGAATGAGTCTTCATTTGTTTTGACAAACCAATCATGGCAGTCTGTAGCACACAAATCAGGGGCAGTTCAACATTAGGGATGTTGGTCATATATATATCATATATATCAGTGTTTCATACAAATTTGAGTCATATGGAACTATGTAATTCTAAAACAGACATAGCGATGTGACAGACGTACATTAAGCTCCAAACTCTAACTGTACTGTGACTCATTTATAAATCAGTTTTGAGTTATTTCCCAGTGCATTGTCTTGTATGTTGATTCACTATGATGATCTGATCACAGCAGTTGGTGCAACATCCAGGCCCCTCTGAGTCTGTCAGGGTTCAAAATCAGATTTATCACCTTTGATTTGGTGTCAAATAAAGTAATAAGAATTACACTAACGCTGTATCTAAGCTAGTAACTGGATGGGCCATATTTGTAAAAATATGTATACAGTTGTAGTTTGTCCATTTGAACAGTAACTGAGTCAGAAATCAGACTTCAAAATGCTGTTCTCCATTTAAAGAATGTACAATGTATGGTAGCTAGGTCTGACATTGAGGATTTTAGAGGGGATCTCATTTTTTTTAAGATGGTGCATTATAGAGTAAACATTTTTGTTCTTTTTTCAAATTTATTTGATCTTATATGACTTAATGTCTGTACTGGATCTGAAAACCCCCTTGTCCTGTAACAGATATCTTAACTTTATTATATATCTCTAGGATTAGGTAAAACCATGCGTATTAAAAGTAATATGTTTTAAACCATTTTATTCTTAGATTTAGTGCTTAGATTTTTGCCAAGGCCCAATCCCCTCTCATTTTTCCTCCTACTCCTTGTTTTCAAGTGTCATCTTGCCTCTTGAGTCTGAGTTACAAAGGCTAGTGGTTGAAATCTACCCCTTTCTTCTGCATCCATTTTTTCAATGATTCACAAGGGATTCTGATAAATTTCTCCTAATGCACAATTTGAAGTGAGACTCTGAATCCCTCAGTTTGGAGGGCCATTTAGCCCTAAAACCTCACCCTAGCCCTCTATCAGACACTCAACACCTACTCATGAACACAGTTGTCAGTGTGTGCTGGGAGGTCAATGGTGTTTCCATTGAGATAAGGAATTACATAAGCTGAGATGCTCAGTTTATGTTTTCTCTTTACTGTACTTCCTCTCACTAAACGTGAGTGTGAAATTCTCTCTTAATGCTGAGTGACATGAAACTGTACATATATGTGATAATCTATAAATGTTATTAAAGTTAGTTGAATCATTCAAGATTTATTTGGCCAAATTAGAATCATAACCTGGCTGGTCTTAGAATGAAAAATATGATTAAAAGGTCCAGAATGCAAACAGGCTATATCTTTGCATGAAGTAAAGTTATTAATCAAAAATAAATCAAAAAGTCAAAAGATGTTATTTCAGAAACTGAAAAGACAGGTTGGGGAAAATAAAGGGAAAAAAGAAATAGAAAATAAATTGGTAAAAAGAGCTGGGAAAAGTTAAAGAGTAGGGCTAATTTTGTTGGAGCGCTTGGCACAGGACAAGGTGCTTTTTATAGCCTGCCATGCTCGTCTGAAGAAGATACGTACTCTCTTCAACTTCTTGCATTCTGAGCCTTTATATTTGAAATAAAAGTAGAATTTTTAAACTGGTGTCCATGGAGTGGATATATGTAAACTCTGATTATTGATGTGGTGCTTTGATGCTACTCACCAGCTGGGGTGTTCTCCACTTTGACTGCCTCTGTAATAGTTTCCACTACTCCACCCAGATCCTCTGTTACATCTACAGAAGTTTATTTTTCCCAAAAATCAATACAAATGCAATTACATAATAAAGTAAAGGCACATATTTAAAGTGAACAAACATCATGTCCTACTGTGTGTTCTTAATGGAAAGCTAGATTTATGCAAGAAAGTACATCTGCACCTTCTACATGGGCGCTATGGTCTAAAGAGCAAATATCTTCCGTCGACTCTGTGATCATAAAGTGTTCAGCAGTTCTGCTCCGGATGGTACGAACCTCCTTACAGTCCTCCTGTTTCTTAGGTGAGAAATGAGAAATAATCAGTGATGAATTGTAAAGGAAATGAATCATCCATTGACCACGCCTGGGCAGTGGAAACTTCACTATTGGACAGCATATTTTGGACTACTATCTGTACAAGTCAGGAAAGTGTGAAGGCTCAATAAATAAAACTGTGGATACAGTCTATATAAATAATTAAAATTATAGTATAAAATGATGTAGACACTTACACTTTCTCCCAGATTGGCCAAGTAATGCTGCTTAAACCCAACAATGGTAGCAGGGTCTCTATGACTCTTGTGTCTTCTGGTAATGATATTAGTAATGAAGTTGTCCCTTGGCATCTAGAAAGGACAGAAGACAGCTCTATTGTATTGAACGATAATAAAGCCGTTTTATTTCTTTTAAAAAGTCAACAGTTTGTATGTGTTTTTGGACAACTAAAAAAAATAAATTTTTAAAAATTAAAGATTTATTCCTAAGAAGTAATTGAATTTGAACTGAAAATTAGGCTTTGATTACAACACAATTTTCTATAAAACAAGGCTTATTTTACATGCATTTGTGCAGAGGATTACTTTTGTAGCCTAGTTTCATAACGCTATGGAAATGAGAAATCAAAGCTAATAGATTTTATTGTTTTATATAGTTATATAACAGAACAAATGGCCAACCTTAGCTCAATTTCTTCTACAAATGTTAAAAATGTGAATCACAGTTTGCCTCTTGTCCGACAGTGCATAATGGCCACAATCGTGGTCTTACAGAGGCTTTTCTAAAACAAGCACAGAAGTCACTTTCCCTTGTCTCAGTCAACACATTTCATCTAATGGAGTTCAGTTACGCGAATATTTTCATCTACTTCCCCTTTTATTCATCAACGTTTCCTTTTAGTTAGTTCATTCTCTGCTCACTTATGCCGCATTTTAAAATATTTGTGCCGTCCGTTAAATTAAACAGCTGTGACGGCCCGAGTGCCGCAGGTCCCACAAACTCCCTTGACGTAGACAGACGTTTATTAGACGAACACGAATAACGAACACAGTGGCGCTCACACCAAACAGGCAAAATGAACATGTGCAGCATTGAACACAGCTTACAAACATAAAGTGCACCACGTACGTGAACATTAGCGAACACAGACCGACAGGGATACACACACCAACCGGGGTTTAAACACACACAGACATTAGGAGAATAACCCGGTGCAGGTGTGTGTGACTACATAGTCGTGGTTTCACACAAGACCATGAACTCAAAGTTCTCTATCATTAAAATGTAAGTTCTCATTTTAAATTCGCATATTGGCTACTTGTTTATAATACGATTCCGTTATCAAATATTTAGTATCTGCCTTTGTAGATAAAATTAAATTCTACTTACGTTTTGTTTTCGTTTCTCAGTACCTCTTACGCACGAATAATTGTTTGTAGTCTCTGTTGATGTTTTGTCTAAATTGATCGTCATCGGCAAATCCACTCAATAAACTGATCTGGGGTCAGAAATAGAATGACACACATTATGACATAATGGAGCGCTAAATTCTGTTCAGTGACTGTTTAGAACAATGACAGAAGTGCAGCTGAAATGACATTATAGTCTCATATTATAAATCACATTTTAAAATCATTTCCCCCTCTTTACGCTATCATTTTGTTATCTGGCTCAGATTAAAAAATCTAAATAAACAAAGTAAATATAACCTATACATGTAAACTATATATTAATTAATTAGTAATCATTCCTTATTGGTCACAATACAATGTTCAACAAAACAAGGCTTATCTTTACTCGGGTGTTTCAGTACTAAGGCTACGCAGTTATGCAAACACTTTCTTGCATAATATATGCTTATATTATGAAATTGAGCAACTAGACAAACAGAATTAAATGCTCCATTCATTACCGCTTCAAATGGTTTATTATTTTTTTTAAATATATTTTTTAAAAGTGCAGGATTTTAGCCCCAAAATATATCCTATATGAAGTGACCTGCATTAAGGAATTAATTGTTGATGTCACTTACTATTATTATTGTTAGTAGTAGTAGTATTTAGTGGGGAATCATTTTATGGTGTTGATTGGAGAATATTATTAAATAAATTAATCTTACCATCAGTAGTAGTTGATGAAATTAATAACTTCTAACCATTTGGAGATGTCATTGTTGTAGTAGGTTTAGTTGAAACTGTTGGACTTGATGTGTCCATTGGAGTAAGAGTTACAGGTTTATATGGAGCCTCTGCAAGAATAGAAAAGTGTGGTCAGTTCTAAGTATGAACTCTGTTTCTGTACTGTTTACTCTCACTGGAGATCACTTCCCATGTGTTTCTGTTTGTGTTGTATTTATAGCAGGTGAAGCTCTCCGGTCTGGTGTGTATATCAGTGCAGGAACAGGGCAGCAGCCTGAGCGCTGCAGCTGATATGCATGAGATTTAACTGCACCACAATAATACATTGATTTCAAGATTTGGTTTTATGACTGATGGCATTCTAAAAAGCAAATCGTAATTGTTCAAATTCTACCTTATATGCTCAGATAACATGGAGTGCCTCTTATACGTTATCAGAAATATATGACATGTCGTCTCTAACTGGACTCCTACTAGATGTTTTCAGTGTTTCTTATAAAGTAGCTACTGAGTAGATATTTGATGATCTACAGATGTAGAGAGAAAGTCACACTCACCATCAGCAGCAAGGAGCAGATAAACACACACCTGCATTCTTACTGAGTTACACACACACTACACACAGCTAAAGCAGGACTGCTGATACACACCATACACACTCTTCAATACAGTCTACTGAAAGTTCTGACAACTACAGTTACAGTGGAGATGAAGTGTATTCAAATGAAGCTTTGACAAACTTCT